>NW_021940807.1:1215589-1221380 GCF_001715985.3 Manacus vitellinus | reverse complement strand
ATTTTTTTAATACATTTTTTTTCCAAACACAACACACTTCTCCAAAAGGAAACAACCCCCTGACCATCTATTTTCACTTCACCAAGAAGAACTGAGGGTAAAACCTTAAAATACACAACCAGCAAGCCCGAAACTACCAGTCAAAGTTAAAACTAAAACCTTAAACCCAAAGTTATTCCCAGTTAATGGGATCCATTTGTTGTGAGAACGAGGCACTGGCATATTTTTTTCCCCTTCTGGATGCAGGAATTAGGTAAGTGGAATTGTCAGGCATGCATGTGTGAGATGGAATCTGGCTAACCCCAGCATTCCAGCTTTCAAGAGCTGAATTATGCATGATGAGTTTTATTGAAATGCAGGCAGCCTCCTCTGAATAATTCCCTCATTTCTTGGAGTCTGGCTTTTCAGGATTCAGAAGACTCTGTCTTCAGTAACTTGCTGTGAAAATATAGATTTTTTTTTTACATGAAGATAGAAATGATTCTTTTCACAGATTCTGTGCTCTCTACAACAGTCCTATTAAAAAAATGTAATAATTATTGTTATTTATTTATTACCACGAGGGGATAAGAGGAAAAATCAACCCAGAGCCTCTTCGTGGAGGCCCCGGAGATATTTCCCCTCAGACTCACAAATCATCCCTGCTAAGTAAAGAAATTTCCACTTAACACCTCATCACCCCCCTCCTTGCCAACGTTCATGGATATATTTCCATTTGTTAGGGAGAGGGGAGACCCCTGGGATTCCTGGGATTGGGAAAGGAACCCTGTGTGTGTTTGCAGGGAAAGGGCAAGCCGGGCCTTCTCTGATCTGCTGCTGGGTTTGAGTTTCTGCTCAGAGGAAGGTCTGGCAAAGGAATCTTTTTAATCTGGAAGGAAGAAAAAAATGGAGAATTAGAAGGCAGAGGTTGGAACTGTGCAAACCAAAAGATCAGTCTCCTTAAATTGGGGAACAAGTTTGGCGCTGGCATGAGGTGTGTTGGTGTCACCTGAGGTCACTCCCTGCCAAAGGGGTGTCATTCCACAAGGAAAAGCCACAGTCAAATCCAAACTTGGCTTTTTTTGGCTTGGAACCTACTGGTTTTTTATTATGGAAGTCAGATTTAAATGAGCCAAGAAATCAGATTTAAATGAGCCAAACATTGACACTGCCTAAGCCTGTCTCTCCCCTGTATCAGGTTATATGGAACAATGTCCTTTATCGTTAAAAATAAAGAAGTTGTGACCCAGAGAAGGAGACATTCCTTCATTTTAAATATCTATTTTTGCCTACAATAATAGAACGTTTCCAGCTTTGACCTCCTTATGCAACAGATATTTTTTTTTTCCTTGAATTTAAGCTCCCTTGGGATGAACTGGGAGTCTGGAAAAATCACGTCCTGGGTGTCTGTCAGAGAGTTGGGATGTTTGCATCCATCCCTTCCATCAGAAAGATTTAAGGATACCACCAACCAACCCAAAGGGAAGAGTTTGAGAGGAATATGAAGCTCCATCCAAAGTTTTGAGCTTCTGATATTATTTAATCCCCACGTTTTAGGACGCTCAGATGAGACATCCTCCCTTTTATTTTTATGATTTTTTTCCACTGTTTAAACCCTCAAACATGTCACCAGTGCTGCTCTTGGAACTGGAGGCGTCTGCAGCATGAAATCAGAGAAGGGAAAACATTTTGCAGGAGGAGAGGAAGGGCTTGGAGGGGTTTCCATGCCCATCAGGGTGCCTTGCTAAGTTTAGACGCGCTCGTTTGGAATGAGCCAGGACAGAGTTTGTTGATTCTGGCTGGTACCTGCCTTGATCACCAGCCAGAATTTTTGTTTGTCTGTGGTCAGCTGCCCCTCTGAACCATCTGGCTCTTCCTCAAAGACCTTCATCCATCTCTTGGTTCCCTTCCCTGACAGCCTGTCCTGCTCTGACATGCCTCCAACAATAAAATGAAGAACGGGCCTTGACAATTCAAGATTAACTAAGTTCTTCCTTGGACAAACCAAACACTCTCCAGCCTGTTTGACACTTTAACAGATCATTTAGGCATCCAAAAATTCCAAGGATCACGAGCAAACCCTTCTAAGCAAGAGGTCACCACACAGCCCAGGCTGGCCCTTTGCAACCCCTGAGGAGCAGGGCAATTACCTGATCATCACTGATGAGCAGATGAATTAATTCAGTGCTGTACCCATAGACCTCTGAAGGCAAGAGAATAGAAACACCAGTTCTTCAGACATGTCTTTAATTCATTCATAGCAAAATATATTTCTTTTTAAGAAATATTTTGAATTTTCCCAAATTTAATGGAAAGACTCGTGCCGTTTCATCTCAACCAATGTCATTATTGACAAAGCCAGAAGACTTTATGCAAAAGGCTGGGCAGGAGGGGTCCATAAATCCCTCAATCCCTCCTGAGATCAAGGTGGTGTTCCTTGGGCATCCTACAACAAAGCTGGGGCACAGGGTGTGACTCTTGGGGGTGGGCCAGCAGTTGGACTCGATGATCCTTGGAGGTCCCTTCCAGCTCAGCCCATTCTGGGATTCTGTGGGTCTGTAGTTCTGGTGTTCATGGTGCATCCACACGGATATTATCCTGATTTTACATCCATGGCCATGGTTGCAGACACGTTGACCTGAACCAGGTGACACAACCTGGTTTGACGAGGGTTTGACGTCCAACCCACAATTTTCATCCAGCCCTTTCTTCACAATTCAGCATTAACCAAGTTCTTCCTCAGACAAACCAAGCACCCTCCAGCCTGTTTGATACTTTAGCAGATCATTTAGGCATCCAAAAATTCCAAGGATCACGAGCAAACCCTTCTAAGCAAGGGGTCACCACACAGCCCAGGTTGGTCCTTTGCAACCCCTGAGGAGCAGGGCAATTATCTGATCATCACTGATGAGAAAGTTTGGCCTCTCATTTGTTTCCATTCAAACCACAACTTGCTTTGGATAAAACATGCTTTTTAAGGTCTTTGTGATATAAAATGTAGAAATCCAGTGGGATCTGCTTGGAATTTGCCAGTGATTTGCCTGTGTGTGGTACAGAAGAGCAAATATTCCTGTCCTTGGGAAAGCTGAGGGTGATTTGGAACACAAATTGGACCACGAGGCAAAGCAATGATGAACAAATATGGTTCAGAAGTGGGAGTTCTTAAAATAAGTGTAATAAAGTCATAATTCCCAATTTAAAAACAATACCTTTTCATAAAAGTCCAGTTGGATTTGGGGGGCAACAACCATTTGAAGAAGTCAAAGCTCTAAACAAGATAATTTCTGTTTGTGGTAGCCCTGCAGCCTCATCAGGGGATTAATGAGGACAAGTTCCATGGATGGAGCTCTGCACTCTGTCCCTGTCTCACCAGGGTGTCCTGGCCTTTCCCTGGCACACAGAATTCCCTCTTTTCCCTCCAGGAATGCAGGGAAATGTCCACGTGCTGCAACAACTTGGGGACTGCCCATGTTTCACCTCAGGAAAGTCAAGAGATTGAAATAAAACTCATGGAATCCCAGAACGGTTTGGGTTGGGAAGGGATCTTGAAGATCATCTCATTCCCACCCCCTGCCATGGGCAGGGACACCTTCCACTAGCCCAGGGTGCTCCAACCTGCCCTTGGACACTTCCAGGGATCCAGGGGCAGCCACAGCTTCTCTGGGAAACCTGTTCTGGAGTTTTACTCAGTGTCAAATGGGGCAGTTTTCCCTCCTGGAGCCTCCATCCAGGGATGCAGATCCAGGTGAGTGGAAATAAATGTAAAATCCTGTTCCAGCATCTGACAGGGAAAAATTTCTTCCCAATTATCCCAACTAAACCTTCCACCTTTCAGTTTAAAGTGATTTGCCCTTATCCTGTCACTCCAGGCCCTTGTCCCTACTCCCTGAGCAATCCAGGTTCAAATCCAATGGAGGGAAGGAGGAGGAGGAGGGACAAGGCCAATCATTTTGAAGGCATTAAATGGAGCAATCCGAGGAGAGGAGCTGCATTCCACAGCTGTCCCAGCCCCAGGAATCTGGGGGGAATATTTTTAGTAAAGACAGACAGTGTAATAAAAACAAATGCCCCTTTCCAGATGTGGATGATCCAACTTTAAGGAATGATGGAGGGGGGAGGAAGGGGCATATGATACATCTTTATGTTCTGCACTGAGCAGGGAATAGGTTTCATAGCAGGAGAACCAATTTTCCAACCCACCTGGAATGAAAAAAGTTGTTTAATATCATCTCTCTGAATTCCAGGTTGCAAGTCTCAGATAATTCCCTGGAGAGCAGGACTGGGACTTCGGAATTTTCCTAAGAAAATCATTCCTCAGCCACATGCAAATGATTTCAGGATTCCTAAATAGACACCTACCCTCCTGCCCTTTTTTTTTTTTTTGTACCTGGGAATGAACCCTGGAAAACCAGCTTGGGTCTGTTTTTGTGTGAGGATGACTAGTGCATATCACAGTAAAAAAACCATGGAAAATATAATTTTAATACACATTTGTCCCGTTTTTACACAGGATTTGGGAAATGGGAAATATTAGGCTGATCCCAGAATAGCCAGGTTTAGGTTTTTATGTTAAACATGGATTTCTGGAGCTCTCACTCTCTCCAAATCCCTGAGAAGAGGTTGGACCCAGGTTGGGATCAGGCTCTGCTACCAGGGAACAAGTGACAGGACAAGGAAACAGCCTCAAGTTGCACCAGGTGACATTTAACCTGGACATCACCAAAAATTTCTTCTCCCAAAGCACGGTCAAGCCTTTTATTTTTATTTTCCTAATCCAGGAAATACATTTATTCCTTGTAACAGCAATGTTTGGACACGGGCACAAAAAAATAAAGTGTTTATTTCAACAACTTTTCCAACTTTCCAGCAGGAAAATTCCAACCTGAGGTGCAATTACCCTTTTAATTTGCTGTTTGTCTTTTTAATTAAAAGCGTCGATTTTGGTGGCGTTTCCAAGAAGACTTTGCCACAAGGTTTTGTTCCCTGAAATGAAGGAAGGAAGGAGTTGGAACCAAAATTATTGGAGCTCCAGAGGCTGCCAAAATCTCCCACATCTGGCACCATCAGGCTTTTATTTGTTGACCACTTGCCACTTCCCCCAGTCCCGCTTGGACACCCCGGGGCAGCTCCACAGAGGCCAAAAAACCAGCAGGATCAACTGGTGTTCAGAAAATTGAGGTTGTGGGGAAGGTTTGGACGAGAACCGTGGGAGAAAAGCAGTGGGAAAACATCCTTGATCCCTGTTGGTCTTCCCACTGCCTGGATTTGGTTGGGTCAAGGTTCCTGTTGGATGTTCAAACCATGTTTCTGGGTTTGGTGTTGGATGTTCAAACCATGTTTCTGGGTTTGGTGTTGGATTTTCAAACCATGTTTCTGGGTTTGGTGTTCAATATTCAAACCATGTTTCTGGGTTTGGTGTTTGATATTCAAACCATGTTTCTGGGTTTCATGTTGGATGTTCAAACCATATTTCTGGGTTTGGTGTTGGATGTTCAAACCACATTTCTGGGTTTCATGTTGGATGTTCAAACCATGTTTCTGAGTTTGGTGTTTGATATTCAAGCCACGTTTCTGGGTTTCATGTTGGATGTTCAAACCACGTTTCTGGGTTTCATCTTCATCCCCCACTCAGAGTTTCAGTGTAACTGCGACACCACAACCCTGCTTTTTAATCTTCGTGGAATCCCGGAATGGTTTGGGTTGGAAGGGATCTTAAAGATCAACCAGGGACATCTTCCCCTAGCCCAGATGGCCTTGGACACTTCCAGGGATCCAGGGGCAGCCACAGCTTCTCTTGGCAACCTGTGCCAGG
>NW_021940807.1:1209676-1214409 GCF_001715985.3 Manacus vitellinus | reverse complement strand
TCTCCTCACAGCACTTGTGCTCCAGTCCCTTCCCCAGCCTCGTTGCTCTTCCCTCGATCTAAACCCAACCTGTGATGCTCAGTTTTGATGATCCAACACTGCTGATGGTGTTGGAGCTGCACGTCCTTGGACAGGCAGAGTTTCCCCACTTGGATGAAGTGATGCCACTTTCCCCCCACCCAGGACGCAGCACGTGGCCATAAATGGACACAAATCCTTCTGGATCTTGCAGGATGCAAACCCTGGGGATGTTTTAAGCTGTTCCAGGAGAAGACACACACCCCCCAAATCCCCGTTCCCAAGTGGAAATTCTTAATTGTCTTCTGTCGGGATTTGCAAATCTCCAAAAAAGAAACAACAAAAAAACACACAAACAAAGGCTCAGGAATATTGCAAAGGACAAAACTGTAGAGTTTGGGGAGCACTGCCAGGAATTCCTGCCTTCAGCAGCTGGTTGGGAATGTAACCCACTGGCAGCAAGCTCCCTTCTAGCAATAACAGCCCCGTCATGGTTCCTGGAACACGGGCAGTGTGTGGAGGAGCAGAGGAAAAGGAAAATAAACACCGGGGGCACTTTGTGAATCACCCGCCAGAAACTCTCACCGAGGCAAGAAAACAACACACACACAACTCAGAGAGTTTCTACAGCACCACAAGGTCTTCTGAGCCCCTCAGCTGATGGGGAGTAATATCCCCCTTTTCCAGGTTCATATCCCCCTTTTCCAGGTTCATATCCCCCTTTTCCAAGCTGGGATAAACCTCCAGCACCGACTCAAAGGAAGATAAACCGCGTCCTCCTCCGCTTTCTGAAGCGGGACGTGTTGTGGAGTCGGTCATTCAGTCTGGTTTTCCCTGGGTTTAAAACTCAGAGTTTGCCACTTTTTGCCTTTTCTCGTTCTTTTTCTTTCTTTTTTTTTTTTTTTTTAATTGAAGAAGTTGCTTGCCTTGGAAAAGAGATGACAAATCCCATGGGGGGGGGCCCAAAAATACCATTTAATATCTTCGTCGAGTATTAAGGGTGGAATCTTAATGGATGAAAACAAACTCAGCAGAGCAAGAAAACACTCCTGGTTTGTGCTACCAAACACAGGGACCAGATGACACCTCCCACTGCCTGGGGGGGAATCACTGAATGCTGGAATGGTTTGGGTTGGAAGGGACCTTCAGGATGATGCAGTTCCAAGCCCCTGCCAACCCCTGGGAGGGGTTGGACACCCAGCACCCAGGACAATTGGCACCCAGAGCTGGGAGCTGGTCCCAAGAGAGCTGGGGATCAGACATCATGCTCTGCATTAGGAATAAGTCAAAAAATCATGGAATATCCTGGAACTCACAGGGGATTCCTGGGAATGTCAGAAGTTGGTGGAATGGGTTTCATTCCGTCCAAGTCAGAACCAAACTGGATAATTATTTAGGGAATTACAGCCCTAAAACTCTCACCTGGCTTACGCTGAAAAACACCTCAGAATGAGGAATTTCCCAAGGAAACATCTACCTGGAGGGATTATTGGGAATATCAGTGCAAGTTGGTGGAATGACTTTCATTGGATTGGATGGTCTTTAAGGTCCCTTCCAACCCATTCTCTGATTCCCTGATTCCATGACAACCCACCTGCACCATCCTCCCTAAACCAGCAACAAGACAAAGGAAAATCAAATAAATCCTCATAAATAAGCGATTAACCGACGTGAGGTCATGAATTCCACATATCCCTCATTTCCCTGACACCTGGGGCCGGATTTCTTTTACCATCTTCAGCCAACTAAAGCCAGACAGATGGGAAAAGCCCCCCAGAGCTTTGGTGCCTCTTGCCTTCATCCACACGAGGCAAATCATCTCCTGGAGGTCCCCGGGCTCAGATTTCCCCTGGATCTCTGAGCTGCCTGACCCCAAGCAGGATGAATCCCACTCTATTTTTTTCCACGTGCTCCAAAGGAATAACTTTCCCACCGCTTTTGGTGGAATTAAGCAGGCTGAGAACCCCCAGACAAGAGGCTTTCATGGCAACACGTTGCCCAGCCATGGTTGTCTCCATGATTTTGCTCCTTCCTGCTCTCAGAGGTTTTCCAGAGCTCGGGAATGACAGAAAGGTGATTTAATAGCCAGGGCTTGGCTTCTGGAGAGGCAGCTGTTGGAATGACATCAGTATTCCCAGCCACAAATTGAACCAGTTGCTGTATCCCTCCAAAGAAACAGGAGGGGGATCTTTTTATTTATTAAGAACTGATCAACATAAAAATTGTGGGATTGAAGGGAGGGCCCTCTATTCCAAATATTTCAGTGCCATTTCCTCCGATGGCTTCATTAGCTGAGAGTGAGTCTGGTGAGAACCCAACTAATTAAAACCATTTGCTCTGAGTTCCGACCATTTTGGAGGGAAAGGAAAATATGTTTATTTGTCACTGGAATATTTTGGCAGAAAATTCCTACTCTAAAGTGTTTTTGCTTTTGGGTTTTTTTTTTCACATTGGCGAGAAGTAGCTGGGAAAATAAAGCCAAAATATTTCGTCCCGTAAATAAATTTTTTTAATTTTTTTTTTAATTTGCGGTTGTCAAAAACAAACAGAATTTTAAAAAGTGAATTTTCAGGGTAGAACACGAAAATCTTTCCTGCTCAGCAAAAAAAAAAATGGATGTCAACGAACACTTTTGTGGAGCTCTCCCAAAAATTGTCACCGAAAAAAAAATGATATTTTCCGAAGCTTTTTTTCCCTCCTAAGTCTTAGATCGTCTTTCCCCTCAGGAATGACAGTGACTGGAAAAACAAACAGCATCCATGAAATTGTTTGGAATGGTGCTGGCCTGGCAGTAGGAGCTGTGGGCAGTCTGTGGGATTCAGGAGTGAGGCTGGATGGCCTTTGTGGTTCGCACACAGATATAAACTCTGGGAATCCACCACGGATCCTGCTTTTCCTTCTGGCTCTCCCAGGCATTTGTGGTGGGATTTTGGATGGGTTCCCGCCCACAAGCCTTTCCCTGGCCTCTCCATCCTTTGGGAATTGCTTTACTCCCTTTCTCACGGGGCTGGGAAGTTCTACAGGCTCCTGGAGGTGGGGAGAACAACCAGGCTGGATGGATCAATGCTCCAGGAGAACCTGAATCCACGTTATTTGATGGAAAAAGCTGTGTGTTAACCCCACATCTTCTCAGTGTCTGAAGAGGCTGAACCAGCCCTTCCTTCAGCTGCCCTTGCTGGAGTTCCAGGCAAAAACATGCCATGAAAAGTTTAGGTACAACTCAGATTATCCCCCAAAAAAGGCCTTCTCCCCAACTTTCCACCGGATTCCATGAGAGGTGATGTCCCAGGGAGAAGGAGGGGGTGGACAGAGAAGAATCCTGCTTCAAATTAAAAGTGAGGAAAGATGGAAACCAGAGCTGCCAACCCTTCCCTGCTCCACACTTCTGTCCCAAAGTGTGTTTATCCTGGAAAACAGATCTCTGTCTGGATTGCAAAGCCAGAAGTGCAAATGTGGGAGAGCAGACACCTCTTCCCTGGTGTGGGAATTATCCTTGGGTTTATGCCTGGGATATAAATACTTGCATAGGTAAGGACAAATACACACACACACATCCCTGTGCAGCCACCAATGGGAGAAGCTGGAGGAGAACATTGGGAAGATCTCAGAATCATGGAATTTAGGGTGGAAAAGACTTCCAAGATCATCCATTCCAAACTTTGACTGAACGGGGCTGAGGGCATTGAGAAGATGGATGAGAAAGTTGGGAAGATCTCAGAATCACAGAATTTAGGGTGGAAAAGACTTCTGAGATCATCCATTCCAACCTTTGACTGAACGTGGCTGAGGGCATTGAGAAGATGGATGAGAAAGTTGGGAAGATCTCAGAATCACAGAATTTAGGGTGGAAAAGACCTCCAAGGTCATGGATCCAACCTTTGAACGAAGATGGTTGAGGGCATTGAAAACATTGGGAAGAAGGCTGGGAATGTTGAGAAATTGGCTCTTCTGGTACAAATCCCAGTTTGGCTCCAGTCCTGCACCTGAAGCACTGTAAACATCACACAGATGCCCCTCCAGAACACTCCCCCAGGCAGAGCCAGTTGGAAACCAGGAAATTTGACTCCCAGCCCCCTTGTTGCCTCTTGGAATTGAGCTTCTTCAACATCCCCAGATGTTTGTGCTCCACGTGTCACAGCAATTCCAACCCCTGGCTCCAGGCAAAGTCACTCTGAGGTCCCTGTTCTGCTCCTGCTTTGGGTTGTGAGGGTTGTTATCCCAGGAGCAGGACTGTTATCCCAGGAGCAGGACTGTTATCCCAGGAGCAGGGTTGTTATCCCAGGAGAAGGGTTGTTATCCCAGGAGCAGGGTTGTTATCCCAGGAGCAGGGTTGTTATCCCAGGAGCAGGGTTGCTATCCTGGGAGCAGGACTGTTATCCCAGGAGCAGGGTTGTTATCCCAGGAGCAGGATTGTTATCCCAGGAGCAGGATTGTCATCCCGGGAGCAGGATTGTTGTCCCAGGAGCAGGGTTGTTATCCCAGGAGCAGGATTGTCATCCCAGGAGCAGGGTTGTTATCCCAGGAGCAGGGTTGTTATCCCAGGAGCAGGGTTGTTATCCCAGGAGCAGGGTTGTCATCCCAGGAGCAGGGTTGTTATCCCAGGAGCAGGGTTGTTATCCCAGGAGCAGGGTTGTTATCCCAGGAGCAGGGTTGCTATCCTGGGAGCAGGGTTGTTATCCCAGGAGCAGGGTTGCTATCCAAGGAGCAGGATTGCT
>NW_021940807.1:1205494-1209521 GCF_001715985.3 Manacus vitellinus | reverse complement strand
TATCCCAGGAGCAGTGCCAGGTCCCAGCCAGTTGTGGACCTACCTGGAGTTAAAGGAGAGTGTTTGCTGTATTTGGGTAGGGCCTAACACTGAACTTCCTGGGTCTCAGCCCCATGTTCTTGGGGTCTGTCATAGAATCATGGAATATCCTGAGCTGGAAGGGACTCCCAAGGATCATCCAGTCCAACCCCTGGCCCTGCACAGACACCCCAACAATCCCACCACATCCAAACCCTCCTGGAGCTCTGGCAGCCTTGGTGCCATGCCCACTGCCCTGGGAAGCCTGGGCAGTGCCCAACCACCCTCTGGGGGAAGAACCTTGTCCTGAGATCCAAATTAAACCCCTCCTGCCACAGTCTGTGTTTGACAACAGAACTGGGGACTAAATGTAGGCCCGTCCTTGAACAACATCTGGCTCAAAGGAGCTTTAATCTCGTTCCTCCGGGGCAAGTGCCAGGGTGTTAATGGACTGTCAGAGCTCATGCTCGCTGGGACTGGGTGTTCCAGGGGACAGGTTGCTCCTGGAAGGTGGTCACAAGGCCTCTGGAGCCAGCAGGGTTCCAGCTGAGGGGAGTTTGCCACCAGCTGGTGAAGTAAAACCTTGTTCTTCCTCTGCCAGGTCCAACCATGCCCCAGGGAGTGACAGCTCGCTGCTGCTGGGGCATTCCCCTCCCTCTGACAGTTCCAGGCACCCAAACAGACTAAAATCAAGATTAAAACACCAAAGCAGGAGGTTTTTGGTGAGGGAGCCTAAAGAGAGGGGCAGCCAAGTGCCTCCTGCTCAGCACCTGAACCTCACCAGGTCAGCCTCACTTAATTCCTGCTGCCACCAGCACATCCCAATGCCAAGCCTTTCCTGGCTGCATTTCCTGTTGTGACCCTCTTTTGGGCACATCAGGCTGCAGCAGGAAGGAGAGATCCCGTTTTCCAAGGGGTGGGGATGTGCCCTTTGGAAAACTGAGACTGTGGACAGCAGGAGTTTGGGATAAAGAGCTGGAGTGCAGAGGGAGCTCCCGCAGGAGTGAACTCACAGGCTGTAAAGCAGCAAGTGCTTAAGGCCAGAGCCCATAAATCCACCAAATTAGATGCTGGTGACATTATAGACCCGTTTTGTTGGTTTTTCCAGCTGAGCTGCAGACCACAGAAAGTGATTTATGCTCCTGGAGTCGGGATGGGGGGGAAGGGAGAGCAGGAGGAGGGGAAGGGAGAGCAGGATGAGGGGAAGGGAGAGCAGGATAAGGGGAAGGGAGAGCAGGATGAGAAGGGAGAGTAGGATGGAGAGAAGGGAGAGCAGGATGAGGGAAGGGAGAGCAGGATGAGGGAAAGGAGAGCAGGAGGGAGAGAAGGGAGAGCAGGAGGAGAAGGGAGAGCAGGAGGGGAAGGGAGAGCAGGATGGAGAAAAGGGAGAGCAGGAGGAGAAGGGAGAGCAGGAGGAGAAGGGAGAGCAGGAGGAGGGGAAGGGAGAGCAGGATGGAGGGAAGGGAGAGCAGGATAAGAAAGGAGAGCAGGATGAGAGGAAGGGAGAGCAGGATAAGGGGAAGGGAGAGCAGGATGAGGGAAAGGAGAGCAGGAGGGAGAGAAGGGAGAGCAGGATGAGAAGGGAGAGCAGGAGGAGGGGAAGGGAAAGCAGGATGGGGGAAAGGGAGAGCAGGATGGAGGGAAGGGAGAGCAGGATGAGGGGAAGGGAGAGCAGGATGAGGGGAAAGGGAGAGCAGGATGAGGGGAAAGGGAGAGCAGGATGGAGAGAGGGGAGAGCAGGATGGAGAGAAGGGAGAGCAGGATGAGGGAAAGGGAGAGTAGGATGAGGGAAAGGGAGAGCAGGAGGAGGGAAAGGGGAGTAGGATGAGGGGAAGGGGCAAAGGGGAGGGACTGATGGTGTTTAAATTTCTAATCGATTCTTTTCCTCAGGAAGGAGGAGAAAAGCAAGAGTCACTTGGTGGTGGTGCTGGGAAGATGAAAATACTAATTTGGGGTGAGGGGGAGCAAGAAAGAGCTAAAAATCTTCATTCCAAGCTGCATCCAGAGGGGAATTAGGCACCAGTTCCCCTGGGAGGGCAGAGCACAGGCTGTGGGAAGGAGAAAGTAAAGGAGAAGGGAAAAGGGGTGAAAGGCTGGGAGAGCTGGGGGGGTTCCCCTGGAGAAGAGAAGGATCCAGGGAGAGCTGAGAGACCCTTGCAGGGCCTAAAGGGGCTCCAGGAGAGCTGGAGAGGGACTGGGGACAAGGGATGGAGGGACAGCAATCTCTACTTAATGAGTTATATCAACATCTACTTAATGAGTTACATCAACCTCTACTTAATGAGTTATATCAATATCTACTTAAGGATTGTTTCTCTTGCTGCCTTGCCTACAGTTGCTTTAACAGAATTGTTTTGTTACAGTCCACTCTGTTACTGTGCTATTTAATACTCTACTAGTAGATTTTTTTTACTTTTTACAACATGTGGTAAATAATTCTGATGAGGATCTTCCATCTGATCACCTCTTTGTTAATTTGTGGTAATAAATCATCAATTTATATGAATTTTTCTATTTTGCCATCGTTAAAACCTGCGGGACAAAGTGGTTTAATAGCTCTATAATTCCTTTAAAATTAAACTGCTAACACACTCTGGGGCTAAGATGGGGATTCACCCTTCCCTGAGAAGGAGTTTGGAAAGCCAGGGATCCCTTCCTGCCCCTTGAGAGCATCAGCCTTTATGAGGTTTAATATCAGCATTAATATTATTTAACATTAATTCATTAGTTATTTAATATTGATAATAATAATATTTAATATTTACTCCTGGTGTTTAAGGACTGAAATATCCTTTTAAAAATGGCTTTTAATTGTTATTTGTTATTTTAATTGTTATTAAACAGTGATTTATAGCTCAGATCATGCAGAAAAAAAGTTTGTTCTTGCTGTGGCCAATTAAAACACCCTGTGGGTGTCCCTTGTGTCCTCATCTTCCCCCTTCCCTTTCTTTCTTACATTGGACCTTCTTTCCATCTCTCCCTCACTCCAAGTTCCATGGATTTCATGCCCATCTTCACACCCACCAGAACCACCAGTGTTGAGTTAAAAATCACTCTGATCTTCCAGGGATTTCCAGCTAAAATTTGGGTGAGACACCAAAGGAAAAGAGGGGGTTTGATCTTACAGAGAAAAAGTTTCAAGGGCTTTCCAAATGTAGGGAATCATCCCAGTGTCAGCTTGTTTAGTTTATCCCAACTGCCACAGACTATAAAAACCCAGCAGGGTGGATCTCTGGGGGGTTTGTGACAGTTTGGGATGACTGGAAACACGGGAATTGGACAAGGGAAAGGTGTTCCTGGATAGTGCAGGAGGAAGGGCCCTGTGTTTGTACAGGGTACCACGACTTTCCCCTGGGTTTGGGGCATAATTCAGGTTAATTATTAATTTTTCATAATTAATTAAACGTTAATTCATTACATTAATTGACTAAATCAACTGCTGTAATTAACTAAAATCGGGTTCATCATTAATTGCTGTGTAGGCTTCATTATATTTCCTTAAGCCAGAGTCAGACTTTTCCAGGCCTAGACCAGAGCTTTAAAAGAGGGAAAGGGATTTTCACAGCGTAGATCTGGGGAAAGAAAACGTGGATATCGAGCATTTTCTGAGCACTTTGTTCCCATCTCATCCCTGGCTCCCTCCAGGGCAGTGCTAATTCCCAAATCCCGGGAGCATCGGATGGATTTTTTGTCCCATTACTCGGGTGAGTTCCCACGTTCCATGAGCTCGGTTTCACCCGAGGCTGCAACCGGGGCAGCTCCTGCTATTCCCTGTTTTTCTCCACCCAGGCATTGTGCTTTTCCTTTGGAAGGCTTAGGCAACCCCTCCCACGAATCCTTGGGAAAGACTGACCTCTTCTGGGAAGCCCAAAGGCAGCTGCTGGGAGAAGGTGAAAGCAGCCCTTGTGCCCTGGAATTCCCTCCAGGCAGCAAATTCTTGGCACGGGGCTGTTAAACCTTCCCAATGGATTTTCTAGGGATGCTTTTTTCCTCCTGGATTGCACCAGCT
>NW_021940807.1:1194869-1204431 GCF_001715985.3 Manacus vitellinus | reverse complement strand
TTCTGGCTGGGTAAAAGTCCAGCCCTTGAATCTTGTTACATTCCTGTGTTAGTGCTCTCCGTGCTCCGCTTCCATAGGGTGTGGAAAAGCTTTTCCTTCATCAGATTGGAATTTCCAGGTCTTTTTATTGATGTCACCGAGGTGTCTCTGCTGTGGGTCAAGGTTCTGGTGCTCTGAATGTCTCATGAACAGGCCAAAATATGGCCCTGCCCAAGGGAGTTCACTCATTACCAAAGAATCCCAGAATCCCAGATGGGTTTGGGTTGGAAGGACCTTCAAGATCATCTCATTCCACCCCCTGCCAAGGGCAGGGAC
The DNA here is from genome assembly GCF_001715985.3 of Manacus vitellinus. Taxonomy (NCBI): domain Eukaryota; kingdom Metazoa; phylum Chordata; class Aves; order Passeriformes; family Pipridae; genus Manacus; species Manacus vitellinus. The sequence continues at coordinate 1,204,116 of NW_021940807.1, read as the reverse complement.
ACCTCCCACTAGCCCAGGTTGCTTCAATCTGACCTTGGACACTTCCAGGGATCCAGGGGCAGCCACAGCTTCTCTGAGCAACCTGTGCCAGGGCCTGCCCCCCCCTCCCAGGGAACAATTTCCTTCTAATATCCAATCTAAATCTCTCCTCTTTTAGTTTAAACCCATTCCCACTCTCTGCCCAGGAAAAAAAGTCACTCTCTCTCTTTTTTATACCTACAAGAAAGCCACAAATCTCCCTGGAGACTCCTGAGTCCATCTGTCCCCTTCAGCCCTCAAATCTATTGAGAAGATCATTAACTCTGACTGATATTTTTGATTTTCATTGATATTTTTATCCCTTTGAGGAATTATCACCCTCTGAAACCAAAAGTCAGACAGAGAGAGGACTTTGCAGTTGATTCCAGGGAAATAAAAGGATGGTGACTTGTCCAACTTCTCTGCATGATCCAGGGCTCTGGGAATTCCAGTAGCATTGGGCAGAGAAGCCCCTCAGAAGTGGCAGATGGTGGGATGGGATAAATGAAATTAATGGGATAAATGGAAAGCAATATTTGCCTGTGTGGAGAACAAACCTCCACACAAAAGCCACTCTTTCCAGGCCGGTGTTATTGAGATTCAACCCACAGAACTTAATTAAAACCGAAGGTAATTAAAGCCAGGTGCAAAAAAAAAGCTTTTTTCTTCCCCTGCATTCCACGGTGTGGACTCCCCATGACTCATGGGAAGTAAGTCAGGGTGACTGGGAACGTTCAGGGAGTGATTATTTGGGATCATTAGTGGGGCTGGGGCCATAAACCGGGAGCGGGTTCTGACGAGGTGCAGGGCCTTTAATTCCTCTGGCAGGGAATGAGGCTGTAAATCCCCCTGTTGTGGGGTGATGCCAGAGGGATCCAGCCCTTTAATCTCCTCCTGACATCCAGGGAAGGGGAGGGACACCTGTGAGCCAGGACTGGAGTGACCTGAGCTTCTTGAAATGGGAATTATGTGCTGGAATATAAAGGCTGAGCAGTCCAATTCTGGTCTGAATTTCTTTGGAATGAACCTTGAGGAATGGCACAGCTTTCCAGGGATTTACACCTCTCAGAGCAGAGCCTGGAGTTTGGTGTCTACAACCTCTGAGCTTGTCCACAGCTATTTCCTTTCCTTTCTGGATGTTCCAAGTGTTCCACAGCAGAGACGGGGTGTTCCTAAGGTACCACCACACTGATCTGGGGTGATCCAGGTGGGAAACCAGGGCTGGGATGACCTCTGTGATGGGATGATCTGGGATGATCTCTGTGGGTAGAGACCTTGCCAGGTCTGGGATGATCCAGGGATGAAACCCAGGGCTGGGATAAATCTCCACATGCAAAAAGTCCCCTTCCAGGTCTGGAATGATCCAGGTAGGAAATCCCAGGGCTGGAATGGCCTCTACATGAAAAGAATCCCATTCCAGGTTTTTGATGATCCAGGTATGAAATTCCAAGGCTGGAATGACCTCTCCATGCATTGAGTCCCATTCCAGGTCTGTGAGGATCTGGGTAGGAAATCCAAGGCTGGAATAACTTCTCCACACACTGAGCCCCCTTCCAGGTCTGTGGGGATCCAGGTGTGAAATCCAAGGCTGGAATGACCTCTGTGTGGAAAGAGTCCCCTGCCAGGTCTAGGATGATCCAGGTAGGAAACCCAAGGCTGGGATAACCTGTGTGTGCATTGAGTCCACTTAGAGGTTTGTGGTGACCCAGGCATGAAATCCAAGGCTGGAATAACCTCTACATGCAAAGAGTTCCCTGCCAAGTCTGGGATGATCCAGGTAGGAAACCCCAGGTCTAGAATGGCCTCTACATGAAAAGAGTCTTCTTCCAGGTTTGTGATGATCCAGGTAGGAAACCCAAGGCTGGAATAACCTTTATGTGCACTGAAACCCATTCCAGGTTTGTGGAGATCTGGGCAGGAAATCCAAGGCTGGAATAACCTCTACATGAAAAGAGTCCCCTGCCAGATTTGTGGTGATCCAGGTGGGAAACCCAAAGTTGAAATGACCTCTACATGCAATAAATCCACTTAGAGGTTTGTGATGATCCATGTAGGAAATCCAAGGCTGGAATAACCTCCACATGCAATGAGTCTCCATCCAGGTCTGGGGTGATCTGGGTAGGAAATCCCAGGGCTGGAATGGCCTCTACATGAAAAGAGTCTCCTTCCAGGTTTTTGATGATCCAGGTATGAAATTCCAAGGCCGGAATGACCTCTCCATGCATTGAGTCCCATTCCAGGTCTGTGGGGATCTGGGCAGGAAATCCAAGGCTGGAATAACTTCTCCACACACTGAGCCCCCTTCCAGGTTTGTGGTGATCCAGGTGTGAAATCCAAGGATGGAATAACCTCTCCATGCATTGAGTCCCCTGCCAAGTCTGGGATGTTCCAGGTAGGAAACCCCAGGGCTGGAATGGCCTCTACATGCAAAGAGTCTTCTTCCTGGTTTGTGAGATCCAAGTAGGAAACCCAAGGCTGGAATAACCTCTACATGCAATGAGTCCCCTGCCAGATTTGTGATGATCCAGGTAGGAAACTCAAAGTTGGAATGACCTCTGCATGCAATAAGTGGACTTAGAGGTTTGTGATGATCCATGTAGGAAATCCAAGGCTGGAATAACCTCTGTGTGTAAAGAGTTCCCTGCCAGATCTGGGATGATCCAGGTAGGAAACCCAAGCCTGGGATGACCTCTCCATGCATTGAGTCCCATTCCAGGTCTGTGGGGATCTGGGCAGGAAATCCAAGGCTGGAATAACTTCTCCACACACTGAGCCCTCTTCCAGGTTTGTGGTGATCCAGGTATGAAATTCCAAGGCTGGAATAACCTCTCCATGCATTGAATCCCCTGCCAGGTCCTGCCACAGAATTTTAGGATAAGCTGGAGCAATGTGCCTCAATGTCCTTGACTTCTAACTGGGGCCACCCATCTTCTCCAGAAGGTGGTGGATCATAAAAACTAATTAAAATACGACTCATTGTACCTAATATTAAATTAATATTGACCCACTATTAAATTAAACTACTCAGGGAAGGAAAATCAGGTGGGATGAAGCAACAGGGAGGTTGGAACTCCTTCGGGGCAGGAATTGTTTGCAGACACTTCACTCCTTCCCCCGGATATTGTGGCTGGAATATTTGTTAATTCTTAAAAATGATGGTTTAGGTGCTCCTGTGATTATTTCCCAGCTCATTTCAGCCCAGATTAATTGGGTTTAGCTTTTCAATTAGTCTTGGCTCACTTGTCAGGAGCAGCTAAAGATGTAACACGACCAGTGCCATCCATGGGGTTGGGGACAGGGATTTCCACTTCCCTCCAGTCCCAAGGAATTTGAACAGTTCAGAATCCCAAATTTGAATCCCACCTCTCCCAGACAACTCTCCCTGACCATGCCTGGGGGAACAGTTTCTGCTCCTGCCAACGGGAGCCTTTCTGTGCCGCCAAGGGATCGCCCACAAACCGCCGGCTTCCAACGGATCCAACGGCCCACATCCCTGCACGGAATTCCCACGGCTTTTCTGGGCACTGGGAACAGGGATCTGAGCCACCTGAAAATCCAGGCTGGCTCTGAGCTCACCACCTATCAGGGTGCAACCACCTCATTGCCAGACTCAGTTTTTCCCATTTCTGGAATTGTCCAAGTTGTCCGTGTTCCTCCCACGAGCGATAAATCCAGAACTTCATCCTTGTGATTCCATCATTTCCTTCCCATTCCAAATTAATTGGAGCCAACATCAATCTTCATCTGCCCCTTCCCATGTCTATTAAACATTGAGCAGCCCATATTCCCCCAATATTGACTTCAAATCCCAAGCCCAAACAAGTTGCACTAAACCCTCCTTCCTCCAAATTTTTCCAGGCAAATTTCCCATCTGATCTTTCCCAGTTTATCCCTTTGTCTCTTCCTCAAACTGGCTGAATTATTTTCCACAAACACACCAGACACAGAGGATCCACTCTGGCACTTTTTATGTTTCTTCATAGTTTTTTCGAGGGGGAAAAAAAAAATCTTTCTTGGTGGCCAATTTTCTAAATATTCCCAAAATATTCCCATTAATTCTGTTAAGTTTTATTATTTTCAGGCTTCCTCAATTTTCACCCTTAAATCTACATTTTTTTCACGATTCTCCCAAGCTGGCTCACATTGTAATTGTTTTTTTTAATTTTCTTTCTGCAAAGCTCAAAGCTTTTTCTCCTGGAGTTTTAATCCTCTTTTATGAAGTTTGGGATGTTTTCACATTCCCTGACTTGCACCATTATTCCCTCCCCGAAGAACAAGCCACACTTTCCCTTTTTGGACATTAAAACCCCCTGCCAGTGCCAACACTGGAATTTTTCACGCTGAGGAACGAGCCAATATTTAGGATTTTGAGAAAATGAGCATCAGGATGAGAATTGGGAGGCAACAAATTCAGCTCAAAGTTCAAAATCTCTGCCTAAAAGACCAAAATATTCTCCCATTTAGGGGCTTTTTTTTCCAGTCAAGGGATTTTTCTCCTGCTTTTTGGCATTCCTGAACAAACACCTGCATTTATCATCCCACCCAAACATTGCTGGGAGTTAAACTTCGGATTTAGCAAGTAGGGTTTGATAATCCCATATTCTTCTATAAAGAAATTTAAAGTTTGATAATTCCATAATTTATTCTATAAAGATATTTAATGGGTTTGATAATTCCATGATTTATTCTATAAAGAAATTTAAGGAGTTTAATAATTCCATAATTTATTCTATAAAGAAATTTAATGGGTTTGATAATTCCATACTTTATTCTATAAAGAAATTTAATGGGTTTGATAATTCCATACTTTATTCTGTAAGGAAATTTAACAGGTTTGATAATTCCATTCTTTATTCTATAAAGAAATTTAAGGAGTTTGATAATTCCATACTTTATTCTGTAAGGAAATTTAATAGGTTTGATAATTCCATACTTTATTCTGTAAAGAAATTTAATGGGTCTGAAAATTCCATAATTTATTGTATTTACTAGAATTTGCTCTATTAATATATTAAATTGTTATAATTTAAGGGCTATTCTGCTGCATTCATCCCAAAAGACACTATGACACTACTCTGACACTGTGGCAGTGACTGGCAGGATTTAGCTGCCGTGGAATCTCATGGAATCATGGAATTGTTTATGTTGGAAAAGCCTTCTGGGGTTTATCCCTCTTTTAGGTTCAGAACTTTTTTAAACCATCCCCATTTTTATGACCAAAAATTCAAGCCTTTGATCTTCTTGATCATCGAGACTTCCTTGGCAATTCCACCAGCCAGGAAGACGCTCCTGGCTCCCAAAAAATCCGAGGTTTCCCCCCAAAATCACCAGATCTTTTCTCAGAAATCCAGAAAAAACCCAAAATAAAGGAACATGGAATATTTCCAACCCCCTTTTCAGGAGGGGGCAGTTTTGTTTTAGGGTGTGTTTGGGTTTTTGTGCCCGATGTGTTTGGAATCCCAACTGTTGGAAGTGTTCAAACACTTCCTTATCTCGGAACATTTGGATCCAGGGATTTCTCAGATGCTCTCCCAGGTGCTTAGAAATGCTTTGCTGGAACGAAGATAAGGGAAAAAAGCAAAATTTGAATAGAAATTCTGCTGCCTAAAAAACTGCAGAACCCTCCCCCCCTCCATTGCCACCCACTGAAACAAAAACTTTTACTGGTATTTTCCACCTTTTATCCTCTTTTTCCTCGGCCAAAATTGAGGGAAATTTTCTTTCTGCTTTTGCCCATTGTTGCCGATTTTTTTTAAAAATATTTATTTATTATTATTAAAAAAAAAATAAAAAACAAAACAGGCTTAAACTGAAGGGTTTAACACAGTTAAACTGGATTTTTTATAGTTAAGATAAGGAATTCTTAATTATTTAATTTTATTAATTATTTTAAAACCATAATAATTTTATAAAATTTGAATTATAATTATAATAGTATATATATATGTATATAATACATTTATATATTATATTATATTAATTAATTATATATATTATTGCATTAATAATAAATATATATATATAGATATAATAATATAATATATAATTATATAATATATATATATAATATATAATATATATAATATAAATATTAATAAATGTATAAGATATAAGGATATATATACAATAATACATATATATATATAATAAGTTAATTCTATTATATTATTATATTATATTATATATTTAATATATGATATATAAGTATTAATCATAAGGATATAATATACATTTATATATATATTAAATATACTTATTTATATAACTAAATAATTATATATTTCTAATTTCTAATCTTATAATTTAATTAACTGTTAATTTTAAATATAAGTGCATATAAAATAAAAAATATCAAAATAATAATTTATAATAAAATTAAGGAATGTGTCCTGCCTTTTGTTCAAGAAGCTGAACAAAAATGACTTTTATATTATAAATTATATTAAAATATAATTAATGAAATAAATATAAAAGATAAATAGTAAAATATATAATATTATTACAAATTATGTTAATATATGATAATTATCGATAAATAAATAAACAAATAAATAAATAAATAAAATCCCTTAATCTTAACCTATAAATCTTCAATTTAACCTGGTTAAAAAAAAAGGAGAATATAAATTAATAATTATTTAAAAAAAAAATAAGCAACAATGGGGCAAAAGCAGAAAGAAACTTTTCCTTAGTTTTGGCAGAGGAAAAAGAGGATAAAAGGTGGAAAATACTAATAAAAGTTTTAGTGTTATGCTAAGCCAAAGACTGTCTTTCCAGAAAAATTGCCCTTCCTAAAGGATTTCCCCCTCCTTTAACTTCCCTCTTCCATCCCGACCAACAAAAAGGATGGAGCTGCTGTTTGGGATTTGTGTGTCCCTGTTCAACACCCCCCTGGTGCTGATGTGCCTCCAGCATTTCCCCCCCGGATCCCACATTTTCCTGCCTCTCTCCCGTGTTGGGATAGAGGAGCAGAGAGGTTTTACCCCTCACTGCACCTTCTCCACACCAGGGACTCTGATTTGGGGCATCCTGGTAGGATGAGAAGGCAAAACGAGAGGCTTCAGGAATTTGGGAGGGCAGGAAACCAGAATGAGGGGAATTCTCGGCTCTGGAGGGAATTTGATGTGTAAACATAACTTTAAAAGTTGGAACAGGACCTTCAGCCAGTCAGGGATCTCCTGTGCAGCCACAAAGCTGGGGAAGGACTTGAGTTGTAGGTGATGGAACAATTCCAGAGGGAGCCACGGAGATGCTCCAAAGGCTGGAGAACCTCTGCTCTGGAGCCAGGCTGGGAGAGCTGGGGGGGTTCCCCTGGAGAAGAGAAGGCTCCAGGGAGAGCTGAGAGCCCTGGCAGGGCCGAAGGGCTCCAGGAGAGCAAGGGACTGGGGACAAGGGATGGAGGGACAGGACACAGGGAATGGCTTCCCACTGCCAGAGGGCAGGGATAGATGGGATGTTGGGAAGGAATTCCTGGCTGGAAGGGTGGGGAGGTCCTGGCACAGCTGTGGCTGCCCCTGGATCCCTGGAAGTGTCCAAGGCCAGGCTGGAGCAACCTGGGATGATGGAAGGTGTCCCTGCCCATGGCAGGGGGTGGCACTGGATGATCCTAAAGGTCCCTTCCACTCCAAACCATTCCAGGATTCCATGAGCAGATTAAAGTCTCCACTGGCTGAGATGATATCAGATTAAATCTCAAATATTAGCTATTTGGGGCACTAAAATCAGGATTTTTTCCCCTTCCCCAAGGGCTCACTGAGGTGTCTCTGGGGAAGCTTCAGGAAAGGAGAGTTGTGCTTCTACTCACCAAAGGAAACCCAATGGATCCAAAGAGGAGGTGGATTTTTCCATCCTCAGCCCAAAGCCTGGATGGCTCCACTGATTTTAGTGGCTTGTTTGTGCCAAGGAATGTTCCTGAGCACTCAACTCCAACTAAATCCCAGTAAACTATCTGAACAACCCATGGCACAGCTTTTGTCTTGGGCAGCTCTCACCTTCCCAAGACATTCCTGGGCAACCTTTGGGAATTTGTTGGTCCTGCCTCCAGGGAATTCAGGCTTTTGTACAACACAGAAAGCAATGGACCTTCTCAGAATATGATCCCATAATTTAATGGGATTTAATAATTTAATTTAATTTCTGGCTGTTCTCTTGCTCTGATTAAATCAGGAATTGGTGTGACTGGAAGTGGGATGAGGAAAATCTCCCCTTTGCTCCTTCATTCCTGCCAAACCTTTCTGCTCCCTGCAGGTCCTAAAGCCAAATGAGCCCTGCAAAGCTCAATAAACCAGGTTAAAATGCACTTTTCCAACGGGAAAGATCCAAAGGAAGGGAGGGATCCTTAACAACAAAACTGTTCAGGATGAATTGCTGGGAGATGGTGGAGGACTGGAAAACTGAGGGGGAAGACAAAGGGAAAAGGGATTGAGTGCTCCTGATTTCCTCCAGGAACCAGGAGGGGCAGATGAAATCAGGGTGTGGCACATCCTGCACTTGAACAAGCTTTGGAACTCCTTGTCCCACAAATCCTTGGATACCACTGTGATTCCAAAGGCAGGTTTGTATCCAGCTCTTTAACACCTCTGGGCATGAATTATTGGAAAACAAGGAATTATTTGGGAGAAGAGCAAAGTTTCATTCCTCCTGTTGTTTCATTCCTCCTTCCAGGAACCTGAAAGGAGGGATCTTGGACAAGGAGGGACTTTGGGCTGGCCCAGTGTGGCCATTCCATGGTCAGACATGGATTTGGGGAAAGAAACCTGGTAAATGAAATTCCCTCTTCTTTCCACCCCACCAGACACGGAGCTTCTCACTCAGCCACCCCAAGTGCTCCCTACTCCTCTCCAAGGCTGGAGAGGGACTTTGGAACTCCTTGTCCCAAAAATCCTTGGATACCAGTGGGATTCCAAAGGCAGATTTGTCTCCAGCTCTTAAGCACCTCTGGACATGAATTATTGGAAACCAAAACATGACCATTTGGGGCAATTTTACCATTTATCATTTGGTTGTTGTTCTTCCTCCTTGGCTCTGTAATCCAGGATGTCATGGGATGATATCCCAGAGGATCCTGCTCACTTCCCATTTTCCCATTCACCCAAAGTCCTTGATTTCTCCATGTGCAGAAGGGACAGGATGTATCTTATTCTGCTCAGACCTCAGCAGGGTCTGGGCAGAACTGGGACCTTCCATGTTTGCTGTTTTCCCAATCCAGATGGATTTCCCCTGAGGGAAA
>NW_021940807.1:1165381-1191589 GCF_001715985.3 Manacus vitellinus | reverse complement strand
AAGCCAAAGACTGTCTTTCCAGAAAAATTGCCCTTCCTAAAGGATTTCCCCCTCCTTTAACTTCCCTCTTCCATCCCGACCAACAAAAAGGATGGAGCTGCTGTTTGGGATTTGTGTGTCCCTGTTCAACACCCCCCTGGTGCTGATGTGCCTCCAGCATTTCCCCCCCGGATCCCACATTTTCCTGCCTCTCTCCCGTGTTGGGATAGAGGAGCAGAGAGGTTTTACCCCTCACTGCACCTTCTCCACACCAGGGACTCTGATTTGGGGCATCCTGGTAGGATGAGAAGGCAAAACGAGAGGCTTCAGGAATTTGGGAGGGCAGGAAACCAGAATGAGGGGAATTCTCGGCTCTGGAGGGAATTTGATGTGTAAACATAACTTTAAAAGTTGGAACAGGACCTTCAGCCAGTCAGGGATCTCCTGTGCAGCCACAAAGCTGGGGAAGGACTTGAGTTGTAGGTGATGGAACAATTCCAGAGGGAGCCACGGAGATGCTCCAAAGGCTGGAGAACCTCTGCTCTGGAGCCAGGCTGGGAGAGCTGGGGGGGTTCCCCTGGAGAAGAGAAGGCTCCAGGGAGAGCTGAGAGCCCTGGCAGGGCCGAAGGGCTCCAGGAGAGCAAGGGACTGGGGACAAGGAGGGAGGGACAGGACACAGGGAATGGCTTCCCACTGCCAGAGGGCAGGGATAGATGGGATGTTGGGAAGGAATTCCTGGCTGGAAGGGTGGGGAGGTCCTGGCACAGCTGTGGCTGCCCCTGGATCCCTGGAAGTGTCCAAGGCCAGGCTGGAGCAACCTGGGATGATGGAAGGTGTCCCTGCCCATGGCAGGGGGTGGCACTGGATGATCCTAAAGGTCCCTTCCACTCCAAACCATTCCAGGATTCCATGAGCAGATTAAAGTCTCCACTGGCTGAGATGATATCAGATTAAATCTCAAATATTAGCTATTTGGGGCACTAAAATCAGGATTTTTTCCCCTTCCCCAAGGGCTCACTGAGGTGTCTCTGGGGAAGCTTCAGGAAAGGAGAGTTGTGCTTCTACTCACCAAAGGAAACCCAATGGATCCAAAGAGGAGGTGGATTTTTCCATCCTCAGCCCAAAGCCTGGATGGCTCCACTGATTTTAGTGGCTTGTTTGTGCCAAGGAATGTTCCTGAGCACTCAACTCCAACTAAATCCCAGTAAACTATCTGAACAACCCATGGCACAGCTTTTGTCTTGGGCAGCTCTCACCTTCCCAAGACATTCCTGGGCAACCTTTGGGAATTTGTTGGTCCTGCCTCCAGGGAATTCAGGCTTTTGTACAACACAGAAAGCAATGGACCTTCTCAGAATATGATCCCATAATTTAATGGGATTTAATAATTTAATTTAATTTCTGGCTGTTCTCTTGCTCTGATTAAATCAGGAATTGGTGTGACTGGAAGTGGGATGAGGAAAATCTCCCCTTTGCTCCTTCATTCCTGCCAAACCTTTCTGCTCCCTGCAGGTCCTAAAGCCAAATGAGCCCTGCAAAGCTCAATAAACCAGGTTAAAATGCACTTTTCCAACGGGAAAGATCCAAAGGAAGGGAGGGATCCTTAACAACAAAACTGTTCAGGATGAATTGCTGGGAGATGGTGGAGGACTGGAAAACTGAGGGGGAAGACAAAGGGAAAAGGGATTGAGTGCTCCTGATTTCCTCCAGGAACCAGGAGGGGCAGATGAAATCAGGGTGTGGCACATCCTGCACTTGAACAAGCTTTGGAACTCCTTGTCCCACAAATCCTTGGATACCACTGTGATTCCAAAGGCAGGTTTGTATCCAGCTCTTTAACACCTCTGGGCATGAATTATTGGAAAACAAGGAATTATTTGGGAGAAGAGCAAAGTTTCATTCCTCCTGTTGTTTCATTCCTCCTTCCAGGAACCTGAAAGGAGGGATCTTGGACAAGGAGGGACTTTGGGCTGGCCCAGTGTGGCCATTCCATGGTCAGACATGGATTTGGGGAAAGAAACCTGGTAAATGAAATTCCCTCTTCTTTCCACCCCACCAGACACGGAGCTTCTCACTCAGCCACCCCAAGTGCTCCCTACTCCTCTCCAAGGCTGGAGAGGGACTTTGGAACTCCTTGTCCCAAAAATCCTTGGATACCAGTGGGATTCCAAAGGCAGATTTGTCTCCAGCTCTTAAGCACCTCTGGACATGAATTATTGGAAACCAAAACATGACCATTTGGGGCAATTTTACCATTTATCATTTGGTTGTTGTTCTTCCTCCTTGGCTCTGTAATCCAGGATGTCATGGGATGATATCCCAGAGGATCCTGCTCACTTCCCATTTTCCCATTCACCCAAAGTCCTTGATTTTTCCATGTGCAGAAGGGACAGGATGTATCTTATCCTGCTCAGACCTCAGCAGGGTCTGGGCAGAACTGGGACCTTCCATATTTGCTGTTTTCCCAATCCAGATGGATTTCCCTTGAGGGAAAAGGCCCCTCTTCCCTCAGCTCCCCATGGAGCCATCCAGCCTTCCAAGAGAGGTTGTTTTATTTGGAAAACATGACCACTTGTGGCAAACACTATTTACCATTTACCATTTGCTTGTTGTTCTTCCTCCTTGGCTTCATAATCCAGGTTTAATAAAGTCTAGTAAAAAGGGTAAATATAGCAACTCCCCTTTGGAATTCCTTCCTTCCCTTTTCTTTCTTAATTGATTATTCCTCAGAGGTAAAACTCTTCAAAACATCAGCAGTAATTAGATTAAGCAGTGGGGGGGAGCTGTTAATTATTTTTTTTTGGAGGGCTATAAACCAGAAACGAAACAAAACTCACTTTATATTTCCAGACAAGTGTGTGTGTGTTTATATATTTCTCCAAGACTTGGCATTTTTGCCCTTTTTTTTTTTTTTTTTAACTTCTTTCAAAGCACTACAAGCAATAACCCTGGGCAGGAGAGAACCCTTTCTGTTTATCCTTGTTTTCCTTCCAATAAGGAATAAGCTGGAAGGGCATTATTTTAACAGGCTCTTGTAATCCTTTAACGGGGCTTGTTGAAAATAAGACCCAGCACTGCCAGACACCAGCAGCAAAAAAAGCTGCTTAGTGCCAAACTCCTTTGGCACTGCACAAGCTGGGAATTGGCTCTGTTTTCCCTCTGTTTTGTGTTTGAAAATGCACCTTCCCGGCTCCCAAAGAGGGGCAGAGTTCAGACAACACCCAAAAACGTGGCCCCTGCTCTCAAAGAGTGAGCAGGAGAGCAGTCTGTGGGTCTCTCTGCCTAATGTGATCCCTCCAGGATGGGCTGAGCCTGGAGGGGTTGGAAGATCTCAGGAATTATTATGTGAAATCAGTGATGTGGATCCCACATCCCGGGGGAAAAAGCCAGAGGTGCCCACGTTGCTCCCCGTGGAGAAACGTTTGGAAGCACCAAGCCTAAAAGCTCCAGAAGGAAAGTAAAATGAAATCAAACCTGTTATTAAACAAGACCTTGGGAGGTTTTAAGGAAATCTTGGTACAGCTTTGCTGGAGAGAGATGAGGATCTGAAGGAAGGGAAGCTGGAAGGTCCAGGGGGGGATTCTGTCCCTCTGCCCCCAAAGGTGAGACCCCCCTGTAGGGCTGACTCCAGCATGGGAAGGACATGGAGCTGCTGGAGAGACTCCAGAGGCCTCATCCAGTCCCAGAGGATGAGAGGGATGGAGCAGCTCTGCTGGGAGGAAAGGCTGGGAGAGCTGGGATTGTTCAGCCTGGAGAGGAGAAGCTTTGGGGGGAACTGATTGTGGCCTTCCAGGACCTGGAGGAGCCACAGGAAAGATGGAGAGGGACTGTTTACAAGGGATGGAGGGACAGGACACAGGGAATGGCTTCTCACTGAAAGGGAGGAGGGTTAGGTGGGATATTGGGAAGGAATTCCTGGCTGGGAGGGTGGGGAGGCCCTGGCCCAGGTTGCCCAGAGAAGCTGTGGCTGCCCCTGGATCCCTGGAAGTGTCCAAGGCCAGGTTGGAGCAACCTGGGCTAGTGGAAGGTGTCCCTGTCCATGGAACTGGATGATCTTTCAGGTCCCTCCCAACCCAAACCATCCCAGAATTCCATGATTCTCCCATTCCAGGGTCTGGCTTTGCCCAGGCTGCCTCATCTCCCACATCCCCCTGCCCGGCTGCCCAGCAGAGCTCACGGTGCCCAAACTCTGCTGCTTTCCCTCCTCCACTAAACTCCCTGTTTCTCTTCCAGGTTTTCCCAACCAAGTTGGCTGCAGTGGGAGATGATCCTGGGCAGGTTGTGTGGAGAGGAGGAGGCAAATGTTGCTCCTTTCTGGTGTCACACAGGGTGGCACCGACTTGTCGAGTGACGAGAATCCTTCCCTAAAAACGGCCCCTCACAGCCCAAGCAAAGAGATTTTGGGAACCACCACCAGGCCCTGGAAAACCCAGCTGGCCAGGAAAACATGGAAATAAGAACAGCTGGGCTGCAAGACCCAACTCCCACCTGGCATCAGTTCAAGGAGCCTTAAAATTCACCATAAAAAAGCCTTTTGCCCCTTTCCTGGCTCTGCCCAAGGGGTAGAGCACCTGGATCTGGATTCCCAGGAGGATCCATCCCCACAAAGACAATGACCCTGAAAAGCCACATGAAAAGGGTTTTTTTTCCAGGGATTTTAAGCTTTCTACATGTCCTTGCCCTTTTATTGGGGGTGGAATTTCTCTCTGTGGCTGCTGCAGCTTCTCCTGGTCATAACCACCAAATATGTGGCACAAAATAAAAATTCCCAGAAAATAATCTACTGTATCCACTGGGGATTTTCACTCCCAGTTTCCATCTGGGAAATCCTCCTTGGGACAGTGTTTCAGATCCAAAGGGTTTGGATTTGGTCACATCTCAGGGAACAGAAGAGATCCCTCAAGTGCCCAGCTCAGCTCAGCCTGACCCTCTCCAAGGACCTGTGAGGTGTCAGGAATTAAATACAGAAATTAAATATATAATTGGCTAATAACAAAATATATAAATATAAATATATAAATAAATAATTAAATACAGAAATACAAATATCTATTTTATAACTGAAACAGTGATGTATCACAACAGTGGAAACACTGGGAAGGAAGGAATGGCAGCAGGGAGGAAGGAAGAAAAACTCATTTTAAACTCCACTGTTGTTTCTTGCTTTGGAGTCCCTCAAGTAGGAGGTTTCTAATGAAATCAGGGCCAAATTAATCAAATGGTGACCACCCCAGCTGATACTGTTTGGAAATTGGTAGAAGAGACCAAATTAAGCAAAACTATTAAAGGAGGGGGAAGAGATTGCACTGGATTGGGGATTGGGATTCCACAGTGTGGATTTTCCCCTCCTTGGCAGCTCTTGTGGGAAGGAGCTGATTTTATTCCCATGATCATGGATGTTCTTCACCTCCAATCTCCCAAATTGGAGCAAAAAGTCAAACCTTGCCCTTGCCTTGCCCTGGTCATGCCCCTGAGCTCTGCCCTGGGCTGGGGAGCCGAGACCTCCTTCCAACCCCCTAAATCCAAAGGAGAAGCATCCTTGAGGGCAGGATAAAGCCCTCAATTAATCACCTCTCCCAAGGCCCAAGAGAGGACTGTTGAAAAAGCTCTGGCAGAGCTGAGATAAGGTGTCCTGGCTGCTCCCTCCCCTCCCTCTCTGCCCCCGAGCTCATCCGAGCGCTCACATTTTCCATCCACATCCCAGGAGCTGAGCGGGGGGAAAAACCACCAAGGGAAGGAGCTGCACCTGCCCACACCTGGGAAAAACAAACAGGGCCTGGAGATAAGGGAGAGTGGGAGGCCAGAGAGATAAGGGAAAGGATCAAACACTCTTCCCTCCTCTTTTCCTCCTCTCCGGTTCCTGCCGGCAGCGACAGGATCCCAACGTTCCAGCCCGGGCTCCAAGAGCAGGAGACAGGCAGAGGTTTCACGATGGACCTCTCTTGTTCCTGCCAGAAAATCGAGGGTTTCCATGTTTTCCAAAGATATCAGCCCTGACAGAGTGAACTCACATGTTCTTATTCAGTGCTGAGGCTGAAGAATCCCAGGTTTGTCAGGAGATGTCCAGGAGATGCCACGGGAATTCTGAGCACTAAGTGGAAGTGTCCAAGGTTGGATGGGGCTTGGAGCAACCTGGGATAGAGGGAGATGTCCTTGCCCATGGCAGGGGGTGGCACTGGATGGTCTTTAAGGTCCCTTCCAACCCAAACCATTCCATGATTCTGTGACCTTGGGCTCCACTCCCTGTTTTGAGGCTCGGTGTGGTTGCCACCCTCTGGCATCTCCCAGTTTGTCTTTGTTGCCCCTGTGGATGTTGGATTTGCAGAGCCCCACCCCAGGCTGAGACATCTGCTCTGACTTGGGTGGAAATTCCACAAGGGAATCCCCAAATCCCCGTGTCCTGCTGGTTTTGAGGGGTTCACTGCTGGCCCAAAGGCAATTCCCTGTCCCAGCTGGACGGATAAAACCCAAAATGAAGTTCCAGACTCCTCAGGGATCTGCCACAGGAACTGTCCCTGCCCTCTGGAACAACCCACCCTTCACCAGGGATTACAAAAGGAACCTGAAGAGTCCTGAATTCAGGATTTCCTCCTTCCCTAATCCCCCAAACACCCTCTCCAAAGCCTTTCCACCCCCTCTGAGGTGGGAAAAAAACCACTGCTCAGGGTGAGTCAAGCCTGGAAAATGCAACCCAGAAGGGAAGGAAACGAGAGTGTTGTAACCCAGAGAGTCCAAACCCCGCAGTGCCACCCCGTGCCAACCATTCCCTGGATCCTGCTTTTCCACACACAAAATTCAATTTATGATTTGCCAGCTCCGAGCCACGCAAAATTCACAGGGTGAGAAAAAGCTCATTTCCAGTTGGTTTTGGCTCCTCTCTCACAATTTGGGCTCGTTTTGTGCTTTATGACACGATGCCCACGGGTTGTTATCCCAGAGAGCCATTAGGGAAAGGATTCCAAGTGGAGGGGGAGCAGTGGGATGGAGGAGAAAAAAGGTGCTAAAGCTTCTGAAAGGCAGCTTTTTGCACCTTGTCATAAAAACAAACAGCAGAGAGAACCTGAGCTAATAATAATAATAATAATAATAAACCCTCCTGGGGGAAAAAGGGGAATTTTCCCCCCCTTTTTCCTCTGCTTTGGCCACCATTGGGGTTTTTTTTTTCATCTCTTTTTAAAGAGCTGGAAATCATAGGGGAAAAAAAATGCTGTTTGAATTTACAGAGAAATACCTGGGGGTAAATTATTAAATAAAGGGGGAAAAGGAGAAAAAGAAAAAATAAAGAAAGAAAGAAAAAGAAAGAAAAAAAAAGAAAGAAAGAAAAAAGAAAGAAAGGAAAAAAAGAAAGAAGAAAAAAAAGAAAAAAAGAAGGAGGTGGAAGTTGTGTTTGGATTTTGGGCAGGTCAGAGGGATGGGGAGGTAGGACTGGGAACATGGATTTGGGGTTTAGCTGTTCTCTTGTGCAAGGTGCTCTGTGGGCATCACTCAGCTGCCCCAGGAAATCTTGGAATCATGGAATGGCTTGGGTTGGAAGGGACCTTTAGGACCATCCAGTTCCACCCCCTGCCATGGGCAGGGACACCTTCCACTAGCCCAGGTTGCTCCAACCCGGCCTTGGACACTTCCAGGGATCCAGGGGCAGCCACAGCTTCTCTGGGAAATCCATTCCAGTCCCTCCCCACCCTCCCAGCCAGGAATTCCTTCCCAACATCCCATCTATCCCTGCCCTCTGGCAGTGGGAAGCCATTCCCTGTGTCCTGTCCCCCCATCCCTTGTCCCCAGTCCCTCTCCAGCTCTCCTGGAGCCCCTTTAGGCTCTTCCAAAGACCTTTCCTGGACCAGTAATCCCAAAACCAAGGGAGAGATTTTGGCCTCAGCAAGCACTTTGGAAGCTGAACACAAAACATTCCCACTTCCAGAAGGATCCAGTTTTCATGTTTTCTGGCTCTTTGCAACGGGTGGAAAAGTGACCCAAGGGCCAAGAGGCAGAACAAGCTGTGGGTGCCAGTGGAATCTCAATTTTTATTCATTTTTTTTCCTTATTTCCCCTAAAGACATTTTCCTTATTTCCCCACCACTTTCCATGTTGGAGCAAAACTGAGGCAGAAGGGAATTTAGGAGGCTCTGAACATTTCTGGGAATATCAGGGATGGATTTTTATAGGATAAATTTTCATCTTTATAGTTCTGTCCCACATGTCCAAGGAATTCCCAATCCCTTCTCCAAGAGCTGGAGCAGCTCCAATTCCACAATTTCCAGGTATCATCCCTTCCATGAAAATCCACTGGATTATAAACCCCCCCCCCACATGATCCAGGACAATCCAGTCCTGGTTTGCAGGAGCTGAAGAGCTTTTCCAAGCAAAATCTCTTTATTTTTAGCATTTATTTTTATTCATTTTTTTTCCCTTATTTCCCCTAAAGAAAAAGTCCCTCTTTCCATGTTTTTGCAGAACTAAGGGAGAAAGGAATTTAGGAGGCTCTGAACAATTCTGGGAATATCAGGAATGGATTTTTACAGAATAAGAGAAGTTTTAATCTTCATCTTTCAGTCCCAAGAGGCTGTGACATGTCCAAGGAATTCTTAATCCCTTCTCCAATGCCACAATTCCCAGGATTGAGCCCCCACTGTGCTGCCATTCCCCCACTTCATCATCCAATAAATATTCACATGGATAATATTCCCCCAGATATTATTTTCCCTCTTTTTAAATCAAAAATAAGCCCATCCTAATTCCCAGTCCTACAGGAAATGCTCCATTAAATCCCAATATTACAGGAAATGCTCCATGAAATCTTGTTCCAAAAGAGGATTTTTCCTGCCATTTCTCAGCCAAGTGAACACAAGAGACAAAATCAATATTCCAAGATATTTAATGGGCAGGAATTACAGGTGGAACAGGGAATTCAGCCAATGTACAGCTCTGGATTGTGTGGAAGATTCCATGGGTTTGGACACGTTGGAATGACACAACCCACGGGAGACTCAGGGAGATGGAACAGCTGGGGCTGAAACCACAACAATTCAAAATATGGCACAAAAAAAAAGGCAAAATTCAAGGCCAAAATAAGGAATATTTAATTCTGGGAATGCTGATTTGGAAAAATTCAGCTCAGAGGTTCCATCCCAGGCAGCACCAGGGGCAGTTCCCACACTAAATATTCCCCCAGATGGGATTTTTCCCTCTTTCTTAATTAAAAATAAGCCCATCCTAAAATCCCAGTCCTACAGGAAATGCTCCATTAAATCCCAATCCTACAGGAAATGTTCCATTAAATCTCAGTATTACAGGAAATGCTCCATGAAATCTTGTTCCAAAAGTGGATTTTTCCTGCATTTCTCAGCCAAGTGAACACAAGAGACAAAATCAATATTCCAAGATATTTAATGGGCAGGAATTACAGGTGGAACAGGGAATTCAGCCAACGTACAGCTCTGGATTGTGTGGAATATTCCATGGGTTTGGACACGTTGGAATGACACAACCCACGGGAGACTCAGGGAGATGGAACAGCTGGGGCTGAAACCACAACAATTCAAAATATGGCACAAAGAAAAGGCAAAATTCAAGGCCAAAATAAGGAATATTTCATTCTGGGAATGCTGATTTGGAAAAATTCAGCTCAGAGGTTCCATCCCAGGCAGCACCAGGGGCAGTTCCCACACTAAATATTCCCCCAGGTGGGATTTTTCCCTCTTTTCCAATTAAAAATCAGCCCATCCTAAAATCCCAGTCCTACAGGAAATGCTCCAGGAAATCTTGTTCCTAAAGTGGATTTTTCCTGCCATTTCTCAGCCAAGTGAACACAAGAGACAAAATCAATATTCCAAGATATTTAACAGGCAGGAATTACAGCCTATTAATGGAATAATTGAAATTAATTATTATTTTTAAATTAAAATTAATATAAGAAAAACCCACAATAATTCAAAATATGGCACAAAAAAAGGCAAAATTCAAGGCTAAAATAGGGAATATTTAATTTTGGGAATGCTGACTTGGGAAAATTCAGCTCAGAGGTTCCATCCCAGGCAGCACCAGGGGCAGTTCCCACACAAAATACACTTGGAAATCCAGGGAATAATTCCTTGTGTAAACCTTATCTTGGTTTCACAGTCCAACAACAGCGATTTGAGGGGTGGGAAACAACAGGAGAACCCCAAACATGAATTTATTTCACAGTAAATCACTTATTTATAGAGAATAATCACGATTTTCAGCATTAAAGTGCATGCCAGGAACAACCAGGACCGGAAAATTATTGAAGGGATACAAACCAAGGGAGAGGAAAAGATGGAAAACCACCCCCTCTCCGGGATTTCCTGGATTTCTCTTTCCAATTGAGGTGGAAAAAAAATGGAAAATCAAAGCTTGAAGTTATAAATATTGCACTGGAAGTGTTGGATTTCAAGCAACACCAGAAAAATTGAATTTAACAAAATAAAAACGCTTAAAAAAGGGACATATTGCACCAAATATTTTGAATTAAATAAGTGGTAAAGGGGAGAAATCAACTGGGAATCGATGAAGTGGGAGTTTTCTATGGATTACCTGGAATCTTTCCTATATATATCAACAATCAAGGAGAGGGAAAGGCCTCTCCTGTCCTATATTCCCAACTGGAAATTCCAAAGGACACTACTTGCCATTAGTCCCTTTTTTATTGGAGAAAAAGAAGTTGAAATAAGAAGAACTCCTGAAATGTTTTGTCAGCACTTAGTGCTAATAAATAAATAAGGAAGCCAAAAAATGATGTACCAGGACCATCAAATCTTCCCCCAAAGTCTTCAAGGTTCTCATAAATTCATTTCTGGGTGAATTAAAAGCAGAATTAAAAGCATTTGCTGAGGGAACACGAGGTTTTTATCCCCATCATTTGCTCACCTGAGCATTAAGTCACCCCCCCAAAAAAGCCTCAGTTGGGTATTTGGGCTTTAATTCAGATATTAAGTGTTTTAAAGGACCTTGGGAGGGAATTAATTGGTTGTAATAATCGAAATTATTGTCCCAAGCAGCTCCTTTCACTAAAAAATAACCCCCCCCAAAAAAAACCCCTCAGAAGCAGCAACATAAAAAAGCAACATCCAAGTCGGGTCAGGGTCAGTCACATCCCTTCCTATTTACACGGGTTCTGTAGGGAAGGAGCCACTCCCAGGGTTAAAAGTTTTCCCCTTTTTCATCCTAAAACACCTGGAAATACTTCCTAAACCCTCAGGAATTCCAAACCCTCAGGAAAACCAAACCTTCAGGAAGTCCACACCAGCAGCACAGAAATCCAAGGTGTTCCCAAACACCTCCCAGGCAATCAGTGTCAGTGCAGGAACAGTGTGGATGAATCCAGCCCCCTGCTCCTCCTCTTCTTCCCATTCCCATTCCCATTCCCATTCCCAGGGCTCCAGGGTTACAAATACCCCCCCCCAAAAAAACCCCTCAGAAGCAGCAACATAAAAAAGCAACATCCAAGTTGGGTCAGGGTCAGTCACATCCCTTCCTATTTACACGGGTTCTGTAGGGAAGGATTCACTCCCAGGGTTAAAGGTCTTCCCCTTTTTCATCCTAAAACACCTGGAAACACTTCCCAAACCCTCAGGAATTCCTAGCCCTCAGGAAAACCAAACCCTCAGGAAAACCAAACCCTCAGGAAGTCCACACCAGCAGCACAGAATTCCAGGGACACCAAGGTGTTCCCAAACACCTCCCAGGCAATCAAAGTGTCCCTGCAGGAACAGTGTGGATGAATCCAGCTCCTTGCTCCTCCTCTTCTTCCCATTCCCATTCCCATTCCCATTCCCATTCCCAGGGCTCCAGGGCTACAAATACCCCCCTAAAAAAAAAACCCCTCAGAAGCAGCAACATAAAAAAGCAACATCCAAGTTGGGTCAGGGTCGGTCACATCCCTTCCTATTTACACGGGTTCTGTAGGGAAGGATTCACTCCCAGGGTTAAAAGTTTTCCCCTTTTTCATCCTAAAATACCTGGAAATACTTCCTAAACCCTCAGGAATTCCTAGCCCTCAGGAAAATCAAACCTTCAGGAACTCCCCACCTTCAGGAACTCCACAGCAGCAGCACAGAATTCCAGGGACACCAAGGTGTTCCCAAACATCTCCCAGGCAATCAAAGTGTCCCTGCAGGAACAGTGTGGATGAATCCAGCTCCCTGCTCCTCCTATTCTTCCCATTCCCATTCCCATGGCTCCAGGGCTACAAATACCCCCCCAAAAAAACCCTTGGAAGCAGCAACATAAAAAAGCAACATCCAAGTCAGGTCAGGGTCAGTCACATCCCTTCCTATTTACACGGGTTCTGTAGGGAAGGATTCACTCCCAGGGTTAAAAGTTTTCCCCTTTTTCATCCTAAAACACCTGGAAATACTTCCTAAACCCTCAGGAATTCCAAACCCTCAGGAAAACCAAACCTTCAGGAAGTCCACACCAGCAGCACAGAAATCCAAGGTGTTCCCAAACACCTCCCAGGCAATCAGTGTCCATGCAGGAACAGTGTGGATGAATCCAGCCCCCTGCTCCTCCTCTTCTTCCCATTCCCATTCCCATTCCCAGGGCTCCAGGGTTACAAATACCCCCCCCCAAAAAAACCCTTGGAAGCAGCAACATAAAAAAGCAACATCCAAGTCGGGTCAGGGTCGGTCACATCCCTTCCTATTTACACGGGTTCTGTAGGGAAGGATTCACTCCCAGGGTTAAAAGTTTTCCCCTTTTTCATCCTAAAACACCTGGAAACACTTCCTAAACCCTCAGGAATTCCAAGCCCTCAGGAAAACCAAACCTTCAGGAAAACCAAACCTTCAGGAACTCCACAGCAGCAGCACAGAATTCCAGGGACACCAAGGTGTTCCCAAACATCTCCCAGGCAATCAAAGTGTCCCTGCAGGAACAGTGTGGATGAATCCAGCTCCCTGCTCCTCCTATTCTTCCCATTCCCATTCCCATTCCCATGGCTCCAGGGCTACAAATACCCCCCTAAAAAAAAACCCCTCAGAAGTAGCAACATAAAAAAGCAACATCCAAGTCGGGTCAGGGTCGGTCACATCCCTTCCTATTTACACCTAGGGAAGGAGCCACTCCAAGGGTTAAAAGTTTTCCCCTTTTTCATCCTAAAACACCTGGAAACACTTCCCAAACCCTCAGAAAAAACCAAGCCCTCAGGAAAACCAAACCCTCAGGAAAACCAAACCTTCAGGAAAACCAAACCTCCAGGAACTCCACACCTTCAGGAAGCCCACACCAGCAGCACAGAATTCCAAGGTGTTCCCAAACACCTCCCAGGCAACCAAAGTGTCCATGCAGGAACAGTGTGGATGAATCCAGCTCCCTGCTCCTCCTCTTCTTCCCATTCCTATTCCCATTCCCATGGCTCCAGGGCTACAAATATCCCCCCCCCCCCAAAAAAAAACCCCTCAGAAGCAGCAACATAAAAAAGCAACATCCAAGTCAGGTCAGGGTCAGTCACATCCCTTCCTATTTACACGGGTTCTGTAGGGAAGGATTCACTCCCAGGGTTAAAAGTTTTCCCTTTTTTTCATCCTAAACCACCTGGAAACACTTCCCAAACCCTCAGGAATTCCAAGCTCTCAGGAAAACCAAACCTTCAGGAAAACCAAACCTTCAGGAACTCCCAACTTTCAGGAAGTCCACACCAGCAGCACAGAATTCCAAGGTGTTCCCAAACACCTCCCAGGCAACCAAAGTGTCCCTGCAGGAACAGTGTGGATGAATCCAGCTCCCTGCTCCTCCTCTTCTTCCCATTCCCATTCCCATTCCCAGGGCTACGTGAGCCTCTTCATCCTGCGGTTCTGCTTGTCGATGGTCAGCGTGGCCCTGTCCACGGAGCTGCTGATGGAATCCAGGGCCTCATCCTGCCTTTCCAGCTCTGCTTCCGTCTCCAGGGCGAGGCCCTTCAGCTTCTTCAGGATCTGCCAGAAGGAAAGACTCAGAGTTTTCAGTGGGATCTCTGGGATAAGGCACGGAGCTGTGGGAATGAGGCACTTGGGGGCTTTAAATCATCATGGAATGGGTTGGAAGGGACCTGAAGGATCATCCAGTTCCAACCCCTTCAGGGCTTTAAATTATCATGGCTGGAAGGGACTTGAAGGATCATCTCATTCCAACCCCTTCAGGGCTTTAAATCATCATGGAATGGGTTGGAAGGGGCCTTAGGGATCATCTCATTCCAACCTCTTGAGGGTTTTAAATTATCATGGCTGGAAGGGACTTGAAGGATCATCTAATTTCAACCCATTCAGGTTTTTAAATCATCATGGAATGGGTAGGGTTGGAAGGGACCTTAAGGATCATCCAGTTCTAACCCCTTCAGGGCTTTAAATTATCATGGCTGGAAGGGACTTGAAGGATCATCTCATTCCAACCCCTTCAGGGCTTTAAATCATCATGGAATGGGTTGGGTTGGGAGGGACCTTAAGGATCATCTCATTCCAACCCTTTTAGGACTTTAAATCATCATGGAATAGTTTGGAAGGGGCCTTAAGGATCATCTCATTCCAACCCCTTGAGGGCTTTAAATTATTATGGTTGGAAGGGACTTGAAGGATCATCTAATTTCAATCCATTCAGGGTTTTAAATCATCATGGAATGGGCTGGGTTGGAAGGGACATTAAGGATCATCCAGTTCCAACCCTGTCAGGTTGGGTTGGAAGAGACCTGAAGGATCATCTAATTTCAACCCCTTCAGGGCTTTAAATCATCATGGAATGGGTTGGGTTGGAAGGGACCTTAAGGATCACCTCATTCCAACCCTTTTAGGGCTTTAAATCATCATGGAATAAGTTGGAAGGGGCCTTAAGGATCATCTCATTCCAACTTCTTCAGGGCTTTAAATCATCACAGAATGGGTTGGGTTGGAAGGGACCTTAAGGACCATCCAGTTCCAATCCCTTCAGGGTTTGAATCACCATGGAATGGGTTGGATTGGAAGAGATCTTAGGGAACATCCAGTTCCAATCCCTTCAGAGCTTTAAATCATCATGGAATGGGCTGGGTTGGAAGGGACTTTAAGGATCATCTCATTCCAGCCCCTTCAGGGCTTTAAATCATCATGGAATGGGTTGGAAGGGACCTGAAGGACCATCCAGTTCCAACCCCTTCAGGGCTTTAAATTATCATGGAATGGGTTGGAAGGGGCCTTAAGGATCATCTCATTCCAACCCCTTCAGGGCTTTAAATCATCATGGAATGGGTTGGAAGGGGCCTTAGGGATCATCTCATTCCAACCTCTTGAGGGTTTTAAATTATCATGGCTGGAAGGGACTTGAAGGATCATCTCATTCCAACCCCTTCAGGGCTTTAAATCATCATGGAATGGGTTGGGTTGGAAGGGACCTTAAGGATCATCTCATTCTAAACCCGTCAGGTTGGGTTGGAAGGGACCTGAAGGATCATCTCATTCCAACTCCTTCAGGGTTTAAGTCATCATAGAATGGGTTGGAAGGGACCTTAAGGACCATCCAGTTCCAACCCCTTCAGGGCTTTAAATAGTCATGGAATGGGTTGGGTTGGAAGGGACCTTAAGGATCATCCAGTTCCACCCCCTGCCATGGGCAGGGACACCTTTCACTTTCCCAAGTTGCTCCAGCCTGGCCTTGGACACTTCCAGGGATCCAGGGGCAGCCACAGCTTCCCTGGGAAATCCAGTCCAGTCCCTCCCCACCCTCCCAACCAGGAATTCCTTCCCAATATCCCATCTAACCCTCCTCCCTTTCAGTGAGAAGCCATTCCCTGTGTCCTGTCCCTCCATGCCTTGTCCCCAGTCCCTCTCCAGCTCTCCTGGAGCCCCTTCAGGCCCTGCAAGGGGCTCTCAGCTCTCCCTGGAGCCTTCTCTTCTCCAGGGGAACCCCCCCAGCTCTCCCAGCCTGGCTCCAGAGCAGAGGGGCTCCAGCCCTTGGAGCATCTCCAGGGCCCCTCTGGAGCTGCTCCAGGAGCTCCACATCCTTCCTGTGCTGGAAGCCCCAGAGCTGGACACAGAACTCCAGGTGGGGTCAATGCCCAAGTGACCAAATCATTGATAAACTGAATTAAAATGAATTAAACAACGAACTAAAGAGCGAACTCACAATTGAAATCTTGGGGCTATTTGGGGCAGAGGGGAAATGAGAGGTAAAAATCAGTGTAAACATCCTTTTTTCCTGGCTGTTATTCCCTCCCTGATGGATGTGCACCCCAGAGCAGGAGGTTTTCCCCAGGATGTGCCTGTTGGAGTAAAGCCAGAGGGGATCCAGTGGCTGAAGGGGCACAAAGATCAGGCAGGGAGCAGGTCAAAGGACAGAAAATGTTGTATTTAACGTTGTTTTTCTACAATTCACCAAAAAAAAAGTGTCAGTGGATGGAGTAGAAGGAAAAAAGTGACACCTGAGCAACCAAACCTTGAGCCAGAGCTCAAGGGGTGTTTGGAAAACACCCTCAGGGATTGTTGGGGTGTCCAGGAGTTGGACTGGATGATCCCTGTGGGTCTGTCCCAACCCAGGATATTCCATGATTAATTTTCCCACGACCAAGTCCGAGGGCAGATCCAAACACCACCTGAAAAATCCGCCCAAATTCCTTTCCCTGGATCCTTTTAGCAGCAGCCCAAGAAGACAAGAGTTCCATCCTGAACATTCCAGGACTTCAGTGTCCAACAAAACAACCCTTGAGGTAAAACAGGAAAAAAACCCCTACACTTCATACATATTTATATTTATTTTTGCCATCACTGGTAAAGTTTCTGTTGGAATCTGTAGAATCAGCTCCCAGAAAGCTGCTGGGAAACATCAGCAGCCCCTTTATCCACGTGAATTCCATCATTTGCTGCTCCTGGTCTGGGAAAAGCAGGAATATCCCATCTAGCTGGAACGGGAAGGGAATTTGACACAGCCTGAAGCTGGATGGCAGCCACAGGAGTGGGATTTATCTTGTAAAGTATCTCCCAGCTCTTTCCATAAATCCCAGAAATTTGAATAACCCGAGTCAGGCTTTGGCTGCCAAAGCAAAAAAACACAAAATAAACTCCGGATCAAACTTAATCCACCTTTCTCTGTTCTTCCCAAAACTACAAGTGAGGAAACTCCTGTTCCTGTCCCAAAAATGAAACACTCCTCCAGGTTCCTTCCCCTGGGACAGGAAAGCAGGGAATTTCCCTCCCTCATTTCCCCAAACTGGAGGGGGGAGATTTTTTTTTTCTCCTGTATTTTTAGCCACTCAAGTCACTCCCAAGCAATTCCCTCTCCTGCTGCACCTGGAATGGGCAGGGACAGGAGGGAGCAGGAAGATTTTAAATCCCAACTAGAGGACATTTCTCTTGTCATTTTTCCTCGGATTGACGGAGAATTCTGATTTTATTCACTTATTTTCAAGGGAATAAACACTCGTGGTACCACTGGAAAAAAACCAGACTCCAGCAGCTCCACAGGCTTAATTCCCACCTTTTATTTTGGTCCCAATCCTTCCAGTTACACAGAAGGAAATACAAAGTATTTCCTCAGTTCTCCCCCCTCCCAAAAAAACAGCTCCAGGGCCTGGTTTTCCATGTGTTAAGCTCAGGTGTCTGTGATCCCCACAGGCCATGGCACGAGGCCATCCCATGAGGAAATTTGGTCTTTAGCCCTTGGAATGAGCAGTTCCTCCACCAAACAAGTTTTCTGTGAGCTCACAGTTGTGATTTCCTGAGTTGAAGGCACGTAAAGGGTAAATAAACACTCCAGAGGCTCTGGAAGGAGGAAAAGGCTGGAATGGGACCATCCAGACCCTCTCCAAGCACAGGGCCAAGATTGTCACATCTCCTCCCATTCCCGGGGACATTTTGTCAATCCCAGACAGACAACCCTCAAATTTCTTAGGATTCTTCCTCCATCTCCATAGCCAGGTTCAGGGAATATCCTCACACTGCCACAAACTCCATGTTTTAATATAAATGTCCCCTCAGGAATTCCTGCTGAGGTCCAAAGGACTGGAATGGGACCACTGTCACATCCCCTCCCACTCCTGGGGCCATTTTGTCAATCCCAGCCAGACACACCACTGGAATTTTGTAGGATTCTGCCTCCAGAACCCAGTTCAGGAACACTCACACTGCCACAAAATGTGTTTTTTAACATAAGTGTCCCCTCAGGAATTCCTGCTGAGGTCCAAAGGACTGGAATGGGACCATCCAGACCCTCTCCAAGCACAGGGCCAAGATTGTCACATCCCTTCCCATTCCCGGGGACATTTTGTCAATCCCAGCCACACAACACTGGAATATTATAGGATTTTTCTTCCATCTCTGGAATTTTGTAGGATTCTTCCTCCATCTCCATAGTCAGGTTCAGGGAATATCCTCACACTGCCACAAACTCCATGTTTTAACATAAATGTCCCCTCAGGAACTTCTGGTGAGGTCCAAAGGACTGGAATGGGATCACCCAGACCCTCCCACTCCCAGGGCCATTTTGTCAATCCAGGCAGACACCACTGGAATTTTGTAGGATTCTGTCTCCAGAACCCAGTTCAGGAACACTCAGACTGCCACAAAATGTGCTTTTTAACATAAATGTCCCCTCAGGAATTTCTGGTGAGGTCCAAAGGATGGGAATGGGACCATCCAGACCCTCCAAGCACAGCCCCAGGGCCAAGATTGTCACATCCCCTCCCATTCCCAGGGACATTTTGTCAATCCCAGCCACACAACACTGGAATTTTGCAGGATTTTTCCTCCATCTCTGGAATTTTGTAGGATTCTTCCTCCATCTCCATAACCAGGTTCAGGGAATATCCTCACACTGCCACAAACTCCATGTTTTAATATAAATGTCCCCTCAGGAATTCCTGCTGAGGTCCAAAGGACTGGAATGGGACCATCCAGACCCTTCAAGCACAGCCCCAGGGCCAAGATTGTCACATCTCCTCCCATTCCCGGGGACATTTTGTCAATCCCAGCCAGACAACACTGGAATTTTGTAGGATTTTTCCTCCACCTCTGGAATTTTGTAGGATTCTTCCTCCATCTCCATAGCCAGGTTCAGGGAGTATCCTCACACTGCCACAAACTCCATGTTTTAATATAAATGTCCCCTCAGGAATTCCTGCTGAGGTCCAAAGGACTGGAATGGGATCATCCAGACCCTCCACTCCCAGGGCCATTTTGTCAATCCAGGCAGACACCACTGGAATTTTGTAGGATTCTGTCTCCAGAACCCAGTTCAGGAACAATCACACTGCCACAAAATGTGTTTTTTAACATAAATGACCCCTCAGGAATTCCTGCTGAGGTCCAAAGGACTGGAATGGGACCATTGTCACATCCCCTCCCACTCCTGGGGCCATTTTGTCAATCCCAGCCAGACACCACTGGAATTTTATAGGATTCTTCCTCCACCTCCATAACCCAGTTCAGAAACAGCCTCAAATTGCCACAAAATTTGTTTTTTAACATAAATGACCCCTCAGGAATTCCTGGTGAGGTCCTTTCCTTGAGCACCCAAATCACAGTGAGGGAAGGAATTCCAGCTCTGAGGGAAGGAATTGAGCATCCCCCAACAATTCCTGTTGGAAAACACCTGCTGTTATCCCTGGAGGAAAGAGAAAGAGCAACAGCTCTTTGTTCACCACAAATTCCTCTTCTCCAGCTTTGGAAGTTCTCCTGACTCACCCAGATCACAAATGAGGGAGAGGGAGCAAAATCCTCCTCTGTTTGGTGAAAAATAAGTGTTTTCACCACAAGGAATAAAAGATCCCAATCCTCAGGAGAGGGAATTGCTCAGGAAAACACTAATTACAAACACAAAGCCCTCAAATATCTTTAATTAATGGATAAAAGGTGATGGCACAAGGATGTCTGTCTTCAATGCTTGTTTTTCCCTCTTTACTCTCTGAATTCTTTGTAAATGTGATGATCCATCATCCTGCTCCTTCCCAAACATTCAATGTCTTGCTCAGGTGTCATTTCCTTGATGCTTCCAGGGGTTCCAAACCCAAAAGGTTCTATATGGACTTTATGGAGCCCCGTGTGAATCCCAAACTTCCACACTTCCTGGGAAGGAATTCCCCCTTCGACCCCATTTTCCTTCACTTCCACATCTATCACAGCTTATACCTGGAAATTATGAATTATAATTATTAATTATGATGATTAAAGACCCTCAGGGAAGAGGGTATTTTTACCACAGGCTGGATTAAGCTTTAAAATATTCCCATGGAAATTTATGAAGGATTCTTTTGTTAAGGCAATGACTTTGTGATGAGGAAAACGTGTGTTTTTAAGGAGAAACAGGGAGGGAAATTTATCTCAAATCTGGCAAATTTATCTCAACTTTACCTGTCTCAGCTCTTTTGCCTCTTCCTGGGAGACCTTCTCGTGCTGCTGCAGCTGAACCTGCTCATTGTCCATCCCTTCCCTGCTTCCTGCTGGAGATCCAGGCTGCACCACCCCTCCCAGGAGTCCTGTGGCTGCAAGAGAAATTCCCACGTTAAGACTGACAATTCCCAGTTGGATGTTGGGAAAAATTCTTCCCTGTGAGGGTGGGGAGGGACTGGAATGGATTTCCCAGAGAAGCTGTGGCTGCTCCATCCTTGGAAGTGTCCAAGGCCAGGTTGGAGCAACCTGGGCTAGTGGAAGGTGTCCCTGCCCATGGCAGGGGTGGGATGAGATGATCCTTAAGGTCCCTTCCATCCCAAACCATCCTGGGATTCTGTGGAATAACAAGACAAAGCCCAGCTACTCTTCCTGAGGAGAACCATCCTCTGATGTTCATGGATGGGTTGGAGAACTGGTTGCTCAAGTCTCATGTCCCTTGAGTGGGAATTCAAGGAGATGGTGCTCAGTGCAGACCACATTTAGGATTCCAGAGGGACCACTCCACTCTCCAGAAGCTGTGGAGATTTTGGGACTCTCAGTCATTCCTGGGGCTTCTGCTGTTAAAGGAGAAACCCCTCAAAAACTTCCACCCAGAAACAACCCTGCAGGAATTCCAGGGAGCTTTAATGTCCCACCTGGGGCTGGGACAGCTGAGCTCCTCATCTGGGAATAACAAATTATCCCTAAAATAAACAAAGGAGGGAGGGAACTAAACCTTGTTCCTGCTGCTCTTTCAGGGGTTTGCTCCATTTGGCACTGGAACAGAAAGGCCAGCTGTCCCCAAGGGCTGTGGATGGAGACACGAGGAGGTGTCACCACTGGGACATTCTTCCAAGTCAAAGTAGGGATAGATGGGATATTGGGAAGGAATTCCTGGCTAGGAAGGTGGGGAGGAACTGCAATGGATTTCCCAGAGAAGCTGTGGCTGCCCCTGGATCCCTGGAAGTGTCCAAGGCCAGGTTGGAGCACCCTGGGCTAGTGGAAGGTGACCCTGCCCATGGCAGGGGGTGGGATGAGATGATCCTTCAGGTCCCTTCCAACCCAAACCATTCTGGGAATTTTATCTCCAAAGTTTTCCCACCTGGACACCAGGAAGGAAACCATTGTCCCACAGGCACCTGGGAGCACCAAGGCCAAGGACAGCAGGTTGGAATCCATGAGGACACAAAGCCTGGCAGATCCCAGAGCTCTGTGCCAGCTCCAAGTGCTGCCACAGCCCAGCTCTGGATCCCATTCCTTTTCCCTGGAAAAACCAGAAGCACCAAACCCTAAATCCCTCCCAGGGAATTCCTGCAAACTCCTAATCCCTGGAATTACTCCATTATCAGTCCCTGGACTCAGACACTGTCCAGGCTCCTTCACTGGATTGTGCTCCTTGTTTTCCAGAGGGGAAAAAACCAGGCACTGAAAAATGGGAAATCAGTGTCCTGGTGTCCTTCCCAGGAAAAATGGGGAGGGAATGATAGAATTCCTTATGGCAACAAACAGCCAGAGGAGATTCTTTGTGTTTCTTATCAGCTGAGCGTCACCACATGCTAATTAATTAATTAAAATCAATTCATCCATCCATCCATCTCCATTAATCCGAGGACAAAAAGAGCGGGATGAGGAAGGAGAGCTGGAATTTCCCAGCGATTTTTTTAGGGAGATATTGGATAAAAAGTGCAGAAATACTTAAAAAGCAATTTGGTTTCGTTGGTGTTACTTCCAAAAAGCCACCAAAGCTCGGAACAAAGTGCTGGAAACTCCAAAGAATGAGCAAATTTGGGGAGAAACGGGAAAAATTCAGCAGCTTCTAAAGGGATAAAAAAGCCTGTGGATGCCAAAATTCAGCTACAGGACCCAGACAGCCCTAAATTGCTGGGCTCAGAGGCACTTTAGGATTTTAATCCCCTTTTTTTTTAATCCTGGGAAGGTGTTCTCAGCCTTTCCTGAGGGTGGAATTGGCTCAAAACTGAATAAAATCAGATGAACCAAATGCCCTGAGAGTTTAAACACTCCCCTTTGGCCATAAAAAAGAGGAAGAAAAGAAGTGCAAAGCACCTAAAAATCCTTTCAGATAACCTGGGGGTGCAGAAAACCCTCCAGAAATTCCTCTTGCAGGTGGAATTACGCCAAAAATCTTAGGAAAAGGGATTTTTTTTTTGGTATTTATGTGGAATATGCACAACTTTAAACAGAGGCTCCACGTGAGGTTGTGACAGTTTGGGGTAAAAAGGGCAAAATCCTTAATTTTAAGGTGGATGGACCTCCCCTGCCAGGATATTTCTCCTAGAAATCCCTAAATTAATTAATTAATTATCTGAAAAAATACAGCTTTTTCTGTGCACAGGGGCACAAAACAAGGATTTTTTTCCCCCTTCAGTTTTTAGGGAAAAGAAGAAAAAAATGAGGATATCCATGGAAAAAATCCCAGAGGTTCAACTACAGCCCGTGGGTGCCACCTTGTGACAGCAGAAAAACCAGGGATAAATTCCTGGGAAGGGACAAACAAGGGCTTTGGTGGAGCTGGAAAAGTTGGGATTGCCATAAAATCCAGGTTTTTTTAAGCCCATTTCCAAAGGAAACAGGGAAAAAGCAGCAAGGAAGGAGCAAATCCTTCCTTCCCTCAGAGCAGTGGGAAAAACCTGGAGAAGGCTGGAAAAAAACAAGGATTTTATATAACCAGCCTTCAGGCCCTCAGGAATTGGACTCCAACTTGCTGGAATAACTCAAAGCAGGTTGTTTTTCCTCTAAGTTGCTGTTGGATTTGAAGTGCCAGATGCCCAAAAACTTCCTTCCTTCAAAATTAAACCAGGTTTTTCCAAGTTTTTTCCCTTTCAAAATACCCTCCCCTGCTGAATTCCAGGATGTTTGGTGCAAGGAAAGATGTTAATTTATTATTTTATCCTGTTTTCTGCTTGGTTTTTAATAAGCTGGGAATAAATCCAGGCCTCGAGTTGCTCTTTTGTCACTAAAAAATTAGGGGGGAAACAAAGAGGATTTACACAAATAAATTAAATAAATTCCTAAGTGACACCTATGAAACGAATCCAGGGTTGAATTACCAAAAAAAAAACTAAGGAAAAACACTCCTTGGAATTTTAGGAGAATGAAGAGGAGTAAGGAATGTCAAGCTGATTGTTGGGAAAGGTTTTCAGTCTCCATTGTTTCCTTGAAATCTTCAAATCAACAAATCTGAGGCCAAAAATCTCCCAAATTTAAACACTTGGACTCCTCAAATGCCAAAATTTAGGGGTTTTTAGGAAAAAAATTTTTAGGAAGATCAATATGATGTTTATCCCATGATTTATTGAATTCCTGGAATGGATATTTGGGTTAAACTTCCTGTATTTAACTGAAGGACAAGTTTAATGTCATTATAATTCATCTATTCCAGCCAGGAATGACAAAGGAAAAACAGCAATGATGGAGGGTTTGAAGTCACCTGGAGGTTATTCCTTGGATTTTATCATCACCACCGTTGGGACAGGGAGGGGAGGATCTGCCTTGGGAATATTTTGAGGTTGGAAAATCCTTGGAAACCTCTGGAGCCAGAGCTGCTGCTTCCAGAGGGATTCCCTGTCCCACATCTGTGCCTGCCAGATGCAGCTCCCCAAATCCACCTGAGGCCAAATCCTTGGATTTTATCAAGGAAAAATGTCCCATTGGGATAGGGAGGAGAGGATTTGCCTTGGGAAATTTTTTACAGTATTTTAGGATTAGAAAACCCTTGGAAACCTTTGGAGTCAAAGCTGCTGAATTCCAGAGGGATTACCTGTCCCACTTACCTGCCTGCCAGATGCAGGTCCCCAAATCTACCTGAGGAGACTTTCTGGCCACAATTCCTTGGATTTTATCATCACCACTGTTGGCACAGGGAATGGAGGATTTGCCTTGGGAATATTTTGAGGTTGGAAAACCCTTGGAAACCTCTGGAGCAAGAGCTGCTGCTTCCAGAGGGATTCCCTATCCCACATCTGTGCCTGCCAGATGCAGCTCCCCAAATCCACCTGAGGCCAAATCCTTGGATTTTATCATCACCACTGTTAGGACAGGGAGGGAAGGATTTGCCTTGGAAAATTTTTTACACTATTTTAGAATTGGAAAACCCTTGGAAACCTTTGGAGTCAAAGCTGCTGCTTCCAGAGGGATTCCCTGTCCCACTTATCTGCCTCCCAGAGGGAGGTCCCCAAATCCACCTGAGGCCAAATCCTTGGATTTTATCATCACCACTGTTAGGACAGGGAGGAGAGAATTTGCCTTGGAAGTATTTTGGGGTTGGAAAACACTTGGAAACCTTTGGAGTCAAAGCTGCTGAATTCCAGAGGGACTCCCTGTCCCACTTACCCGCCTGCCAGATGGACGTCCCCAAATCCACCTGAGGAGACTTCCTGGCTCCCACAAATCCCAAGGCATCCTCCAGGAACTGCATCTTCTTGCTGAACTGCATCTCCAGGAGGGGAATGACCTCTGGCATCTTGGCTGACAGGAGCCTGTAGGACGTGTCGGGCTTCCCAATAAACCTCTGGCGGACGCTGATCTCGTAGGGAGTGTGCACCCGGATATCATCCACATCCCGGGATTCAAACCTGTGGATCACCTGGGAATTGCAGTCACTGATCTCCAGGCCAGAAGCAAAGAGGGTGAGTTTTCCTGGCTTGGCACTGGAGTCTGTTCTGTGGGTGATAATGACTGGAATTCTCAGGATGACGCCTTCCTGGTTCTTGGGCTCGGAAGCTGCGGCCGCTTCCTTGGGCTTGGATTCCAGAGGTGTTTTCCAGAGTTTGCTGCTGAAGGGCCACCAGGAAGGAGATTCCAGCTCTGTCAACAACCTGGCAGGGAGAAGGGAAAGTTAGAACAGGGAAAACCGGTGGGAAGGTCCTGTAATCCCACCAGCTCAAAGCAAATCCTTAATTCCTTAATCCGGAATCCAGCCCGTTGTTATTTCACTCCTCAAACCTATTCCCAAATTCCCAGGGTCCATCCATTTCCAAACCCAGCTTCTCCTTATGTGCTAAAACTTGCTGGAATCTCACTGCTGGGGCTGGAATCTCACTGCTGGGGCTGGAATCTCACTGCTGGGATGCAAGAAACTGAACTTCCAGCTGGATTTTTCCAGGCTGTTCCTCAGCTCACGCTGCCTTTTCCTCAGTTTTCCACTCCTTTTTCCACTGCCTTTTCCTGCTCCTTTATCCCTCAATCCCACAGTCTGATACCACACCCCAATTCCCAGTTAAAATTCCCACTAAGATTGAGGCTCAAAAGTCCAGCAGAAACTTCCCACCAGTGTCCAGAGTCCACCTCCCCCTCAGGGCTGGAGCAGCTCCCAAGGGAGACATTCCCTTTTCCCAGGGTCCTTTCCCAAAGAAAGGATCAGGAAAGAATCCCTGATTTTTGAGTCTAAGCCTCACCAGGGTTCTTTTCACCCCCCAAAAAAGTGGGAATGAGAGGAAAAATGGTGGGTTTGATATACTTTTTGTAAGGTTTTATTTTCCAGGAAAGAATCCCTGTGTTTCCACGGAAAAATTCCTAAATCCTGCAATTTTTCCATCCTGTTTAATTTGGCCAAGTGGGAGCTGAAGGAGGAAGTTCCAACTGGAACACGCTTTGTTGGCCAACAAAGTTTTCCAAAGGGATCCACTGGAAGGAATTCCTCTCCTAGGAAAAGCCATGTTGGGAATCAAACACTGAATTCATGGATAGCAGAGGAAGAATTCCAGGAATCTCCTCCCAGATGATCCAAACTTCCCTTTCCATTGGGATGATTTATCTGGATAACTCTAATCCTTAATTTTTATCACTTCATCCCATCTCCTTCCCTCTTTTCCCAGGGATTGATATTCCCTGTGGGATTTCCAGGCAGGATTTTCCTGCTGAAAAGCCCAAAAAAAGGCTCCAGCCAATT
>NW_021940807.1:1158579-1163247 GCF_001715985.3 Manacus vitellinus | reverse complement strand
AGCTGCCGGGGGTTGTTGTGGCCAAAGTGCAGGACCCGGCCCTTGGCCTGCTTGAACCTCATCCCCTTGGAATCAGCCCAACTCTCCAACCTATCCAGGTCCCTCTGCAGAGCCCTCCTGCCCTCCAGCTGATCCACACTCCCCCCCAGTTTAGTGTCATCTGCACATTTGCTCCCTGCTTTCCCTTATTTTCCCATTTTTAAGTCCCTGCCTCCAACTTTTCAGCTTCGGGAGGACAAACAACCCCTGGCAGCTCCTCCTAACCCCAAAGCAAAGCTCCCTTCCAAAAACAATGAGCCGGCATCGCTTTTCCTGCTCTTTGTTTGTTGCCCCAGAACTTTCCAAGCTCTCGCCGAAGCTCCCAAGTTTTTTGGCTTTCCATGAAAGGCCCCGGAGAACATCCCCAAAAATGGTCGGGAAAGCAGCACTTCCCTTTCCAGCCGATCCATCTCAAACCAGCTGCTGCTTCCAAGAACAACCAGGTTGAACTTTTATTGTGTTTTGTTTCTTCCTGCAGGTGTCGGAGCTGCTCCAAAGGCACTCCCAAGCCAGAGATCCCTTAAATATTCCACCGCTGCTCTCGACCTTTCTGTCCATTTTGGACCGGAATTTTACACAGAACACATCAAAGAATTCCCCTTGGAATGTTCATCAGCCAACAGGAAAGCCAGAATGTTCTGATTAACACCAAATATTTACCATTCCCTCGAGTTTTGGGGCAGCTCCAGTTAAACAACATCTCCAACGGGCTCCAAATCTCTTCCTTCAACTTGTCTAAAAGGCAGCAAAATGCCAGGATTTCGATTGAGGAATATTCCAGGCCATCCAATAAAAGTGGGAATGTCGTATTAATGAACACCTGAATGCCAGTGGGGACATTAATTCCCTTATTTCCCCTAATTAGTTACCCATTCACTAATAATTTATAGGGTGCTGATATTCTGGAGATCTCCATTATTTCTGTCACTTGGAGTGGGAATTCATAAGGGTTGGGAAAGATTTTGAAGCAAAGAGGAGACATATATAAAATCCTGTGGATCTGCCCCAGGAATTCCTGGTCTGAGGAACACCCTCCTGTGGATCTGCCTCAGGAATTCCTGGTCTGAGGAACACCCTCCTGTGGATCTGCCCCAGGAATTTCTGGTGTGGATCTGCCCCAGGAATTCCAGGCCCAAGGAACACCCTCCTGTGGATCTGCCCCGGGAATTCCTGGTCTGAGGAACACCCTCCTGTGGATCTGCCCCAGGAATTCCTGGTCTGAGGAACACCCTCCTGTGGATCTGCCTCAGGAATTTCTGGTGTGGATCTGCCCCAGGAATTCCAGGCCCAAGGAACACCCTCCTGTGGATCTGCCCCGGGAATTCCTGGTCTGAGAAACACCCTCCTGTGGATCTGCCCCAGGAATTCCAGGCCCGAGGAACACCCTTCTGTGGATCTGCTTTGGGAATTCCTGGTCTGAGGAACACCCTCCTGTGGATCTGCCCCAGGAATTCCCGGTCTGAAGAATACCCTCCTGTGGATCTGCCCCAGGAATTTCTGGCCCGAGGAACACCCTCCTGTGGATCTGCCCCAGGAATTTCTGGCCCGAGGAACACCCTCCTGTGGATCTGCCCCGGGAATTCCCTCCTGCAGATCTGCCCCAGGAATTCCCTCCTGCAGATCTGCCCCAGGAATTCCCTCCTGCAGATCTGCCCGAGGAATTCCAGGCCCAAGGAACACCCTTCTGTGGATCTGCTTTGGGAATTCCCGGTCTGAGGAACACCCTCCTGTGGATCTGCCCCGGGAATTCCTGGTCTGAGGAACATCCTCCTGTGGATCTGCCCTGGGAATTCCTGGTCTCAGGAACACCCTCCTGCGGATTCATCCCGGAATTCCCAGCCCACGGGACGCTCCCACCCCGTTACCTGTCGGCCACATCCATGTCCCCCTCGATCTTGTTGAGCCCTTTCATGATGTTGTCAAACTGCTCCCCCTGGTAGTGCAGCACCTTGGCCGTGTCCTCCAGGCGTTTCTGGGATCCCGCCAACATTCCCGTCAGTTCCTTGCCCTTCCCGGGCCGCGCGGCCGCTCCTTCCGCTCCCGCCCCTCGGCCCTCCAGCAGCTGCTCCCTCCAGAAGTGCTCCAGGATGTTGAACACCACATTCCTGTTGGGCTGCAGGGAGCTGAACCAGTGCTTGGTGCTCTTCTCCAGGATGGTGAGGGAGCTGAAGATGAGGTTGGAAGATTCCTTCTTGATCTCGCTGATCCCGGAAAGGTGGAAGTCGACCAAGAGCTCCCCGGTTTTGTCAGCTGTGAATTTGATCCCAATGGGAGTCAGGGAGAGTCTCCCAGAGATCCATTGCTTCCCAGTGTCCAGGTAGTAGGAGCAAGGCCAGCTGTGGATACGGATGTCCTCGTTCATCAGCTCGTCGGGCTGAGCCTCCTCTCCAAGGGCAACGCTCTCAAAGCCGGGAGAAACTAAAGGAATAAAAAACAGAGCAGGAATCTTTAGGAACGTTAATCCCATCCATAGTTTGCTTCCAGTACTCTCACATTCCAGGTGGAGATCAGAGATAGGTTTGGGAACAGCTGGGGATGGATGTGGATGAGTTTTGAGTCCCCTGAATGCTCCAAGGCTTTACCCAACACTCAGCTCCTAAAGGTGCCCAAGGGCAAATTTTCCAGGCAAAAATCTCTTTGGGAATTCAACTCATCCATTGTTCCATAATCACTTCCAACCACCTGAACATTTCCTTTGGAAAGGACTGTCAACAGCATTGGCCACCCCATTCCCAGCAGCACAAACTTCCAATATTTATTGCCTTAAATGTCATGGAATATTCCCATTCCCACTCCATCCTCAGAAGGAGCTTCCCACAGACCAACAGGTCCTGGAGAAAAGCCAGGATATCCCAAAACACATCCCATTAATCTACAGTGACCACACTGAATAACTGCTCCTTCTACTCTGATATCCCAACATCCAGGTGTGTTGGGAACACTCCAGAACGTCCAAGGCTTTACCCAACACTCAGCTCCTAAAAAAGGTGCCTGAGGGAAAATTTTCCAGGCAAAAACCTCTTTGGGAATTCAACTCATCCATTGTTCCATAATCATTTCCAACCACCTCAACATTTCCTTTGGAAAGGACTGTCAACAGCATTGGCCACCCCATTCCCAGCAGCACAAACTTCCAGTATTTATTGCCTTAATGTCCTGGAATATTCCCATTCCCACTCCATCCTCAGAAGGAGCTTGCACAGACCAACAGGTCCAGGAGAAAAATCCAGGATATCCCAAAACACATCCCATTAATGTGTATCTACAGTGACCACACTGAATAACTGCTCCTTCCCCTTCCACTCTGATATCCCAACATCCAGGTGTGTTGGGAACACTCCAGAATATCCATGGAATCACGGAATGATTTGGGATGGAAGGGATCTTAAAGATCTTCTAATCCAACCCCCTACTATGGGCAGGGACATTTTTGAGCAGAATTCCCAAGGATTAAAGAGCAGAAACTCCCAGCCATAAATGGATCCATATTCTTCAGGAATTGTCACTATCTCTTGGATATTACTTTGGAATAATAACTTGGAAAAATTAGCTTCCTTACAAATTCAAGGGGAGCCAAACTTCTGGTGGAACAACCAGCCAAAATCACTCCCAAATCCACAGTTTTTGTCCTGGGAAATAATCACAGCACTTCTGGATGGGTCACGTTTTCCTGGGAGCACGGGATGCTCTGGGATGACACGTTAATCCCACAGGGATTGCTCAGCGGGATCTGGAATCCCGGCAGGAAAACAAAGAGCTGGCACTTCCTTCTATCCCAACAATCCAAAACCTTTGGAATGGGAGATCAAACAGAACACACTTGGAGTGGCTCCTGTCCACACTTCCAGAGGTTTCCTGATCCCGAGGGTCGGATTATTCCCCGGAACATCTCAATTCCTCGTTACAGTTTGACATCCCACAATTAATTTGGGAACGCCCATCACGTCACAGGGATTTAATCACTCCCCAGCTCGTTATCTCCTCGGATGGATCACGGGATAATTTAGGGATTAATCCCAGAACACGAGGTCAGGGTGTTTGTAGGGAGCAGCTGGAAGTTGGATCCCTAAATCCCCACTTAGGCTGAGACTAATTCCACCTCTGAATTCCACACAATCTGCTCCCTCAAGGAACTCTCTGGGAATCCTAAAACCAACAAAACAGCCAAATCCTTTTCCAGGGATCCTTGGGGGAATTCCCACAGCACCCACTGAGATCTCCCAAGTTGCTACATCATTATTAGCCCTTAAAAACTCCAGTTCCAATGATATCTTGAATTAAACACTCCAAATTCCATATTCCTGAGATAAAGACTAATCACAGTTTGTTACATCCCACCCCTGGAATTTGAGTTCCAAACCTCAGTTTCATGGCCTTTTTAAAACCTTATTTTCATTATTAATTGTAGAGATGAAATGGGGAAAAAAAAAAAAAGGTCATAAATTTACCAAGAAATTGGAGTTTAAAGTGAAAATCCCAATAAATCCACAGAGTCCTGGGTTTTTTATATATAATAAAATCCACTGTACTTGATTTATATATAGATATAATATATATATATATATAAAATTTATATAACATAAATATATAAATCTATTGCACTGGGGGCAGAGAGAGGGAGAAAAAGCC
>NW_021940807.1:1154022-1155704 GCF_001715985.3 Manacus vitellinus | reverse complement strand
CCCTGCCCGGGGTATTTATAGGTTTTCATACCTCAGGTCTTGTGACTTTTGACTCACCTGAGACCTCACTCAGCTCCTAAAGGTGCCTGAGGGCAAATTTTCCAAGCAAAAAAAACCTCTTTGGGAATTCAATCCATTTATTTTCCAGCTTTTTCCCCCAATATTTTAATTTTCATCAGCATCACATCTGGATGTTTCTTTTTTCCTTTTCTTCTTTCTCTCTGAGAAGAAATTTAAACTTCAAGGGGTTTAAAAAGGCCACGAAAATAAGGTTTGGAACCCAAATTCCAGGGGTTTTGTGGGATATAACAAACTGTGGTTAGTCCTCGTCTCAGGAATATGGAATTTGGAGTGTTTAATTCAAAATATCATTGGAGTTTTTAAGGGATAATAATGATGTAGCAACTTGGGAGATCTCAGTGGGTGCTGTAAGAATTCCCCCAAGGATCTCTGGAAAAGGATTTGGCTGTTTTGTTGGCTTCAGGATTTCCAGAGAGTTCCTTGAGGGAGCAAATTGTGTGGAATTCAGAGGTGGAATTAGTGTCAAAGTGGGGATTTAGGGATCCACACTCTGGAAATCACAGATTTTTTTAACAAATAGTTTGACTTTTTGCCCCAAAAACCTGCAGTTCCTTCCACAGCTCCACTGGGAGCAGCACCTGGGATACTGGGAACAGGGAGCTGGGATTGGGAAGAGGGAGCTGGGATTGGATTTCCTGCAGAGTCATCTTGATGTGGGAATTCTTTCCAAGAGACTCAGCTGTGCTTCCATAAAAAGGAGGTGACTCACCTCGTGTGAGCTCCCCAATTAATTGGGAGTGTTACTAATTATCCCAGGAGCTGCTCCAAACACCAGGACAAGGAGCTGCCACCTTCCCTTTGCCAGGTTTCCACCAAAATTCCAGTCCTGGATGTTTCTCTCCTGCCCTTGGGAATGATCAGCACGACATTCCTGCACATAATCCCGTACTTTATGGGGTTTGGGGTTTATTTTTATCTCCTGTTTTATCTGTTTTCTCTCCTCCCTCCTGGCTGCAGTTTTCCCTGGGTGGTTTATTCCCAATTTACCATCTGGGAAATGAGGAGTTTGAAGCTCCTGGGAGCCCAACAAATCCTCAATAAAGATGTTCCCAAGGCCTAACAAGTGGTTCTTCCCTTTTTTTTTTTTAACCAGGACACACTTCCAGGAGGTTTTTAACTCTGGGATTCTCCACAAGATGCTACAAGACACAAAGTGCTCAGGGGTGACTCCCATGTTCCCTCCCAGACTCCCATCCCTCTCCTCCAGTGCCAATCCCAACCCTCTCCAGATATTTCCTCACCCCAAGCCAGAACTTCTCCATCCTGGAAAGGATTTCCAGCCCTTCCTTTTCCTTTTTCCCCCACTCCAAAGTCCTTCTCTTCCTCCTCATCCCAAACACAACACACTCACCAGCTACAACACAGAATTCCAGGATGGTTTGGGATGGGAGGGACCTTAAGGATGATCCAGTGCCACCCCCTGCCATGGACAGGGACACCTTCCACTAGACCAGGTTGTATCCAAACCCCTTCTCTTCCTCCTCACCCCAAACACAACACAGTCACCAGCTACAGCACAGAATTCCAGGAAGGTTTGGGATGGAAGGGACCTTAAGGATGATCCAGTGCCACCCCCTGCCATGGGCAGGGACACTTTCCAC
>NW_021940807.1:1148614-1150713 GCF_001715985.3 Manacus vitellinus | reverse complement strand
GGTGTCCAGGTGTTCCCTTGAAATTCCCTCCTGGAGGTCCCTTAATCCCACTGAAGTATCCCCTTGGAGCTCTGGGAGGGGCAATCCCCTCAGGGAGGCTCCTTAATCCATTTTAGTGTTCCCTTGGGGCTCCACGAGGGGGGAATCCCCTCGTGGAGGTCCCTTAATCCCTTGGAGCGTTCCCTTGGAGCTCCGTGAGGGGGGAATTCCCTCATGGAGGCCCCTTAATCCCGCTGTGGTGTCCTGGTGTTCCCTTGGAATCCTCTTATAGAGAACCCTTAATCCCACTGTCGTGTTCCCTTGGAGCTCTGGGAGGGAGTAATTTCTTCGTGGAGGTCCTTTAATCCCTTGGAGTGTCCCCTTGGAGATCTGGGAGGGGAAAATTTCCTCAAGGAGGTCCCTTAATCCTGCTGTGGTGTCCAGGTGTTCCCTTGAAATTCCCTCCTGGAGGTCCCTTAATCCCACTGAAGTATCCCCTTGGAGCTCTGGGAGGGGAAATCCCCTCATGGAGGCTCCTTAATCCATTTTAGTGTTCCCTTGGGGCTCCGTGAGGGGGAAATTCCCTCATGGAAACCCCTTAATCCCACTGTGGTGTTCGGGTGTTCCCTTAGAATTCCCTCATGGAAAACACTTAATCCTGCTGTGGTGTCCTGGTGTTCCCTTGGAATCCCCTCATGGAGAACCCTTAATCCCACTGTTGTGTTCCCTTGGAGCCCCTTTATCCCCCCCCTTCACCCTCAGTGTCTCCCAAATCCCAGCCCTGCATCCCATGTGATTTATTTGCCCTCTCTTCCCCTCTGGGCTCAGTTTTCCCCCTTCCCTCCTTTTTATTCCTATTATTCCCTATTATCCCCCTTACTTTTAGGATGATTGCTGCCAGATCCTGATAAAAAGGTCTGGGGAAGGGGAGAGGTGCCAGAGCTTGTATGTTCCAACAAAGGGATGATCCCACTACGCTCACTTTCCCAAATATTTAGGGGGTTTCCTTCCCTCCATCCCTTCAATTAATGAGTTTATCAGGAACATCCCCCTGATTTTAATGTTTCTGCTGTTCCAGGAAGGAACCAGCCCTGGCAAGAAGGTGACAAGGGACAAGCAGCACCTTCACCAACCCCAGGGTGCCTCTTGCCAGCCATCCCACCCCATCTGACCTCCACAAACTATGGAAGATCCCAATTATCCCGCCGTGCTGGGATGCTCCTGCCCCACTCCCT
The DNA here is from genome assembly GCF_001715985.3 of Manacus vitellinus. Taxonomy (NCBI): domain Eukaryota; kingdom Metazoa; phylum Chordata; class Aves; order Passeriformes; family Pipridae; genus Manacus; species Manacus vitellinus. The sequence continues at coordinate 1,149,499 of NW_021940807.1, read as the reverse complement.
GTTTTCCCTCTACTTTGCCGTGAGTTTTCCCAGATTTAGAGACTCCAATCCCGTTTTATTTTTGCTGTGGGAGAACAGAATCTGCTCGGCTAAGCCAGGAATTGCATCCAGCCTTTCTTGGCTAAGCCAGGAATTGCATCCAGCCTTTCTTGGCTGGAATTGCATCCAGCCTGCATGGACAGGGCAACCTTTGCCTGTTCCACTGCCTTTTTCCATGACTCCAGCCCCTCATCCCAGGCTGCTCCAGGCCTTCCCGGGGGTCACGTTGACTTCATTGAGAGAGTGGATTCCTTCACGTACTCGGATTTTTTCCGGGATTATTTGATTCCCAACCAGCCCTGTATTTTCTCAGCCAAGTTCACCGAGGACTGGGGCAGCAGGAGGAACTGGGTCACCCGGGATGGGAAGCCCAACTTTGAGCATCTGCTGCAGAAGTTTGGTGAGTCCTCCCTGACACACCTTTGACTTCAGCTGATTTTAGGAATGGGACCAGAAACAAAACCAATTCTCCAGCCTTTTTAGTTTTTTTTTGTCCTAAATTAAAATTAATTTTCTCCACCTTTTCTTTACTTTTCTCCACTTTTCTGTATTATTCTCTGTTATTTTTTCAGGTTTTTTCTCCGCTTTTCCCCACCTTTTCTTCACTTTTCTCTATTACTTTCTATTATTTTTTCATTTTTTTCTCCACCTTTTTCCCACCTTTTCTCCACCTTTTCTCTGTTATTTTTTCTCCACCTTTGTACACTTTTCTCTATTATTTTTTCTCCACTTTTCTCCACTTTTTCCCACTTTTTCCCACTTTTTCCCACTTTTTTCCACTTTTTTCCACTTTTTTCCACTTTTTTCCACTTTTTTCCACTTTTTTCCACTTTTTTCCACATTTTT
>NW_021940807.1:1143444-1144559 GCF_001715985.3 Manacus vitellinus | reverse complement strand
GATTTTGGACATAAGGGAGAGGTAGCAATGCCACATATTCCTGAGCCCCCTTTCCAACCCTTTCCCTTTCCCAGGGCTTTCCCAGAGCAGGATGTTTACACGACTCCCGTGTACTTCTCCTCCGACTGGCTCAACGAGTACTGGGATGCTGTGGCTGTGGACGACTATAGGTTTGTCTACATGGGACCCAAGGGCTCCTGGTAAGGAAATGGCCTCTCTGTCATCCTTAGGCACCCATTTTGAAGGTTAATATTCCAGGGAATTATCACATTATCCTTTGGGATATCACCACGCTGCAGAGTCCAGGGTTCTGCCTGGATCTGTCCAGCCTCGTCTCTGTTTGTGAGCTGAACTCCTGCATCAGCCACAGGAAAAGCCTTGAATTGTGCACCCCAAAACCAAGTTATTTAAGGATTTGGAGCAGGAATTCCCTTGGGATCATCAGCCACTTGTGATTTGCAGGGTCAGCAGAAGCCTCGTGGAGGCACCGATGACTCAGATGTTCTGCAGGTGAAAATTCCAGCCCGGCCTCGGTTAGCAAGTGACAGTTATTTGCAGTTCCCATCCCAGAATATCCCACAGAATATCCCACAGATGGAGGGATTGGAGAGACAAACACTGGATTTGACAGGAAACACTCGACACTATGGAGATATAGATAAAACTGTAGATAGAGAAAACTACTTAAACCAGCCAAAATTCCAGGAAGAAAAGGGCTCAGTGTCTCAGATTCTTGGTGTTTTTAGGATTTACATTAAAGTGTTTTGGCTCTGCCTTTCCTTAAACCTCTGGTTTTCCCTCAGGACACCGTTCCATGCCGACGTGTTCCGCTCCTACAGCTGGTCAGCAAACATCTGTGGCAGGAAGAAGTGGCTGCTGTATCCAGCAGGACAGGAGGAATTCCTGAAGGACAGACATGGCAACCTACCCTTCGACGTGACTGCCCCCAGCCTGCAGGACAGGAGGGTGTACCCTCGCTACAGCCAAAGCCAACCCCCCGTGGAGATTGTTCAGGAAGCAGGAGAGATTGTCTTCATTCCCAGTGGATGGCACCACCAGGTTTACAACCTGGTGAGACCCCCTGGCACCATCCTGCTCATCAGGCAGCAGATTAA
>NW_021940807.1:1134939-1141970 GCF_001715985.3 Manacus vitellinus | reverse complement strand
CAGTGGAAGGTGTCCCTGCCCATGGTAGGAGTGGGACTGGATGATCCTTAAGGTCCCTTCCAACTCAAAATATCCTGGAATTCTATGAAACAGTGAATTTAAAACAAGGATAATTTAGGGGAATTTTCTGTCTGCAAATTGATGCTTTAAGAGCCCATATTTTTAAGAGCCCATATTTAAGAGCAGGGTTGTACCTTGGGTGCTCTCCTGGCTTCTGGCTGGGAAAGAATTCCATCCCTCCCAAAATCTTTGCCATGAAACAAATGCAAAGCTTATTTCTGGAGGCTGTTCCTGGATGGATTTCCTCCAGAACTCCTTGGAAAACCCAGCAATTCAGTCCTGATTAAAATCAGGCTGCTGCTTTTGGGGCTGGTGACAATTCAAACACAGATCACCAAAAGTGATTAAATATAATTATTTATGATCCCATATAATTATTACCTTGATAAAATCTGACTTTTGGAATTTTGACTGGAAAGCTGGGGCTGCCCCTGGATCCCTGGAAGTGTCCAAGGCCAGGCTGGAGCAACTTGGGATAATGGAAGTTGTCCCTGCCCATGGTAAGGGTGGCACTGGATGATCCTTAAGGTCCCTTCCAACTCAAAACATCTTGGAATGTTATGAAACACAATGATTTATGATTCCATACAATTATAACATGATTTGGTGATGTTTTTCCCTGGAAATCTCAGTGTTATTCCCATTTCAATCCCTCCCCGATTTTAGCTGATCATGAAGTCCTGCACGGGCATCGACTACAAGGAGTTCTACAACTTCCTCAAAGTCATTGCAGAGAACAGGATTTCTGTCTTGGAGAAGGGCCTGGATGACGAGGCCTTGGCCAAGAACTCTTCCAAGGCTGCCATTTCCACCCTGGGAATGCTCCACGCCGTGTTCGACCTCAAGAGGACGGTGAAGGTCCTGACGTCGCTGAGCGCCAACGAGGATTTCAAGAAGCTGGATCTGACCTCCCTCTCCCCCCCTCCTGAGGCTTTGCTGCACCACCTCAAAGCTGCCATAGACACAGCCCTGCTCTGACTTCCCATTTTCCCTCGGTTCTTTGGGTAAACCAACCTTTCCCAAAGGCTTTGGAGAAGGTTCCTCCTCCCCCCGGTCACCGGCTGAAGCACAAAGAGCTTCCCTACGTTCATTTGGGAGTCAGTGGATGGAGGAGGGGAAAAAACGATCCCAGATAAAGGAAAAAACCCCCCCAAATCTTGGCAGGATTTTCTTCCCAGTCAGGGAAGGGGGACAGAAGTTCCCTGTGGATAACCAAATTCCCTGTGCTTCCAAGAGCAAAGCTGCACTCCAGCTCTGCTTTGTCTCCTCACAGCTCCATGATTTGAAGGCTTCCAGGTGCAGCTCAGCTTGTCTTTTCCTTCTTTTCTTTTTTTTAGGGAATTTGAGCTAGTTTGCTCCCTTGGAAGCCTGAGCTGGAGCCTGGAAGTGCTGGCTCTACTTGTGTCCTCCAGAGCTGGAATTCTCAGGTGGAATCAGCCCTCCAACGGCTCCAGGGTTAAATTTAACATCCTAATTAAGACACTGGAGCCCTGATTGCAATTAGAGCACTATTAATTAAGCATGTGACCCCCCCCACACCCCTTTTCCCCCAAGCTGCAAAGGAGGAATTGGAATGCACTCCCACATTCCCACCCCCAATTCCAAGGCACAGCAGGGATTTCTTTGATCAGGGAAGTCAGCCAGGAACCTCCTCTCAGCTGCTCCACTGTGGTGGGCACACACCAACCAAGCCCTTTGCATGGTTCCAACAGCACAATTCCCAACTGGAATGCCCAAATATTCCCAGGGAAACCTCCCTCTTGCTCTTCCAGAGAAGCACAAATGGCTGCACACTGTTACCACTTTAGGGCTCACTTGAATTCTTGCTCAAGAACTTCCTCAGTTTTGTTCCCCCTCCCAGGAAAAGCAGCTACAAACTGTATTTTTAGGAAGTGCAACAGCAGAAACCCAGAGTAGGCTGAGAATTCCCTCGTTTTCTAGATAATTCCATGGGTTTGTACTCGCATGCACTTTTTGCATGTCCTTTTTCTAGTAGAAAAAGAAAAAAAAATCTGCATTTTCGAGTAGCAAGTGGTACCTGGAATGAAAAACTCCTCACCCAGAGCATGGAAAAAACGTGGAGAAAACAGCATTTTTTATTTTTATTTTGGATCAAACCATCCCAGTGCTCCAACCTTCTGGAAAAGCACCAGTTTTAAGCAGCTCCACAATTCCAATTTCACAGCCTGGTCCTTGGGGCTCTTTCCATTCTCCAAAACTCAAGCTGGATTTTTCCTCCTTTTTAACGAAGAAAGGGACGTTTCCTAAAGGTGAGGGACAAAGATTCCCAGCTGCCAATCCTGGTTTTTGGTAGGAAAAGCACGTTTTTGGGCCTTGCATTCCTGCATGTTGTGACACTGGTGGTTAAAACCACGTAAAAATGAGATTGATGGATCCAGATTTGGCACTTCCAATCCCTTCATTCCCAAGAATGAGCACTAAAAATCAGTGAATCCAAGCAAATTCCCAAATGCTGGAAGGCAGCAAAGAGATTGGGATAAGGAGGAGGCAAGCCTGGAATCTCCCTTCAAATTTCCAACCAGCTTTATTTAAATACATCCAAGTAGGAGACTCTCATCCCAATATATTAATTCTTGTAATCAGTGTTATTATTTATTAAAGCATCAATCCATGTGAGAAACAGGAGCCAAGAGCTTGTGTTTTGCCTGGATAGTTCATTAGTTACCTGGGCAATTAATTCAAAGTCAAACTTTAAAAAATAATTTAAAAAAAAAAAAAAAAGCAGGTTAAAATCTGTGTCAAAACCTCTCCAAATGCACCTCACACAGGTCTGGGAGGGACAAAAAATCCCAAATATCCCTTTGATTTTCCAAAGGAAGGCTAAATCCCAACCTGATTTTGGTGTCTGGGGGGGTCTGTCAGCACAAATCTCCTTGGAAAAGCAGCAGGAAAAACAAGTGTTTGCATGTTTTCTCTTCCCAGGAGTTGGGATTTCTCCCCCCAGACCAACATTCCTTTTCTTCCAAGCCCACAGGAAATCCCTGCAGAATTCCAGAGCAGCAGGAGCAGATCCAAGGTGCGGGTGTGACATTCCCTGAGGCTTCAATAAATCCACATCTTTTGGTCTCCTAAAACCATGGGAATTGGGGAATAGCAGCTTTCCAATGCCATGGACAGGTCCTGAGTTTTAGCCCAGGGAGGAAGAGGAGTGGAGAAACCCCCTCTGCCCTCCAGGAATGGGGTTTTTTTAGGAATGTGGGGGTGACCTCTCCAACCAGAAATGGTCCCACCAGAACTCCTGTGCTTTCTCTCCAATAAACTCTTCTCCTTTCTGTCTGTTCACCAGAGCAGGGAAAAAGGAGCTCCCTGGGATTTGCAGGACAAGGAAAACGAAGCCACAGGGCCAAAAGAAACCTTTTCCACTCGGGAAGAGATTCCCAACCACCAGCTGAGGTTGGACAGCAGAGAGTTTTATCCATCAGCATCCCCGTGTGTGCTTTAGGAGCAGGGTTATTCCAAGGAAACCCGCAGCTGATCCAAGAATTCTTCCCTTTGAAAGGCAACCAGAGCAGCAGGGAAACAAAGGATTCCTCATCCAGCAGGAAGGATGTTCCCTTGGGATCCTGGGGCTCAGGAGCTGGCAGTCAGGGGGCAGTTCTCCCTCTGGTGGAGCCTCATCCTCTGGATGTGCTCGTAGCATGACTGGGAAGGAGCAGAACAAGGGAGTGAGGAGAAATTTGGGGGCTCAGGGACAAAATTTGGGAATCTGGGAACAAAATTTAGCAACCTGGGGACAAAAGTTGGGAATTTAGGGACAAAAATTGACAAATTCGGGGCCAAAATTTGAGAATTTTGGGGCCAAAACTTGAGAACCTTGGGGCCAAAATTTGGGAACTTTGGGGCCAAAATTTGGGAACTCTGGGGCCAAAATCTGGCACCTCAGGGCCAAAATTTGGTAGCTTGGGCCCAAAATCTGACAACTGTCAGGCCAAAATTTGGCAGCTTTGGGGCCAAAATTGGAGAACTCTGGGGCCAAAAGTTGGGAATGTTGGGGCCAAAATTTGACAACTGTGGGGCAAATTTTGGGAACTTTGGGGACAAAATTTGGCAACTTTGGAGACAAAATTTGGCAGCTTGAGGCCAAAATTGGAGAACTTGGGGCAAATTTTGGGAACTGTGGAGCCAAAATTTGAGAATGTTGGGGCCAAAAGTTGGCAATTCTGGGGCCAAAACTTGAGAACCTTGAGCCCAAAATTTGGCAACTTTGGGGCCAAAATCTGACAACTTTCAGGGGCAAAATTTGGCAGCTTGGGGCCAAAATTTGGCAAGTTCAAGGCCAAAATTGGGGAACTTTGGGGCCAAAAGTTGGGAATGTTGGGGTCAAAATTTGAGAAGTTCTGGCCCAAAATTTGACAACTGTGGGGAAAATTTTGGGAAGTTTGGGGCCAAAATTGGAGAACTTCAGGGCCAAAATTTAACAACTTTGGGACCAAAATTTGGCAACATGGGGGGCAAAATTTGGCAGCTTTGAAGCCAAAATTTGGGAACTTTGGGGCTAAAATCTGGCAAGTTTGGGGCTAAAATTTGGGAACTCTGGGGCCAAAATAAGAGCTCTTGCAGCCAAAGAAGCTGTGCTGCTCCCAAGTTCAGGATTAAATCTGCTGTCAGTGAAGGATAAGGATATTCTCCAGATTCTTTGGGAAAATCAACTCCTGTTCCAGGCACAAAAGCAGCCCCTAAAATTCCATCCCAGCCCAGCTTTGCTGCAAGTGGAAAAAAATTCCCTCACCTCCAGTGCTGTCAGCAGGAAGTCAAACATTCCTCCTTGGTTGGTGGGATCCATCAAGTCTCTGATCAGATGGATTTCAGCTCCCAGGTGCTGGATTCTAGGGAAGGAAAAGGTCCCAGTTAGGACAGATGGGTTGGAAGGGACCTTAAGGATCATCCAGGGACACCTCCCACTATCCCAGCCTGCTCCAACCTGGCCTTGGACACTTCCAAGGATGGGGCAGCCACAATTTATTGATGCTCCAGCATAAGAAAACTTCATTTTTCCCTCTTTTATTCCCTCCTGATCTCATTTACAGTCCAGGAAGATCCTTAGAAAACCTCCCTCATCCAGCACGGCCACGGGATATTCTGACAGGAAAAGGGGAAAAACACCCTCAAGGTGCTCCAGGGGTTGGATATTAGGGAAAATTTCTCCATGGAAAAGGTTGCCAAGCATTGGAACAGGCTGTCCAGGGCAGTGGTGGAATCACATCCCTGGAATTGTTCAAAAACACATGGATGTGGCACTTTGGGGACATGGTCAGTGATGAACATGAGTTGAGTTGACCTTAAAGGTCTTTTCCTTAACAATTCTAAGAATCCATATAAAAAGTTTAAATATTCCACCCTTTTTTTTTTTTTTTGGAGGCCAAACATATCCAGGAATCCTTGACAATCAGCCAAGGATTTTGGCTCCAATTTGCCAGGAGATCCAGTTTCCTTGGGCTGGATGGAGGCAAATTCCTGCAGTTCCACTGGAAGCCTCTGGCAGGAATGTGTTACACCCAGTCATTCCAGCCAGGAAAACAAATCTGAGGTTCTAATAATTAATATAACCTTCTAATCTAATGAGCTAATTAACAAATATCATGGTCAAAACCTTCCCAGTCTCCAAACTGGATCCCAGTGCCCTGCTGAGAATGGAAAAGAGATGATGCCTTGAAGGCATCAAAAATCAGCCTTCAGGAGCTCCATGTCCCTGTTTTCTGTGGGAAAATGAGACTTCATTTCCCAGGATAACCCTGAATTATCCTCTGGGATAAGAGCTGGACACTCAGGAATTCCCCAATCACTTTATATCCTGGGCAATCCCTTCCCAGCAGAGCTGGGTTGGGGTTACACAGAAACCCAAAAGCTCAGGAAAAAGCACAAATAAAACCCAAAATCCCAGTTTTTAATTTAAATTCTTTGGCCTGTGAGACCCCATTTCCCAGGACAACCTGGAATTATCCTCTAGGAGAAGTGATGGACACTCAGGAGTTCCTTAATCACTTTATATCCTGGGCAACATGAGCTGGGTTGGGGTTACACAGAAACCCAAAAGCTCAGAAAAAAGCACATTAAATCCCAAAATCCCAGTTTTTACTTTGAATTCTTTGGCCTGTGAGACCCCATTTCCCAGGACAACCTGGAATTATCCTCTAGGAGAAGTGATGGACACTCAGGAATTCCCTAATCACTTTATATCCTGGCCAACTACAGCTGGGTTGGGGTTACACAGAAATCCAAAAGCTCAGGAAAAAGTAAAAATAAACCCCAAAATCTCAGTTTTTACTTTGAATTCTTTGGCCTGTGAGACCCCATTTCCCAGGAAAACCTGGAATTATCCTCTGGGATAAGAGATGGAGACTCAGGAATTCCCCAATCATTTTATATCCTGGGCAACACCAGCTGGGTTGGGGTTACACAGAAACCCAAAAGCTCAGGAAAAAGCACAAATAAAACCCAAAATCCCACTTTTTAATTTAAATTCTTTGGCCTGTGAGACCCCATTTCCCAGGACAACCTGGAATTATCCTCTGGGATAAGAGCTGGACAATCAGAAGTCACTATATCCTGGCCAACCCCATCCCAGCAGAGCTGGTAGATCCCAACCCACAGAAACCCAAAAGCTGAGGAAAAAGCCCCTTAAATCCTCAAATCCCAGTTTTTACTTTGAATTCTTTGGCCTGTGAGACCCCATTTCCCAGGACAACCTGGAATTATCCTCTGGGATAAGAGATGGACACTCAGGAATTCCCTAATCACTTTATATCCTGGGCAACACCAGCTGGGTTGGGGTTACACAGAAACCCAAAAGCTCAGAAAAAGCACATTAAATCCCAAAATCCCAGTTTTTAATTTCAATTCTTTGGTCTGTGAGACCCCATTTCCCAGGAAAACCCTGATTTATCCTCTGGGATAAGAGATGGACACTCAGGAATTCCTTAATCACTTTATATCCTGGGCAACATGAGCTG
>NW_021940807.1:1130753-1133045 GCF_001715985.3 Manacus vitellinus | reverse complement strand
ATCTAAATTTTAGCTGAATTTTATCTATATTTTATCTACATTTTAGTTGAATTTGAGCTGAATTTTGGCTACATTTTATCTATATTTTAGGTGAATTTTAGCTGAATTTTATCTACACTTTATCTAAGTTTTAGCTGAATTTTAGCTGAATTTTATCTACATTTTAGCTGAATTTTATCTACATTTTAGCTGAATTTTAGCTGAACTTTACCTACATTTTAGTTGAATTTTAGCTGAATTTTGGCTAAATTTTATCTACATTTTAGCTGAATTTTAGCTAAAGTTTAGTGAAATTTTAGCTAAATTTCAGCTAAATTTTAACTGAATTTTATCTAAACTTTAGCTGAATTTAATCTACACTTTATCTAAACGTCATCTAAATTTTAGCTAAATATCATCTAAATTTTAGCTAAATGCCATCTAAATTTCAGCTGATTTTTAGCTGAATTTCCTCTAAATTTTCTCTATATTTTCTCTAAATTTTACCTCCATTTTAGCTCAATTTTCTACCCCGTCTATATGAACAATATTGAATGAAATCCCAAATTTGCCCGGACTCACATGAGCTTCTGCAAACACTCGGTGGCCGACAGGAAACACTTGTCCTTGATCAGGGAGCGCCTCTGGAAAGGAGACACAGAGCCTTTGGAACATCTTCCAGCCCCCAAAGGAATTCCCAAGGAGGTGATGGATCCCTAAGGAAGCTCCAGCACCGCCCCACATTCCCAACCCCATCCCGAAGAGCCGGAATTCCGGGATGTTTCTCACCTGGTTGGTCGTCAGGGTGAGATCCTTGAGAGGCCAGAGGTGCCTGGAAGGAGATCACAGAGACACTGAGAAGGGCTGAGCCCGCCCTAAATCTGCCTCCACTGCTCCAAATTAATTAATTTGGCTCATTAATCCAGGCAAAGGGTTGATTTTACTCCGAGAGTCTCCTGAAAATAATCAATTTGGGAGAGTTTGGGAACCTTCAGATTGAACTCCTCCCACTGAGCCCAGACTGAACCCAACGGACACTCCGGGTGTCCCTGAGGTGCAGATGATGCTGTGGTGGGAAAGCTGGTGGAGTTTGGCCCCACATCCCATTCCAGAGGTGGATTTAGCAGCAGGAATGGCTGAAGGAATCACCTGACTCCTCATTTTTGAGTCTGTGTGCCTCCACTCTCAGAGCAGACACCACTGTTGCCCTTTTTAAGACACATTTATAAGCTCTGGCTGGTCAGTCCCAAGTTGGAACAAAGCTATTTATTTGAGGTAATAAAAGGGTTTTCCAGCCAAAAATTAAAATTAGCCCAGCCATTTGCAGCTTTTCCCTAGTCAGTGTTGCCCTTCCAGGACAGGCAGGCACTTCCTGGCAGGATTTCCTCTGGCAGCACAAAACCTCAGTGCTACAGCCACAGGAACAGGCTCCAGGTCCTTTCCAGGATCCCAGCCACGTATCCAGGGATGGAAAAACACCACTTACTTCTGCACATCCAGGAATTCCAGGAGCTTGATGTCAGGGAACAGGCTGAGGTCCACGATGCCCTGGCAGTACAGGTCATCTTCCCTCTCGTGGTACAGCATGTAGAGCATGAAGAGCTCGGGGTAGAAGCAGGGCAGGATCAGGGGCAGGACCACACTGGAGGCCTTCTGGTCACTGGGGCAGAGAAAAACAATCCTACAGTGACATTCCAACCTTAAACATTCCCAAAACCACCCGGCACACGAGGGAAGAGGCAGCTTCCAAGACCTCGAGGTGTTCTCCTTGTTCTCCCCTCCTTCCCTCTCCCGAGTTCAGTGTCCCAGTTGGGCTGCAGTGACCTACAGGACACTCATCCCAGCTGGAGATCCTGCTGCACCCTGGGCTGTGGGATAGGACAGATCTCCACAACATTTCCTTAATCCCTGGGAGAAACCTGGAGCACCAGAGACCTGTCTCCAGCTTTTCCTTCTGAGCTCTTTCAGTAGAAACTCATCTCCAGCTTCTCTTTCTGAGCTCTTTCAGTAGAAATTCAGCTCCAGCTTTTCCTTCTGAGCTCTTTCAGTAGAAAATTCAGCTTTTCTTCCTGAGCTCTTTGAGCAAAAACTCATCTCCAGCTTTTCTTCTTGAGCTCTTTCAGTAAAAACTCATCTCCAGCTTTTCCTTCTGAGCTCTTTCAGCAGAAATTCATCTCCAGCTTTTCTTCCTGAGCTCTTTCAGTAGAAATTCAGCTTTTCTTCCTGAGTTCTTTCAGTAGAAACTCATCTCCAGCTTTTCCTTCTGAGCTCTTTCAGTAAAAACTCATTCCAGCTTTTCTTCTTGAGCTCTTT
>NW_021940807.1:1125253-1126898 GCF_001715985.3 Manacus vitellinus | reverse complement strand
TCCCTTCCAACCCAAACCATTCTGGGATTCTATTTCTCCTTCAAACACGGATATCACACCCCTGCTGTGTGCCCTGACACACTTTGCTGCCCTCAGTTCTTAGGGAGGTTTTTTTGCTTCCTATTTGTCTAAATAAAGTGTTATTATGGGCAGCAGCTCCTTGATCTGCCACAGCCCAGCTGAGATTCCCAATAAGCCCCTGGGTCATATAATAACCACATAATAGCCATAATAAAGGTTTTCCAGGTCCATATGACCTCAGTTATTGCAAATAACTCTTAATTTAACACCATTCTGAAGCACCTCCCCCCAAAAAAACATGTTGTGATTAAAGCACATCCCCTGTAAACACCATCCCAACGTTCTCCTCCCCATTGGAAGGACTCAACCCGCTCGACTCACCGGTAGAATTCCCAAATTTTCTTGGCATAGTACTTGACCTCCTCCTGTGCCATGGTCAGCAGGTGCCTGTTGGCCCCAATCCCGGAATATGTTGCCTGGAAAGCCACTGTCAGGGCCTTCAGCAGCTTGCCCAGAGGGTGCAGGGAGGACTTCAATGCCTGCAGGAGGCAGGAAAATTCAATTCCACACGTCAGCGTTGCCAGCAGTGGAGGAAAACACCCCAAAAGGCCCCCCAGCCTCCTCCTGGCAGCAAAGGAGGACAAGCCCAGAGGTGACATCATTTCCAGCAGCTGGAGAACCAAGAGGGAAGATTTCTCCACAGCTCTGCACAAAATGAGTGGCCAAAGAGCACGAGGGACAAGCCTGTTCTTGACATAATTTAGGGAAGTTCTTGAAGCCTCTGGCCACGTTTTATGTGCTGTCAAATTAACAGCAATTTGCCCGGCCCTGTGTCCGTGTCTGGTGGCCAAACCTGGATTATTTTAAGCTTTTTACCTTCTCTAAATAACTTTGTATTGACTCCAGATCCTGGTGCTGGACAAGCTCTTCAAGGATATCTTCAATTTTCCAGGATATGTCCTCAGTCCCCCTGAAAGGATGAGAGGTGAGGGAGGAGAAAAGAGGTGAGCTTCCCACAAGGAAGCTCTGGGATAAATCCAGGTGGGTATCACAGGTAGATTCCAAAAGGGGCAATGAATTTTTCACTTGTAAGACTCAACCTCAACAGCACAACTTTAAATTGAGGGGTAAAATCCCTCCTCCTGCTTCATGAGAAGGAACAACTGGAAAATGCTCAAGTTCATGACTTTAAAACATGATTTCAATCAGACCCTGATTTAAATGGATTCCTCTGTGGTAACGAGGCCCTGGAATATTCCTACCTTTGGCAGAAGAGATATTCCTGAGATTTCCTCAGCTCCTTGCTGGTTTGGATGTGGAACCCTGTGAAAGACTCCTCCATTTCTTCCTTGCAGCCAGACTGGAGGAATTCCAGGAACTGGTCATAGATTCCCTTCCACCTCTTCTCCACTGGGAACTCCCTGAGGCCCAGCTGACTGGAAAATGGAACGTGGCATTAGGATTTCCTGGATCCCCCTCTAATCACTTCAGACCTCACCTTCAAATAGGGGAGGTTCTCCAGGGTTGGGATTAACTCAGGGATGGAGCCAGGCTGGGAGAGCTGGGGGGGTTCCCCTGGAGAAGAGAAGGCTCCAGGGAGAGCTGAGAGCCCCTGGCAGGGCCT
>NW_021940807.1:1121736-1123734 GCF_001715985.3 Manacus vitellinus | reverse complement strand
CCTTTGCATTATTCCCTACAAACCCTCAAAATCTTTGAGTTGTTAATAATTCTCTGGCTTAAATCTGACAATAGTTTAAACTAAACAGGAGTGAAGGGATGAAGTTTCAATGATGTCAGTAAAGGGGCAGCAACTGGAGTCAACACATCCCACAATCCCAGATTAAACCCTTTGCATTATTCCCTACAAACTCTCAAAATCTCCTTTGAGTTATTAAATCTGCCTTAAATCTGACAATAGTTTAAACTAAACAGGAGTGAAGCAATGAAGCTTCGATTTCTCCCAGTTTTCCCTCAAACCACAGGGAATTTTGGCCTCCCAGGTGTGGGGGAATCACATGACCTTCACCATAAACACCTCCAAACTCTTTGGAAAACTTGGGAGTTGGCTGCTCCCAAGGCAAACCTAAATTCTCTGAGGCAAACCCAGGACATGCAGCAGCTCGACTCAAACTTGGAGGATTTAATTAAAGCCAAAGCCAAACAATATCCTGGAACAGGAGCCTGAAATCCTCCTGGCTCATGGCAGGAGGCCCATTCCAGCTCTGGATAAAGAGCAGATTTCTCTGGACTAACCACTAAAATCAAGATGAATTTTGGAGGCTCTGAGCTAATTAATGTCAGATGAATTTTGGAGGCTCTGAGCTAATGAATGTCAGATGAATTTTGGAGGCTCTGAGCACTGCAATCAATGTCTGTGAAGAAGATGATGACAAGCTCTTCCTCCCCTGAGAGTCATTAATGACAAGGCTCATTAGCACTCATTAGCAAGGCTCTGTTTTGACACCTCTCGGTGTGATCCAAGCCCACATTTCCTGCCAGGCTCATCCCATTGTTGAGGAAGCAGCTGGAGGAGGAGTTTTCCTTCCCCAGGGGATTTTCTCACCACTCTGAGCAGATATTTCTGCCCACATTGCAAAATTGGGCTGCCAAACCCCTCAGCTGTAGGGTAACACCTCGGGTTGATTGCACTTCCTGTGTCCCCAGCCACTGCAAAAAGGCTGAAAATGTGGGTTTGAAGGAGATAAAAACATGCCAAGTGCAGCTGGGAAGAACAGGCAGAAATGTCCCACAAAAACAAAAATCAAAAGCAAAGTAAAACAAAAAAAACCTCAATGGCGACAACAAAATGAAAAAAAAAAAAGAACTAAAGGAAAACAAAAAATAAAAAAAATCAAAAAAACAAACTACAAAAATCTACACAAAAAATAAGCAAATAACAAATAAAAACAAAAAAACCCAATAACCAGAAAAACCCCAAGCAAACAAAAAAGCAAGAAAAAAAAAACAAAATAAAAGAACCAAACAAAAAACTAAATAAAACCAAAAAAACCCCAAAAACCCAAATGAAAAACAAACCAAAAAAACGCCAAACAAAAAAAAACTAAAAAAACTAAACACCCAAAATAAAAAAAAACAAAGCAAAACAAAAATTGAACAAAAAAAACCCCAAACCACAAAAACCTACACAAAAAAACAAGTAGATAATAAACAAAAACAAAAAAAACCCAATAAACAGAAAAACCCCAAGCAAAAAAACAAGAAAAAAAAAATAAAAGAACCAAACAAAAAACTAAACAAAACCAAAAAAAACCACAACAAAAAACCCAAATGAAAAGCAAACCAAAAAAAACCAAAACAACTAAACAAAAATCCCAAACATACAAAAAAAAACCCCAAACAAAAACCCCAAACATACAAAAAACCCCCAAAGCAAAACAAAAATTAAACAAAAACAAAAATCCAAACCACAAAACCCAACACAAAAAACAAGCAAATCAACAAATAAAACCAAAAAAACCAACAACAAAAAAAACCCCAACCAAATAACCAAGCAAAAAGCTAAATAAAACAACCAAAAAAAAAAAAACAAATTAAAAAAACCAGAAAAACAAACAGAAACAAAAAAAACCAACCCAAAGAAACAAACAAAAACCCAAATGAAAATCAAACCAAAAAAACCTAAACAAAAAAAAACACACAAAAAAACCAAACAAAA
>NW_021940807.1:1108764-1110320 GCF_001715985.3 Manacus vitellinus | reverse complement strand
GAATTTACTTTTCTATTGATTGACCTCCATTATCAAACCCGAAAGGAGAAGGAGGCAAAGAGTTCTAGGGCACAGCACAGTCTCTTCCACAGAAAATTCAGGATTAAGCTTGTTGGAAATTGATGATCTTTAAGATTCCTTCCAACCCAAATCATTTCTGATTCCGAATAATCTCAGTATTTTAAGGCTTTTCCAAACCAAGTATCTAAAAAAAACACTAAGTTAAATCTTTTGTCATTCCTTACACAAAGTACCTATTTTTTTTCCCCTTAAAAGCCTCATCTACTCTGGAATTCTAGTGAAATCACATCTTTTTTTACTTCAATAGCAGCTGTGAACAGTATAAAACTCAGGGAGCACAAAACTTCCAAATCAGCCTGGTTTTGTGTCCAAAAAACCAGGGACTGTGCTCTGTCCTATATCACAGATATTTTGGTTGGGACCATTTGATTTCCAGACCATTCCCTTTTGTCCTGGCTGGCTTGAACTTGGATTTAATGAACAGTTCCTGTGTTCCCATTAAATGTATTTGAGCTCCTTTTGGATTTAATTGTTTTTTAATTCCTTTGATAAAAGTGCAGATGTTCAAACATGATCTTTGACAGCCCAGGATCAAACTTTTCTCTTATTGTGTTGTCACCATCCCTGGAAGTGCTCCAAAAATGACTGGATGTGGCACTTCATGGTGTGGTTCAGTGGATATGGTGGGATTTGGGCAAAGATTGGGACTTGATGACCTTGGGAGTCTTTTCCAACACTAATGATTCTGTGATTCAGGCATGAGAATTAACCCTCTGAGTCACCTTGCAAAGGGTTATCTCCACCCCAGCTGTCCAGTGGAACTCATTTGCCTTCCATCCTGCTTTGGATATTGGGGAGACATTTTTTCCTGCCAGGGTGGGGAGGTTGTGCCCAGGGAGGTTGTGGATGCCCCAAGCCTGGCAGTGTTCAGGTTGGATAAGGCCTGGTTGAGCAACCTGGGCTAGTGGAAGGTGTCCCTGCCCATGGCAGGGGGTGGGATTGATGAGTTTTAAGGTCCCTTCCAACCCAAACCATTCCATGATCCTACACCTCCTCCACTCACACACCCACAGGGTCAAAGCAGAGCCCCACAGAGCCAGCAGGGCTATCCCGGAGCGGTTTTACTTAGGAAAAGGGGGTTAAAAAAAAGATTCTAGGAAAAGGGAGTTGAAAAAAAGGTTCCTTACTTGCCATGGGGCTTCCCCCAGCGCCACTCCCCCTCGTAGGCCGCGCTCCTGAACCTGCCCTCCAGCCTGAAGACGTAGGAGAAGAAGCGGCAGGACGGGGGTTCGCTGCCCTCGCCCGTCCGGCCCCACAGCGGGAAATCCCGCTTCCCATTGAGGGCCTGGCGCACGGCCTGGCTCAGCTTCCACTGCCACACAGCCTGCGGGCACAGGGACAGCAGGGGGGGTCACAAAGGGGGGCACACACATCCCAGCTTGGGCGAGTTTGGGGCCGGCTTCCCGCCAAGGCTCCGAAACTCGACAACGGAGACTTGCTTCCCCCAAAGAGGGAAGGGAAAAAAAAAAACAAAC
>NW_021940807.1:1096983-1107554 GCF_001715985.3 Manacus vitellinus | reverse complement strand
AGAGAGGAGGAAGGTTTCTTCTGGGGTCGTGATGCGCAGGCCGTGCCTGGGAGGGAAAAGACATGACAGACACTATGGAAACACATTTCTGAGTCCAACAGCAGCTCCTGCTCTTCTCTCTCCCCTTCAAAATGGTGCTTTTACAGCTGCTCTTTCCTTCTGAAGAGATGCTCAACTGGTCAACTTTGTTCTCTAGGTCTGGAGCCTAAATCATCCTATTATTAATGAGCATTAATTAATAATGATGAGAAGGAATGGCCTCAAGTTGTGCCAGGAGAGGGTCAGCTTGGACATCAGGAGGAATTTCTCCCTGGAAAGGGTGGTCAGGCCTTGGCAGGGGCTGCCCAGGGAGGTTTGGAGTGCCCAGCCCTAGAGGTGCCCAAGGAAGGCCTGGATGTGGCACTCAGTGCTCTGGGCTGGGGGACAAGGTGGGCATCAGGGACAAGGTGGGGATCAGTCATAGGGTGGACTCTGTGCCCTTGAAGGGCTTTTCCAACCTCAGTGATCCCGGGATTCCAGTCTGTCAGCCAAGGTGAGCAAAGCTCAAGCTGCTCTGAGCCCACCAGAAAGGTGCCCCAGTGCCCCCCAGCCCAATCCCACTGGTTGGAAAGGAGATGGCACAAAGTTTTGAGTCGTTTCCTCACAGTTTCACAATCAACTGGAACATTTCTTATAATTTTTCCTTAAGATCCAAGTGGGAATTCCTCACTTACAGCCCCGAAGCCGATTTCTCTCCGCAGTTTTCATCCACCCACACGAGCTTCAGGTCAAAACTCTGGAAGCTGTTTCCCTGGAACAAAAGGGAGGAGATGTTCCTGTTAGTGGTGCCAACATCCCACTTTGCCCTCGCTCTGATAATCCATGGAATGGCAGAGCCAGACTGGTAGCACTGGGAATTCCCTCCTTTGTGGTCCACACAACTCTCCCACACCACGATAAAGACCTCGGAGGCTAAAAATGAAGGAAGGAGAAGGAAGGAAGTTCTTAGTTTAACACCTCTAAATGGTTTCCCAAAAGGTCACAGCTACAACAGACCCTCTTAGATGACACTTATCTCTACAGGAGTGTCTGTCCCATCACATGGCAACACTCCCAAATCATTCCAGACATCCAATATTCCCAGAGCAGCTGTGGCTGCCCCAGCCCTGGAAGTGTCCAAGGCCAGGCTGGAGCAACCTGGGATAGTGGAAGGTGCCCTTGTCCATGGCAGGGGGTTGGAATGAGATGATCCTTAAAGTCCCTGCCAACCCAAACCATTCCATGATCTATCCATGATTTGGACTCCAAGTGGCACAGCCAAAAATGGCCCATGAGTGCAATGATAAAGTCATTATTGAGTCACTATTTTGACCAATAACACCCCAAACAGAAAACACTAAAATGGTTGAAACACTGGGCAAAGACTATAGTTAATTTCACCATATTTAATTTTACCATTTTTAATTTCACCATATTTAATTTTACCATTTTTAATTTCACCATATTTAATTTTACCATTTTTAATTTCACCATATTTATTTTTCCTCCATTTATTTTTCCTCCATTTATTTTCCTACATTAATTTTTTCCTACATTTACTTTTCCTCCATTTATTTTTCCTCCATTTATTTTCCTCCATTTACTTTTCCTCCATTTATTTTTCCTACACTTAATTTTAGACTACATTTAATTTTAAAATAAACAATTTCATTTTGCAATATTTAATTTTAAATTTACAATCCGAGTCACGTGCGAGGATGGGGTTGGCCAAGCTCAGGTAGGAGGACTATGGAGTCCACCATGAATTAATCACTGATGTATCCAACAGATTTGGGAAGGGAGGAATGTTCAGATTCCCAGCCCTCATTTGCAGACCCCTCCCAGCCACCCAAGGCCACCAGTTCAATCCCAGCCCAGTTCCATCCCCAACACTGGGTGGGACCTGTGGCTAAAGAGAGATGGTGGAAGGACTTGAGGAGCACAGTTGTCTCTCCCAAAGTGCCAAGGCCACAGAAGGGACTGGCCATAAGATCACCCACCACAGGGGGAACCTGAGATAAGCACAGAAGGGAGGAATTTGGGACAGGAAGGTGCTGATCCCAAGGCCTGGTGGAGGTCAGATCTGGTGGGCACATCCTAGGCAAAAATTCCCACTGTGGGAAAGGAAACAACTGCTCCCACACCTCACCCCATTTATGGGAACAACACCTGCAACCACCCCATGGAGACCCAAAACTTGGGCTGTACCAAGGTGGTACCTCCAGGACCACTCCAGGACCCCACCAAGAAGCCCAGGGTGAAGAAGGACCACCAGGACACCACTGGATCCACAGGTGGTGATGATCTTCTGCTTGATCTCTCTCTCCCCTTCCCCTCTTTTCTAGTTCTTTCTCTCTCCCTACTTCATTTACTGTCAAATAAAATCCACATTATTGCCTTGGGCACACGGTCTCGTTTGCACCTTAATTTGGGCAGAGGCAACTCCCACCATGGCACCACCAGAGATGTGGATCCCTCTTAGCAGTCACCCCATGCTCTCCTCTTAGTCAAAGGAGCTGAGGACATGATTCAACTCAGCCTAATTTTAGCACCCAAAGTAGGTCAGAGGAACCACACCCAGCACAGGTTTCTCTCCCTGGCTATAAAGGGAGCCCGGGGGCACCTGCTCCCAGCAGGATCAGAGCAGGGCTGAGGAATCCACCATGGAAAGCTGGAGGAGACAATCACCACCCTGTTCCCTCAGGCCTAGACCCCGTGTTCTCACAAAGGCTCCAGTTTGGGAGGGTTTGGAAGGTGCAGCAGCTCCCAGGGCAGCATGTTTGGACACCTGAGGGGCTGGCACTTGACTAAAGAGAAGAGAACATGAAGAGAGCCCTGTCAGATCACAGAGCAAGCCAAGCTGGGCTTAACATGCTACAGAACAGCTTTGAACGTGTCTTATTCATCCTGCTGGCCATGGCTCCACAGACACTCCCTGTCTGCCCCACACCCAGGCCCAAAAATACCCCAAAGAGCCCCAAAACCACCTGCAGCATCTGCTGTTGTGCCACCAACACAGTCAACCATGGAAGGTCCTATTTAGTCTATCCAGTGTTACATCCTTGAGCCATCAGGCCCTTTGGTCCTTTTTGGCCCACCTTGGTCCTTTGAATAAGTGAGGACCAAAATCAGCTGCAGGAATGGGCTTGGATCACTCCAAAGCTGCCTGTGGTGCACACTGACCGAGGGAAGTGCCGTGGATGCTCCTCTCTTCCTTCTCCTTTAGGTTTTCCTTTATTCTCCAGTGCAAACCACAGGTGGACGGACCTGAGACAAAGTTTCCCCGACAGCCAAGCTCTGCTGTGTCTTCAACACCAGAGGAACCTGAATTCCTCTGTCCTTTCTCCATCCAGCCCCTCTGGGGGGCTGCAGGACTCACCTGGATGAGCACGAGGACGTCGTCGAAGAGCAGGATCCGGTCGGAGCGGTTGGTGCTGGTGGAGATGGGAAGGTTCTTGCTGTCCTCCAGCAGCCTCCTCTCGGGAACACACAGCATGTCCTGCACACAGGGAAGCACAGCATGGAGCACCAAAACATCAGGAGCTGGGAGAGGACACTCAATCCAAGCCAAGAGCTCCTGCAAGGCCCAGCTGAGCCAGGGTGGAAGCTGCGACAGCAGAACTGGACTCAGAGCTTAACTTTAAACCACCCAGTGACCATCAGGTCTCTCCAACACTTTCACCCAGCCCTGCTCTGGTGACTTCAAGCCCCAAATTCTTGATCCATGTTCAACTTCCTCCAGGGATACAGAGAAATGTAAGACCTTCAAATGAGGCTCCCCTTTCTCCAGCCAGGACTCACCGTGAACTTGCAGCCCAAGGATTTCCACAAGGCCTTGGTAAAACAGGCTTCATCCAGGACCTGGCTGATGAAAGATTCCAGCTTCACGTACTCCTGGATGACACTGGTTACCACGTCCTTCTCAGGGCCCTGGGAAAAGAAGGCAGGGCTTGAGCAACACCTTCAACCCCGGGCTGAGGGAATTTCAGGTTGGATATCAGGAATACCTCCTCACTGAAAGAGGGGTTAAACATTGGAACGGGGCTTTCCAGGGAAGTGGTGGAGTCGCCAGCCCTGGAAGTGCTGAAAAAACAGGTGGATGTGGCACTTCATGATATGGTTTAGTGGCAATGGTGGTGTTTGGCCAAAGGTTGGACTTGATAATCTTGGAGGTCTTTTCCAACCTTAATGATTCCATGATTCAGGCATGAGAATGAACCCTCCAACTCCCCTTTTCCAGGAAGGCTTCCCAAATCCAGCCACCAGCAGAAATGAGCAACCCCAGGCCAGTCATTTGACCTTCAGCAGCTCCTCCCCATGATGAGAATTTGGATTGCCCGGCACATCCCCAGAGCCCCACGGCATTAATGAGCCAGCCAACATCCCACCGAGCTTCCCACCTCTTTGAGGGTCTCCTTGAGCTTGGTGAGGAGCAGGAGGTACTGCTGGATGTGATCCCGGAGGGGTTTGTGCAGGACAGTGTACAGGGCCAGGGCCATGGAGGTCTCGGGCGTGAAGTCTGTCAGGAACTGCTTCAGCACCGTCTTGTGCAGCTTCCAGGCCTCGCTGCCAGGTGGGTAATTAAGGCAAAAGCTCATTAATTAGTTTTTCTGCAAACTGTCACTCCTCTGCCTCCCAAACTTCCCTGTGCTGCCTCTCCCTCAGAGAGGGTGACCACAGGAAGGAGCAGGAGATGATGAAGTGGTTGTGAATCTGCTCATACCCATCTGTTTTCATTTGCTGCTTCCACGAGACTCTGGGACAAGCAGTGGAGATTCCCTGCCAGATTCCCACAGCACCCTGTCCCCCACCTTTTACCTAAGCCCCCAAAATTCCCAATTTACAGGCTTTCACTCCTACAGAAGGAGTTTTGTGGGGATAGAAGGAGATGGAGAGAGTTCTGCAGAGGAGACCCATCATCCCGTGGCTACCCCACCCCTGGAAGTGTCCAAGGCCAGCTTGGAGCAACCTGGGCTAGTGGAAGGTGGCCCTACCCATGGCAGGGGGTG
Source organism: Manacus vitellinus (assembly GCF_001715985.3). Classification (NCBI taxonomy): domain Eukaryota; kingdom Metazoa; phylum Chordata; class Aves; order Passeriformes; family Pipridae; genus Manacus; species Manacus vitellinus. The sequence continues at coordinate 1,102,527 of NW_021940807.1, read as the reverse complement.
GTACTGGGTGATCTTAAGGTCCCTCCCAACCCAAACCATTTGGGGATTCCATGGCCCACTGACCTTTTGCTCTTGGTGACGTGTTCGAAGCCTTGGACCACGACATAGTTTGCAAAGGTGACAAAATACCTGTTGGCAAGAAAAAACACCAACCAGGACACACGGGCTGAGTCAGAGGTGGACACTGGGGAGGAGGTTTAACCAAAGGAAGCTGCTGGGAGGCTCCTCTACCCCCACAAAGAGGGAAGAGGACAAATTTAACAGCTCAGAGCGAGGCTGGTTTATGGTTTAGTTGATGTGGTGTTCAGTCAAAAGTTGGACTCGATCTTGGAGGTCTTTTCCAACCTCAAAGATTTTGGGATGAAGGGAAGAAGCTCATTTGAAAACGTCCTGTCACGTCCACCTTTCCAAGGGAGGCCTGGAGAGGTGGAGCTACTGCACTTGTCCCCTTGGCCTCATTCCTTGTGCCCCTTTCCCAGCTCCTTGGTTTGTTGCACTCGGAGCGTTACAGGGAGTTTAAATCATCCTGGCATTCGGCACAAGCAGAGGGAAACTTGTGCAACCATCCTGGAAAGCAAATTTGCAAAGGCTGAGCTTAAAATAACGGCTTCAAACTGAAAGAGAGCAGGGTTAGGTGGGATATTGGGAAGGAATTCCTGGCTGGGAGGGTGAGGAGGCCCTGGCACAAGTTGCTCAGAGAAGATGAGGTTGCTCCTGGATCCCTGGAAGTGTCCAAGGCCAGGTTGGAGCAACCTGGGCTAATGGAAGGTGTCCTTGCCCATGGCAGGGAGTGGCACTGGATGATCCTTAAGGTCCTTCCAACTCAACCTATTCCATGATTCCATGAAAGCACCAGGTCTCTCCTGCTGATGGTAAATTCCCACCGAGGTGCCCCTGGCCAATGTTTCCCGTCTCACACTAGAGGGAGTTCAAGCCGTATTTTCCAAGCAAACACCACATTTTCTTCCCGTGGTGTTTTCAGTTAAGTTGTGTAGAATGTCCACACTAATTCTCATTTATCACCTTTGCCAGGGACACACATTTACTGCTGATTTTCAGGCCCCTTTCCCTCCTCCTCTCCCATTCCAAGGAGGATCAGGACTGCACAGGGTGAGTCAGCAGAGCCGGGGAGGAACCACCTCTTTTTTTTTTCTTTTAACATGACACCCAACAAAACCAGCTTTTTAATTTGAAAAGGAGGGGAAATAAGATCTTAAGATAAACTTCTCCTTTGTGTCACCCGAAACCTCAGCCTCAGTTTTCATCTGCCTGGGGCATAAAACCAGCTTTAATTCACCCAGCCAGCTCCCAAATGGAAGCACCCAGCTGCTCCAAACCCTGCTCCCACTGAGGCAAAGCTGGGGCAGCACTTCCTAAAATTATTTCCAAGGGAAAACAACATTCCTCCCCTCAGCCCCCCGAGGGCTTTAAACCTGCTCGTGTCCGATGTCCCCTCTGCCAGCTCAGCCTCTGCCCTCCTAAATTTCTCTCTGACAAATCTGGTCCCTTACATCATTCCAGAACCCTTCTGTACTTACTGGATGTAGATGCTGAGGAACAGGTCCCCTTTCCAGATGGTGTAAATGTCCTGGATGCAGGAGCGCTCGGAGTCGCCGCGTTTCTGTTTCAGTGTCCGGTAGTTTTCCTCCATGAGGTTCCAGAGGGCTTGGAATCGATCGTTGAGGAGCAGGAAGAGCTTGAAGTTCTCCTTTCCCTTCTGGTCATTTGGCTCTTGGAGGAAAATGTGGGAGGAAAAACACAGTGAGGAAGCCTTGACTTGTGGAATACTTTTCCTGTATCTAAAACTCAGTGTAAAGTACATTTATATAATGGGAGTGAGGCCACGGGATTGATCCAAATTATTATCCAAAGGATAAATGGAGTAATCCAGAGGTGATTTTTAGAGGGCTGGAGCCCCTCTGCTCTGGAGCCAGGCTGGGAGAGCTGGGGGGATTCACCTGGAGAAGAGAAGGCTCCAGGGAGAGCTGAGAGCCCCTTGCAGGGCCTAAAGGGGCTCCAGGAGAGCTGGAGAGGGACTGGGGACAAGGGATGGAGGGACAGGACACAGGGAATGGCTTTAACTGAAAGAGGATGAATTTAGATGGGATATTGGGAAGGAATTCCTGGCTGGGAGGGTGGGGAGGGGCTGGAATGGATTTCCCAGAGAAGCTGTGGCTGCCCCTGGATCCCTGGAAGTGTCCAAGGCCAGGCTGGAGAAACCTGGGATAGAGGAAGGTGTCCCTGCCACTTTCCACGAGATGATCTTTACTATCCCTTCCCACCCAAACCATTCCATGAACTCTGTGCTGCTCAGCCACGAGCACCAGAGGGAAAATTTCTGCCCCTGGCCCAAAGAACCATCCCCAAAGAACCATTTCCAGTCTCCTTGGAGGCCAAAAAGGCAGTGACATGAGCGGGAACCACCCTCTGAGCCCAATCCAGTCCCACCGCTTTCGGCCAGACAGGCTCATGAATATTTATATGGATTTGTTGTGTCACTGGAGCTGCTCTGAGGGCTGTTCCTGCCAGCTGGGAACCTGCACCCACGAGTTCTACCTCCAGAGATGGGCACAGCCACGGAACCAGAGCAGGGAGGGAGAATGGGAACAGTTTTGGGGTCACGCCTGCGCGAGATGCATTTGGGATTCATGGCCCACGCTGGAAACCAGCCCTGGAGTGGGGGGTGTGCAGGTGATCCTGGTTAAAATGGGGAGTAACTTCTGAAAACCAGAGAACCACAGCCCTGGGCTTGACTGGTAGGCCATGCACATCTCTAAAAACCTCACTATCCTAAATCAAACATCTCCACAAACCGCTTACTCCGACAAAACACGGAGTTCCCACCGTGAATCCCTTTGGGGCTGTGCCGGTGACTCAAGGAACTTCAGTGACTCAAAGTGAGACCTTCAGACAGCCCCAAGCTCCTGTGACTTACCTGCCTGGAGAAGAGGCTTCAGGACCAGGGCATCAATCCGTGCCAGGCTTGCTGAGAAGGTCTCCTCCAGCTGGAGCAGAGAGGCCGCGGCTTCCTCCGCGCACATGTCCTGGATGCGACACAGAGGGCACAAATCAACCCATCCATGGCACCTGCTGGTCCCTGAGGTCTTTCCCAACCTCAACAATCCCGTGGTTTTAGCTACTTTAAGGCTTCAGAGCTCCCGGCGAACAATCAGAAATCAAAAACCTCTCGTGCTCTTGACAGCGCGCGCAGAAGTCGCGGCTGTCCCCAAAAACCTTGGAAGAGGAAGCAGAAACCCAACAGCTCGACACGAGCTGCTGCCACAGAAGACAACCAACCACATCCCCAAATTGGAGATCTTCTCCAGAAGGGCCACAAAGCCCCTTCCAAGCCCTAAATTCCTTGTGTCAATCCTGCCTGGTGCCAGCTCCGTTCTCCCAGCAGACAATCCCTGAAGCCCCAAGGCAGCAGAGGATGAAGCAGAGCATCTCTTCCCACCTCTCTCACCGCTCTCCTGCCCGGGTGCCTCAACCTGCACGTTTTGGGGTGGCAGGGGGTCGTCCAGCGCTGCAGGGCCGTGCCAGCCATCCCAAACGTGCAGCTCTGGCAGAGGGGCAGAGCTCTGGAGCTGCTCCTTTCCCAGCAATGCCCTCCCTGCTGCTGCTGCTGCCGTGTCACGGCCGCCGCGTCACCCAGGAAAGTTGCTCAAAGTGGGAAGTCGGCAGCAAACCCCACGTGGGGCAGCTTCCCCCCCCTTTCCCAGCCCCAGCTCCCAAAGGAAATGCATCAGAGGATGTGGGCACAGCCAGCTGAGAGTGTGTCAGCCCTGCTCTGGGAAAAGCTCAGCGGGTGAAGAAACCTCGGGCACAATCAGCCGATGTCACCAAAGGGGATAAAAATACAGAATTGCGAGAGTCTTGGAGCTTTGGGGAGCAAACCAGAGAATTCAAGGCACTGGATATTGAATCCCACGATGGTTTGGGTTGGAAGGGACCTTAAGGATCATCCAATTCCACTCCCTGCCATGGGCAGGGGCACCTTCCACTAGCCCAGGTTGCTCCAACCTGGCCTTGGACACTTCCAGGGGTGGGGCAGCCACAGCTTCTCTGGGAAATCTGCTCTAGTACCTCCCCACCTTCACAGTAAAGAATTTTTTCCCCATATCCAATCTATTGGCACACTTATTCCAGCTCAGTCAGGTAAAGAAGGCTGGAATTCTGTCACCTGGTGAACAAAGACACCACTTCTCATCCAGAGGGCAAAGGAAACATCTGGGACAATCCAAGAGCCCCCAGAGGTCATGAGGGGTCCACGTTTCATGACAATGCCAAGGTTTATGTGGAAAATCAGCCTTTGAGGGTGGAAACTCCCACTGGAAAACAAAGCAGCCCCCAGCCTGCTCCAGGCTGCCCTGAGGAATGAGATCTCCCCAGGAGAACGTTCTCCAGAGCACGAGACATCTGTTTGTTCTGCTCAAATGAAGGTAAGAGAAAGCCACACAGTGATTAGAGAGGAGACACATCCCAATATTCCTGTAGGAACAGGAAAAAGACCCAGAGAAACCGCTCCTGGAGGAGTCTTTGTGGCTCATCCCTCCCTGGCCCGTGCCCTGAGTGTGACAGTGAGGGCAGAGAAAAAAGGGTGGGAAAACTAAGGCTAAGGGGTTGCTGGGCATCCAAGAGATGGGAGCAGCCTGGAGGAACATTCATCCTCAATGGGGTTTGTCCAAAGCTCCTAAATGAGCATTTCAGCAGGAAAACCCGGGAGCCACAGCAGGTTTTTATACTCAATTCCAGGAAATCGCCAGAAAGTTGGATGGAACAGATAGAAAACCAAGCCAAGAGATGTTCTGATGGAATGCTGAGCCCCGTTGTCAGCTCTCCACAGAACCCCTCTGGATTTTGTAGCTCTGAGGCAGCTGTTCCAGCAGGAAAACGTGTGGAAAGGCCCAGAGATTCCGTCTGTGACACAAAGTTTGTCATGGAACACACATCCAACCGAACAACCTACACGAGGAGGGAATTAAGGAACCAACTGGCCACGCACAGAAGGACTGTTCATCTTCCATCTTCCTCCTGGGAATCCCCCTCTGTGCTGGAGTGGAGATTATCAGGCCACATTTAGATGGGAGAAGCCCAGCACAGTGCCAGATTTTGGGAATGCTGAGGGCGTTTTCCCGCTGAGCCAGGCGGGATGTCCACGCCATGACCACGTTTGCTGCAGCCCCTCCTCTCCTTGAACTCTTCCCTTCCCCTGCACCAGCCATCCTGAAAAAACATTGTGCCTTTGCAGCCCTTCCAAGCTCATCCATCCTTGGAGTTCATGGTGTTCCTACTCCCAGATCCCTCGGGAATGAGGCCAGGCCATCCCGTTGGCACATACAGGCCTCAAATGGGCCAAGTTTTCCCTTCCTTGCCCTTGGAGGAGCATCCAAGTCACTGCTGCCTTGCAGCTGAAGAGGTTCCTTCCTCCTCCAGCCCGCACCTAGTGAGGAAATCATCCCCACAGAGGCAGGGATTGCAGAATTCCAGACTGGTTTGGGTTGGAAAGTGCCTAAAGATCATCTCATTCCATGGGCAGGGACA
>NW_021940807.1:1095019-1096783 GCF_001715985.3 Manacus vitellinus | reverse complement strand
CTGCCCTTGGACAGCTCAACATCTGGATAATCAGGATTAATCTGATCCAAAGCAGGGGTTTATTGCGAGGGAAACAGGGATTAGCACTCAGGGTTGGGTTTAGGGGTGTGAGGGGAGAGGAAAAAATTTGTTTGAGCTGCATCAAACCTTCTCTTCCAGGTTATTTTTTCCCCTGGCTCTGTTCCCCAGCACAGTCTGATGCACCATCCCATAAACATGTCCACGAGCAGGGTGTGATCTCCACATTTCATTAACAGCTCCATAAACCCAGGAGATCCTCAGGCCAACCCTGGTGGACAACACCAAGATGTTTTCCTCCTTTCTTTTCCCAAGTTTTGCTGCTTTTCCCCCCCATTTCCAAACATCCTCCTGCATCTTAATCGAGCTTCCAACCCTCGTCCCCCCCCTCACGTGCCACCCTCCAGCTGGGTCTGCATTCAGGCTGCCACAAAGGCTGTCCTGCCATGTGGAAAAACAATCCCACACTTTGTTTAACCACCAGAGCAAATTGTGGGAGCAAATTCTCCCCTTCAGATCCCGCTCCCTGTGGAGGCTCCGACACTCCCGGGGGGTGAACTGGAGCCGCCTCAGGAGCAGAAACACTCACACAGTGGGTGAGTTAGGAGGTAATTGGGAATTAACAGGGCAGAAAGACAATCAAACCCTCATTTCCAACCTTTTATGCTCCCATTTAGCAGCATAAAAAGGGGGAGGGAGAGAAGAACTTGGACGGAGATTTTTACCATGAGTGACCGAAGCAGAAGAACCAGGCAGGGTCTGACTTAATGTTTCCTTTCCTTGCTGAGCAGGACAACAATGAAATTAGGTAGGAAAGGTTTAAAAACACAGCAAAATGGACAGATTTGAGCACAAGACCCTCAGCTTTTTGGTCATGAGGCTACACAAAATTTTGGAGCACAGCAGCGTCTTCAAGCAACAGGGACAACCCGGGAGGGACAGCAGGACATCTGCCCTCTAATTAAGCCACAGAACTCACTGTTATTCCCAAGAGAACACTCTACATCCATCAAAAACAGCTGGATGAGTCCACAGAGGGAAGGGGGGAAAAAAATCAATTAAAAGGTAATAAAAACAAAGGGATCAACTCCAGCTCGGGAAGTCCCCGAGGAGGCAAAAACCACACACACAGAGGAAATATTACCACAACAATTCCCAGGTTTTGTGGTGTTCTTCTCCAGGAATATCCTGCACTGTGAGGGGTGACACAGCCTGGCTGGAAGCTGCTGATTTTTTAGCCATCACTCATCAAAATTGGTCACCCAGAAGACACAATGCGAGGTTTTCAAAGCATTGCCCGGGTTCAAATCCCAGCAAATTCCGGATAACTGCGTGGCCAGGAGCTGCCAAAGGGTCAGACAAGCATTCAGCACTCTCTTCAGGAAGAGCTGAAACTGCAGAATTGATTTTTCAGCCCCAGGAAAACACGTTTCCCCCCTCCTTCCCCCAAAAAAAATTTTGGTCTTTTGTGTCTTTAAACAGAAAATCAGGAAAAACAGGAAGTTCTGTAGGAGGGAAGGAAGTGCTCTGCTCTGTTTTTTTTCTTTTTTTTTTTTTTTTTGCAGGAATAGGGGAGGCAAAAGCTTTGCACAACCCTCATCTGACCCAGCTGCTTTTCTTTCTTTCCCAAACCCCCACTGGAAGCACGTGTCCCCTTCCTGAGGAAGTTCACTCCTGACCCACTAAAAACAACCATCAACCTCTGGTCGGCTTGAAAAGGTCAAAATCCCTCTGAAGCCCTTTCTG
>NW_021940807.1:1092716-1094418 GCF_001715985.3 Manacus vitellinus | reverse complement strand
CCACCATCCCAAGCTGCTCCAAGCCCAATCCAACTGGCCTTGGGCACAACATGCACCCTCTGCTTTCCCAAATAAATGGGATTTCAGCTCAAAAGGCAAGAACAAGGACAGAGCACTGCACAGCTTTAGGGTTTAGGAGGTGTCACCATCCCCATCAGAGCAGGTTGGAGTCAGACCTTGAGTGTCAGAGCCAGAATTACAGCCTGGAAACCATCCCAGAGGCACCAACACCGCCAGAGGAGTGTCCTTGGGGACAGTGGGAGAGGTGGCAGCAGAAGTGTGGCACAGAGGAGATGGAGCTCAGGGGGCACCAACGTCACCCCTGGCCCTTCCTGGGCACTCAGCACCCCCAGAACTCCAGCAGGACCAGAGAAAAAAACACCATAAAGCTGCAATTTAATTGCAATTTAAAAAAAACCTGCATTAATTTTAAAAAAACCTGCACTAATTTTAAAAAAAAACCTGCACTAATTTACCTGGTTTCTTAGGGAGAGAAGATTTTTTTTTTAACTTTTATTTTTTATGGGTTTGTGTTCTTCTTGGTGATGTCTGTTTGTATTGAATAATTTGCTACATTTGTAAAATGTAAGAGGTACATATAATATATGTATATTTCTAACGTAAAAAAAATGTGATTTTTTTTCTTTTCAAGGTTTTTTCTTAAAAAGAGGAGAGAAAAAAATATTTTTTTTTCAGGAAGCAAACTTTGGAGGTGTCTGGCTCCACCAAATCTTCCCAAGGGAGGCTCTGGATCCCTGCCCTGCCTGCTCTGCCTTTGGACACCTCCACTCTCCTCTCCTCCCACCCCACTGATGGTTGTTTATGCAAAACGTCCCTCACAAACAAACCCTCCCAGATCTGCCCTTCCAAGTGATCCATGCAAAGCCCAGGAATTCCAGAGCATCTCCAATCCCTGCCAGAACCAGGGCAGGGCCGGAATCTGTGCAAAGGAACTGGAATGAGGAGGAAAAAAAAGCCTTGCTTGGATCTGTTTAATCCCTTGTTTAATCCCTGCACCCAGCCCAGCCTTTTTCTGCTTCTGTTTGGGTTCCTTAAACTCACTCACAGGGTCATGTTTGGGTTGGAAAAGACCTTAAGGATCATCCCATTCCAACCTGGCCATGGGCAGGGACACCTTCCACCAGCCCAGCTGCTCCAACCTGGCCTTGGACACTTCCAGGGATCCAGGGGCAGCCACAGCTTCTCTGGGAAATCCATGCCAGGGCCTCCCCACCCTCCCAGCCAATCCTCCCCAGTGGGAAGCCATTCCCCCTTGTCCTGTCCCTCCACCCCTCATCCAAAGTCCCTCTCCAGCTCTCCTGGAGCCCCTTTAGGCACTGAAAGGCTGCAACCAGGTCTCCCTGGAGCTTCCTCTCCTTGAAAAACCCAGGACATTCCTAGGAATTGTGCCCAGCACCATTAAGAACGATCCCAAATGAAGAACTCCCTAATTTCTCCACCTCTCTTCAGTGCCCGGGGCCTTTTCCCAGGGCAGAGCCTTTGGAAGCTTCTGGTGCTGCATCAAACCCTCCAGGGGCTCTTGGAGGACAAATGAGAAGCTCCACAGAGTCTCTCCAGCGCTTCCCAACCTCTGATCATCATTCCAAGCCACCACAATCCAACCCCCCAGGTCCTCTGCTGACCTGCAGAGCCGGGCAGGAGCTCCGACAAAAACTCTTTCACAAGAAAATTCCTGCTCGCC
>NW_021940807.1:1087812-1089315 GCF_001715985.3 Manacus vitellinus | reverse complement strand
TCACCCTCCCAGCCAGGAATTCCTTCCCTATATCCCATCTAATCCTTCCCAGTGGGAAGCCATTCCTCCTTGTCCTGTCCCTCCATCCCTCATCCAAAGTCCCTCTCCAGCTCTCCTGGAGCCCCTTTAGGCACTGAAAGGCTGCAACAAGGTCTCCCTGGAGCTTCCTCTCCTTGAAAAACCCTTGAATCACACAGGACATTCCCAGGACATGCCCAGCACCATTAAGAACGATCCCAAATGAAGAACTCCCTAATTTTTCCACCTCTCTTCAGCGCCCGGGGCCTTTTCCCAGGGCAGAGCAGCTTCTGGTGCTGCATCAAACCCTCCAGGGGCTCTTGGAGGACAAATGAGAAGCTCCACAGAGTCTCTCCAGTGCTTCCCAGCCTCTGATCATCATTCCAAGCCACCACAATCCAACCCCCCAGGTCCTCTGCTGACCTGCAGAGCCGGGCAGGAGCTCCGACAAAAACTCTTTCACAAGAAAATTCCTGCTCGCCCGAGCCCAAAGCACTTTGCATGAGCCCTCTCCAATTCCACAGGAATGTAAACAATGCCCGAGCAGGTCAGGCCTGTGGGCCAGCTGGGCTGGCAGTAAAACCCAGGGCTCTTATTTAGCAAACAAACACGAGCTGGGTCACTCTCTGAGCTCCTTTCCCTTGGAATTCCCTCGCCGACCAACTGCGGCGTTCGGGATCTCCAAAGCTCCAACCCTATTCCTTGTGTCTCCCTACAGGGGGGGGAATTTTTCCCTGAATTTCTCTCATCCCTCTCAAACTCGCTCCAAAATCCACTGCTGAGCTGAAGGCAGGGTTCTTGGAAGGACAATTCCTCCCGGTTTCCTCGGAGATCCTCCACAAATCCCATCTTGCAGCTCGTTGGGAATTGAAGTCCTCACAGAAGGAATATCGAAATTCCCAAGCTCAGGGAGCAGCTGCAAGTTCTAGGAAGCTTCCACCAGGAGACACAACCTTTGGGTCAGGCCCAAATTAAACTAAGCTCAAGTTTAAAACCAACCCCTCCCGTGACCTGCAGCTGCCCCTCTTTGGGCTCCAAACACGGGATCGTTTGTTATTTTTATAAAAGCCTTCAATTGGTCGCTTTTCCCCCCAAAACTGACCCGGATTTTTCCCTGAGCACCTGCAATCTTCCTACCACCTGGAATCTCCCGACCACCTGGAATCTTCTGACCACCTGGAATCTCCTGACCACCTGGAATCTCCTGAGCACCTCCCTGCCCCCCCGCAGAAACCCGGCGGAGCTAATCAGGAGCTAATCAGCCTCTCTCGCCCTAATTAGCGGGGGATCGATTTCTTTGTCGGGCGAGATGTGCAAGCCCAGCAGCGACACAAACACACACACACAACACATTGCCAGCCTTACTTCATCAGCCCTGAGCTGCCAGGTGAGGCTGGAAAATCCCTCGGGAAGCAGGAGCGAGCCCCGACACCCGGAGGATGGGGCGGGAGAGACGCGGGGTGTGCACGGAAAACGCAGCCCGGG
>NW_021940807.1:1075491-1081978 GCF_001715985.3 Manacus vitellinus | reverse complement strand
CATATATATACACATGAAGGACAAAGAATTTTGGCAGCTCGCACGTCGGGGGAGCTTCAAATGCGGGGCAGTGAGAGGGGAAATGTATTTTTCGTGGTGTTTCTCAGCTCTGCTCCCTTTTCACCTCCTCTCTGTTCCCACAAAACTTTGCCCAATGGAACTTGTTTTGCCAGTCCCTTCCCCCCGCGGCTCCGAAACCCCGGGAAAGGGGACGGGAACGGAGGGAAATGGGGTGGGACCCGAGGGAAATGGGATGGGAACTGAGGGAAATGGGATGGGACCCGAGGGAAATGGGATGTTTCCTGCAATTCAGAGCTGGGACAGCCTGGCCGGGACCCGACATCCCCTCCTGCACCTCGGGAACTGTCTCCCCCCATCCCAGAAGAACCCTAAACACGACCCCAAAATCCCAGAGTTGATTTTTCCAGGGAGACCCGGAGTCGTCCCCAGCCCCTCTCCTGCAGCTCCTAAAGAGTTTCTCCAGTTGACCCCAAATTACAGCAGAGTTGTCAGCACCAGGAACCACTTCCCCTACTAAAAAAAAACCCCAAAACTGGGGTTCATTTATCAGGAGGGCCCAGAGTTCATTTATCAGGAGGGTTCAGAGTCCTCCCCAGCCCCTCTCCTGCAGCTCCTAAAGAGTTTCTCCAGCTGATCCCAAATTACAGCAGAGTCCTCAGCCACCAAGAACTATTTCCCCTCCTAAAAAAATCCCAAAAACTAATCCCCAAACCCTCAAGTTCGTTTATCAGGAGGGCCCAGAGTCCTCCCCAGCCCCTCTCCTGCAGCTCCTAAAGCATGACAGAGTTTCTCCAGTTGATCCTAAATTACAGCAGATCCTCTGCTGCACCTCAGCCACCAGGAATCACTTCCCCTCTTCCCAGAAAAACCCTAAACACGACCCCAAAACCCCCAAGTCCATTTATCAGGAGGACCCAGAGTCCATCTTCTGCAGCTCAGACACCTCCCAAAGCATGACAGCATTTTTTCAGCTGATCCCAAATTACAGCAGATCCTCTGCTGCACCTCAGCCACCAGGAATCATTTCCCCTCCTTCTAAAAAAAACCCAAAACCAATCCCAAATGCCTGAAATTCATTTTCCTAGGAGGATCCAGAGTCCTCCCCAGCCCCTCTCCTGCAGCTCCTAAAGCACGACAGTGTTTCTCCAGTTGATCCCAAATTACAGCAGAGTCCTCAGCCACCAGGAACCATTTCCCCTCCTTCTAAAAAAAACCCCAAAACCAGCCCCAAAAGCCCAAAATTCATTTTCCCAGGAGGACCCAGAGTCCATCTCCTGCAGCTCAGACACCTCCCAAAGCATGACAACATTTCTCCAGTTGATCCCAAATTACAGCTTATCCTCTGCTCCACCTCAGCCACCAGGAATCACTTCCCTTCTTCCCAGAAAAACCCTAAACATGACCCCAAAACCCCCAAGTCCATTTATCAGGAGGACCCAGAGTCCATCTTCTGCAGCTCCCAAAGCACAACAGCATTTTTCCAGCTGATCCCAAATTACAGCAGAGCCCTCAGCCACCAGGAACCTTTTCCCCTCCTTCTAAAAACAACCCTAAAACCAATCCCAAAAGCCCGAAATTCATTTTCCCAGGAGGACCCCAAGTCCATCTCCTGCAGCTCAGACACCTCCCAAAGCACAACAGCGTTTTTCCAGCTGATCCCAAATTACAGCAGATCCTCTGCTGCCCCTCAGCCACCAGGAACCATTTCCCCTACTAAAAAAAACCCCAAAACTGGGGTTCATTTATCAGGAGGGCCCAGAGTCCTCCCCAGCCCCTCTCCTGCAGCTCCTAAAGCACGACAGTGTTTCTCCAGTTGATCCCAAATTACAGCAGAGTCCCCAGCCACCAAGAACCACTTCCCCTACTAAAAAGAACCCCAAAACTGAGCAGGCAGAGCAGCAACCCTTGGATCCAGGGTTTAATTCCTGGGAATAATTAATCTAGGGAATAATTCCTGCCCAGGGTATGGGAAGGATGAACAGTGAGCTCTGCACGCTGAGGAATCCGAGCTGGGGAGCAGGACTTGGACTTTTTGCTTCCAGGCCAAAATTTGGGATGAAATCAATTTTCCCCATCTCACCCCCAAGGGATGGGAGGGCAGAGAGGTGCCTCCAATCCTTTAAAAATCCTTGTGGAGGTGCTTCATCCCAGGAGGAATTCCCACCCTCCAGAGAGCGGGGAGGGTTTTAGAGATCCAGTTTCCCTGTGGAGCACGAACATCTGGGAATCTCCAGCTCCCCCTTGGAATTGTGAAAGCCAAGGAATTCTGCTCTGGAGAGCCCTCCTGAAGGTCTTGTGGTTAAACCCACCTTTGGGTCTGGCCTTTGGGCTCAGCTTTGGGGGTTGTTTCTGCACAGCTTTGCTCGGGTGATGTGTTGGAATCCTTTGGATTCCTTGTTTTTCCCGGTTATATTTTAATTCCAGCCTGGTTGGAATTTAATTCCATGCTGAATCTGTGTTAAAAGCTGGTTTAGAGTTTGGTTTGGGACAACTCTTTCACTTTTCCTTGTGCTTCCTCAGCCGAGTTGTGTTTCCAGTCACTCAGCCAGATTTCCTAAAACACTCAGAATTTGCACAAAAATCAGGATATTTCCCACCATCACCCATGGCAGGGTGGTTGGAACTGGATGATTTTTAAGGTTCTTCCCCAACCCAAACCATTCCAGGATTCCTATGAGAAGTCCAAAGCCATATTTTGCAAATATAGGGGAGTTTTGGTCCTGATCAACCCAAAGAAGAAAAGGCCCATTTTGATCTCGGGAACTTGTTGGGTTTAAATCTTGAATCAAAAAAAAAAAAAACCAAAAACCCCAAACCACCAAAAAAATAGCCCTGAGAAGCTTTCAATAAATAAATAAACACTTGAAAATTGTAATAAATAAACACTTAAAAAATAATCAGGCACATACTGACAGAGGCAGCTTTTCTTACATTAAAAAAAAGGAGTTTTTTCAGAGCTGAGCTGCTTCTGGTAACGGTTTTTATTTAATAAAGGCAGTGGTTTTCCATGGAATTCTTTGGAAACCCTCCCTATCAGCTCCACCATTATCTGACCAGATCTTTATTAATTAAATTACCTGTGGCTGAAGCCACAGATGTGGAACACAGAGCACGTGGGGGGATCATTCCCAGCTGGGAGCTTTGGGAATGCTATGAGTGTCCATCACTCTCCAGACAGCAATTCCAGGGGGAGGGGGAGAGTCAGGCTTTATATTTTGCTCTCCTGCTTGCCCTCAGTTTTAAATCTTTATTTCCTCTGTGGAAATAAAAGTTCCCTGAGGGAACATGGGGTTAAAATCTGGTTTAAAACCAAGCTTAACACCAGCACTAGGAAGGAGGGAGCGGGAGAGGCACCAAGGGGTTGGTTTTAAAGGCATTCCAGCCCATCATTCTTTGACCAGCTGTGCAAATTAAAGGCATTTTCCACCCTAAAGATCCCAAAATTGTTTTGATGAAGGAAAGTCTCCAAGGAGGAGCTCTCCTGCTCAGGGTTTCTCACTTTGAGGCCAGAAGGACCTGCCCAAGTTCACCCCAAATGTTTCCTTTCACAGGTTCATGGAGTGGTTTGGGCTGGAAGGGACCTTAAAAACCATCTCATTCCAACCCCCTGCCACGGGCAGGGACACCTTCCACCAGCCCAGATTGCTCCAAGCCCCTTCCAACACCTGCAGGGATGAGACATCCACAATTTCTCTTGGCAGCCTCCCTCAGTGTCTCAGAGTTCCCTCCAAATCCAGCTTCCCTGAAACTACTTTTTGGGTTATTTTGGGTCTTTTTTTTTTTAATCTCAAGTCTATTCATAGACTTCAGATTATTTTGACAGAGGAACATATCTCTATATATTCTATGTATATTCTATATATATACCTCTATTCTCTTTATATCCTGGAATCATAAAGGTTGGAAAAGAACTCAACAATCAAGTCCAACCATATCTTTTGCTGGAGGATCAAAAATCTTGATCCTGTTGTGCCCCTGGGATGTCCTGAGGGGTAAAGGAAGCTGCTGATTTTTTTAAAAAAATCCTTTTAAAAAAAAGATTCCTTTTTGGAATGAAATCCTGGGATTTATAGGGATATCTCTATATATCTATATTCTAGGCTGTTTGAAGAGCTGGAAAAAAATATAGGGGAAAAAAAAAACCTTTTTTGTTCCTCCAGCAAAAGATATGGTTGGATTTGATGATTGTTGAGTTCTTTTCCAACCTTTATGATTCCAGGATATAAATAGAATATAGGTATATATCTAGAATATAAATAGAATAGAGATATATAGAGATATCCCTATAAATCCCAGGATCATATAGCTCCCTTTTCATTCCAAAAAGGAATCTTTATCTTTTTAAAGGATTTTAAAAAAAAATCATCAGCTTCCTTTACCCCTCAGGACATCCCAGAGGCACATCAGGATCAAGGTTTTTGATCCTCCAACAAAAGATATGGTTGGACTTGATGATTGTTGAGTTCTTTTCCAACCTTTATGATTCCAGGATATAAATAGAATATAGGTATATATATAGAATATAAATAGAATAGAGATATATAGAGATATCCCTATAAATCCCTGGATCATATAGCTCCCTTTTCATTCCCAAAAGGGACCTTTTTTTTTTAAAAGGATTTTTTTTAAAAAATCAGCAGCTTCCTTTACCCCTCAGGGCATCCCAGAGGCACATCAGGATCAAGATTTTTGATCCTCCAGTAAAAGATATGGTTGGACTTGATGATTGTTGAGTTCTTCTCCAACCTTTATAGTTCTAGGATATAAAGAGAATATATGTATATATCTAGAATATAAGTAGAATATAGAGATATAGAGATATCCCTATAAATCCCAGGATCATGTAGCTCCCTTTTCATTCCAAAAAGGAATCTTTTTTTTTTTTTTTAAAGATTTTTAACAAAATCAGCAGCTTCCTTTACCCCTCAGGGCATCCCAGGGGCACATCAGGATCAAGTGAGAGGGATGGAGAAGTGAATACAAATCTCTCCATTCCAACCTGATATTTCTCCTCCAGGAATGCCACAGGGCCATCCAAGGATTTGGAAGTCCCAGCCCCTGGAATCCCCTTGGATCTGTCATCCTTTAAGGGTCTGACCACCCCAGCCAGGAGCAAGGAGCTGAAACCCTCAGATTCCCTCAGCCAGGGGGTTCCCAGAGCCCAGGGAGATCCAATCCAAGCCTGGAATCACGTGCCTGGCAAGCCCAGGAGCCCGGGATTTGTCTGTGCCAAGGGTGCAATTATTCCCCTCTCATGCAAAAAGGAGTTTCACAACCTCCTGGATAATCCAGCTCGTCCCTGTTCTTCTCACTGAGGCAACACAAGGCTTTTCCATGAAGGATGGGGGAGGTGGGATTGGAAAAAAAGGCATGAGAAAATGGATTAAGGGATGGGGACAGACGTGTTGGCAACAACTGAGCTACTGTTCAGCAGGAAATCAGTGTAAAAAATTCCATATTTAGGTCTAGAAATCCTAGAAAAGTCGATTGGAGACGTTCCCCAGACTCACAGGAGGGTGCACAGAAGGATTCACTTCCAACAGGAGGAATACTCCTGTATTCCTACCCAGGAGAGGACAATCAGACAAAACCAGGGATAGATCCCAGCACCAGACTGGCCAGGAGCAGGACGAGCACAGAACAAGAGTAAGGAGAGAAGGCATGGAAAAAACATCCATTTGTTCTCCAAAGCTTTCCTTGCCAGGCTTGATTCCATGCAGAGAATCCATAAAAAATGAAGGGATTGACTTCCCAGGAGCCTGTGTCAAACAATGGCACTGAAACTCCTGTAAGCCCAACAAAAGAACTGTTTCAAATTCACCACATTATCTCCATCATGGTCAGAATTGTCGGCAAAAATCCTGGATTTGCCACCCAGAAAGAAAGGCCTCTGCTCCTTGAGACAAGTGAAACAACAGAGACCATTACAAGGACTGTTAAAATAATGTTTCAGCTTTTACTGTGTGTATTCTATAATACCACCAGTAACTATGAATTGAGTTTAGAACCTAAATTTACATTTGGATGAGGGGATCCAGGGCACCCTCAGTCACTTTGCAGAGGACACTGAGTTGGGTGGGATGGTAAAGACCATCTGGTTCCCACCCCCTTGCCATGGCCAGGGACACCTTCCCCGAGACCTGGTTGCTGGTGGGTGGGATGTGGATCTGCTGGAGGGCAGGAAGGCTCCACAGAGGGATCTGGGCAGGCTGGATCCATGGGATCCATGGGCCAAAGCCAACGGGGTGAGGGTCAAAAGGACCAAGTCCTGGGTGACAACAACCCCTTGGAATGCTCCAGGCTGGGGCAGAGGGGCTGGAAAACTGGGAAAGAACCTGGGGGTGCTGGTGACAGAGGCTGGACGTGAGCCCAGGTGGCCAAGAAGGCCAAAGGCAGCTGGCTTGGATCCCAAATAGTGTGGGATCTGGAGCAGGGCAGGGATTGTCCCCCTGTGCTGGCACTGCTG
>NW_021940807.1:1041601-1074781 GCF_001715985.3 Manacus vitellinus | reverse complement strand
GGGGTGACATCAGGTACGTCCATCTGGGTGTAGCTGCCATCCAGAGGTCAGGGATGGCATTGCTGGCAAAACTTTGGAAAGCCCACATGGTTTCCAGGCACTTGGGGAAGACACCAAACCCCACATCCCACCCAAAGCCAGGAGCTCCCTCAGGACACAAAATCACATGGAATTACATGCCCAAAGTGCTTTCTGCTCACTAAACCCTAATTCTTAATCCACAGAGCAAAACAGATGGACATTCCAATCCTTGGAAAGCCCACATGGCTTCCAGACACTTTGGGGAGACACCAAGCCCCACATCCCATCCAAAGCCAGGAGCTGCCTCAGGACAACAAACCTTGTGGAATTACCTGCCCCAGGTGCTTTCTGCTCACTAAAAAAACTCTAATTCTTACTCCACAGAGCAAAACAACTGGACATTCCAGTCCTTGGAAAGCCCACATGGTTTCCAGACACTTTGGGAAGACACCAAGCCCCACATCCCACCCAAAGCCAGGAGCTCCCTCAGGACACCAAACCTCGTGGAATTACATGCCCAAAGTGCTTTCTGCTCACTAAAACAACTCCAATTCTTACTCCACAGAGCAAAACAACTGGACATTCCAATCCTTGGAAAGCCCACATGGTTTCCAGGCGCTTTGAGAAGACACCAAGCCCCACATCCCACCCAAAGCCAGGAGCTCCCTCAGGACACCAAACCTCGTGGAATTACATGCCCAAAGTGCTTTCTGCTCACTAAAACAACTCCAATTCTTACTCTAGAGAGTAAAACAGATGGAAATTACAGTCCTTGGAGCTGGACCTTCAACAGTGATCCCTGGCCAGCCCAAGAAATCCATCAGGACTCCAACTGAGGATTAACTTCCCGCATCAGCAAACACGGAATCGAGGAACCCTTTTCCAAACAAGCCCCACCGTGCCCACTTGGCTCCAAGAATGAAATATGACTCATTCATCTGAACTATTTCTTGCTCTGTGGCAGCTTGTCTGATCTCAGGCCTTGCTCAAGAGGGCTGGCAGTCAGTCCTAACTCCACAGGACGTGCAGGAAGCCGGAAAGCAGGAAAACGGACACGGAGAATCCCATTTTCCTCTGTCAGCAGCAAACCATCTCCTGCCAGCTCAGAACAGCTGCTTCCTCTGTGCAAAGGTCTCTGAAGCCATGGTATCCAGATTTCTGAGCCTTTTGGTGCTCAGTTGGGTCATTTTCTAGAAAACTACTTAATTTCCATGAGTTTTTTGGGCTTTGGGACAGCCCGGCACAGAACCCACAGGATTTGACTGCAGGAGGGTGGTGACTCTCCCCAGGGCTCTTTCAGCAGGGTGGAGATGAACTCCTGGGGCCTTCTTCCCACTCCTTGGAAGTGGGAAGCTGCTGGATGAGAGCAATCCCACAGCCAGAGGCATCTTGGAATGTGGAGGTGGGAAAGGGGGAGCGAAGGTGCTGAGCTACAGAGGAGAGGGACTCATGGAAAGGGGGATGGAGAGCAAAAATCAACCACAAATCTGTCTTCATCCACGGGATATTTCTTGTGGGCAGGCCCAGCCCCACCCCACCACCCCCAGGGGTTTTATGGCACCTCCTAAACAAAAAAAAAAAGGCTCCCTTTGGTTTGGGAAGGCTGGGAAAAGCTTTCCTCAAACACCAGCAGGGTGGGAGAAGATGATGAGGACCAAGAAGATGACAAGGATTGAGAAGATGACAAGGACTGAGAAGATGATGAGGATTGAGAAGATGATGAGGACTGAGAAGATGATGAGGACTGAGAAGATGACGAGGATTGAGAAGATGACGAGGACCAGGCGGTGCAGGAGCAACTCTGAGCTCAGAGAAAGCCTCAGCCCAGTCTTCCACCCATCCCTGCCCCTTCCCAGCTGCCAGATTTCCCTCTGGGACAGCAGGACAGAGCAGACAGGCCGTCAGTGCCTCACCCTGGCTGGGTAGTGAGACCACGACAAGGTCCCAGAAGATAAAGTAAACCAGGAGGAGATCTGGACCTGAGGAAGTCAAAGATGGTCTGGGGGCCCCTTAAAACATCCCTTCCAAACCAAACCATCCTGGTATTCCATGACCTTCCAACACTGGTGTCCTTCTCCTTGCCTCCAAGCGACCTTCCCGCGGCTCCAAAGCATCCACATCCAACCCCTCCCTTCAGCTGCTCTGTGGGGACATCCCGGCCCTGTCCCACTGGGCTGGGAGCCACCTGAGGCCTCAGGGCACGTTGGCTCCATCCCAAATCCAAGTGGAGCCATGGAGAGACAAAGGAACCTTGTCCCACAGCGCTGAATCATTCCATTATATCCCGCTCCCGCCGGCCCTGGCAGGGATTTGGGGAGTAGGAAATGAGCCACGTTCCTGTTTTAGAGGCAGAACCGTCAGGATTTTTGCTGAATTCACGGCTTCCCAAACTATCTCGTGGCTGAAACGTGGACGGATCTTTTCCTAATCCAACAAAACACCAGAGCAACAAAATTTGGGGAGAGAAGCGCCGGCACACGGAGCGTTATCCCAATCCCAAAGCTGTAACCCCCCGGATCCAAAGCTTTGGGAACAGCGCCACGAATCCCCCCTGGCACAGCATCTCCCGAGCAGCCAAAAGGTCACCTGAGCGCCAAAATTCCCTCTTACCGCGGGATGAGCCGTCAGCCAGGACACGTATCCATGGGAATGCGGAGAGGAGCCGGTGGGAAGAGCCGCCTGCTCCAGCTCCTCGCCTGCTTGATTTACTCCCTCCTTGGAAGGGAGGGGAAAGAAAACTCGAGGAAGTGCCGTTCCCCTCCCAAGGTGCACCGCAGAACATTCCTGGTAGGCATGGAAACCCCTGGCAGGATGCCACGGCTTGGCCGCTCTCCAAATTTCGGGCAGCCACTCAACCCTCGAAAGGCTTTTTCAGAGGGATTTAAAGGGAAAGGGCAGCCGCGGGGTGAGGCTGCTGCTCCCTGCCGGCAGAAATCAGGGATGCTCCCGAATTTGCCTTCGGCTCCGAGGGAAAGTTGGGATGGAAAACAAATTCAGCTTCCACGCTTCTTCCGAAGGAGAATTCCCAGCCACGGACCACGGGCACAAAGGGAAAGGTCCAAATGTCTAAAGGGAAAAATATTTCACCAGGATTTAAACTGCAGCCAGAGGGATTTAAGAAGCTCCACTCTTCCCTTCTCCTGGTTTTTCCCTTTCCTTGCCCTGGGCTTTCAAACTGAAGCCAGAGGGATTTAAGAAGCTCCATTCTTCCTTTCTCCTGATTTTCCCCTCTTCCTGCCTCCCAGTTCTCCTTCCTTGCCCTGGGATTTAAACTGCAGCCAAAGAGACTTAAGAAGCTCCATTCTTTCCTTCTCCTGGTTTTTCCCTTCTCCTGGTTCCCAGTTCTCTTTCCTTGCCCTGGGCTTTCAAACTGCAGCCAAAGAGATTTAAGAACCTCCATTCTTCCCTTCTCCTGGTTTTTCCCTTTCCTTGCCCCGGGGTTTCAAACTGCAGCCAAAGGGATTTAAGAACCTCAATTCTTCCCTTCTCCTGGTTTTTCCTTTTCCTGGCTCCCAGCTCTTCTTCCTTGCCCTGGGGTTTCAAACTGCAGCCAGAGGGATTTAAAAAGGTTCACTCTTCCCTTCTCCTGGTTTTTCCTTTTCCTGCCTCCCAGTTCTCCTTCTTTGCCCTGGGCTTTCAAACTGCAGCCAGAGGGATTTAAGAAGCTCCACTCTTCCCTTCTCCTGGTTTTTCCCTTCTCCTGGTTCCCAGTTCTCCTTCCTTGCCCTGGGCTTTCAAACTGCAGCCAAAGAGATTTAAGAAGCTCCACTCTTCCCTTCTCCTGGTTTTTCCCTTTCCTTGCCCTGGGCTTCCAAACTGCAACCAAAGGGATTTAAGAAGCTCCATTCTTCCCTTCTCCTGGTTTTTCCCTTCTCCTGGCTCCCAACTCTCCTTCCTTGCCCTTGGGTTTCAAACTGCAGCCAAAGAGATTTAAGAAGCTCCACTCTTCCCTTCTCCTGGTTTTTGCCTTTCCTTGCCCTGGGATTTCAAACTGCAGCCAAAGGGATTTAAGAACCTCAGTTCTTCCCTTCTCCTGTTTTTTTCCCTTTCTTGTCTCCCAGCTCTCCTTCCCTGCCCTGGAGTTCCCCCCTCTTTGCTCCTGGCTGGGCTGAAGAGTGATGGGGTCTCCCTGGAACTCTCCACACAACATCATCCCATTCCCAGTTTTTATTGCTGACATGTTTTGTAGGGTTAGGAAAGGATGTATCCATGTTTTAAGACCCAGGATAGCTTGAGGAGCTGGGAATTCAGCAAAATCCCATCATCTCTGCCTCTGTAAAATGGGAATGTGGCTCCTTTCCTACTTGGTTGGAGACAAATATTCCCATGGGTTGGGACCTCACTGCTCTGGGGGAAGAGTGAGGAGAGCAGGGAAAGCCTGGAAGGGGTTGTTGGAAGGCATTGGAGCTCTGGGAATGGGTGGCCAGGGATGATCCCACACTCAGCAGGAAAGGAGACCCTCTCCATCTTCCCTCAAATCCTTTATTCCCACTCAGGCAAAAGGTTCTTTCTCTCCATCCCCACAGCTCCAAGGGGGATCCAAAGCCCATGGAGGGAGGGAAGCAGCAAATTCTCTTTCAGAGGCCTCCTCACCAAAGATATTTCCATTAAAAAATGGAAGTTTTGCAACACTTTTTGCTTCCCACCACAAAATATTCAGCCCCAGGTATTTGGGCCTCTAAATTAGAAGTAGGTGCATGGAAAGAATGTGTTTGTAACCTCCTCGTGGAACTGAAAGAAATTAAAGACATAAAATAAAGCTCTGAAAGGTCAAAGGGATAAAAGGCCAAGGTGAAAACTTATAATTTCAAATCCCAGCTGGAGGAGATTCTGCTCTGACCTGCTGAAGGAGAGAAGCTGAAATGAAGGTACCAAGTGCTGGAAGTCTGCAGATTTCCCCCAAAAAACTTCCACTGCAGTGACCAACGTGGAGAATAAGAAGTGTGGAGGAGGGAAATTAAAAAGGATCAGGTCAATTGGTGCTCTTTTCACTCAGCTCTTGGCCCCCAATGTTTCCAGAAGGGGTTTGATGCCAAGGCAGGTCCAGCTCCTGGAAAGGAAGGAACTCCCCTGGAGCTGCAGGAAATCCCAGTTTGGTTTGTTCAGTGCTCTCAAAACTAAAATAAAACTCCAAAACCACCCTCAGAATAAAAGGATGGAGCAGTTTGGAACTCCCAGCCCGTGGGGAAAGCACTAATAACCCTGGAAACAGCATTCCAGAACTTTTCCTCTGCCTGAGGTGCATTCCCATAAAATCCCCCTCAAAACAAACTAGCACTGCTATTTACACAATATTTCCCAAAAGGAAACGATCCCATAAGAAGAACTGGTGTGATTTTCCCTGGATTTATGTCTGGGAAGATTCAGACACAAACCAAAGCTCCCCAGTTTGGTCACAGCTTCCCTGGATCCTCTGCTCTCCAGCAGGAATTATCCACATATTCTCCTTCTTCCCTCCATGGGGGCTACAAACGGTTTAATTTTTAACCCAACACCCGCTTTTTAAGAAATTAAATACACAAAATTTCCTTCATATCTCCCAGAGCTTTATCCCAATTGAGCTGGATTTAATTCAACCAGTTGCAGCTGAATTTAAACATCACATTTTAGAAGGCCAGGGGAGGGGAAAATAAGGTGGAGGGAGGAGGAGAAAGGCAAGAAAAGTGTATCCAAAAGCCTCATTTCCTTAAGGAATTAAACTGCAAAGCATTAAAAGCAGCTGAGTGAACCGATCCTTGGGATCTTGGATTTTCATCGGGAAGGAAGGACCGAGCTGCAGATGTGGATTTAATTCCCTGTCTCGGTGCTGCCACCGTCTGTCGTTCGCTGACGAGACCTCCCAGCCCATCCCGCCTTCCCTTTCCACCGCTCCCAATTCCTGTACCGCTTTTCCCAGCACATTCCCATCATCTCAGCTCTCAGCCCCCCCTCCAAAGCATCCCTGGCATCGTTCCGCCCTCCTCGGATCTTCCCAATCCCATCAGAAATGCAAAGCTAAAGCCGGGCAGTCCATTTGAGCTTCTAAAATATTCATTTCCTGGGGAGCTTTTTTTTTTTTTTTTTTCTTTCCTGGAATTGTGCTTGGTTCCCTAAAATCACTGGAGCACAGCAGCAGAAGGGATTAGATCCTCCTGGATCTCTGTGCTTGTTTTCTTGCCTAAAACCCCAGGTTTTTCCCATTAAAGAATCCCACAATCCTCTTCCCAGTTACCTTCAGAGATCAGGTTTAAACTGAAGGAGAGTGGGATTAGGTGGGATATTGGGAAGGAATTCTTGGCTGGGAAGGTGGTGAAGGACTGGAATGGATTTTTTCCCAGAGAAGCTGTGGCTGCCCCACCCCTGAAAGTATCCAAGGCCAGGTTGGAGCAACCTGGGCTGGTGGAAGGTGTCCCTGCCCATGGCAGGGGGTGGAATGAGATGATCCTTAAGGTCCCTCCCATCCCAAACCATTCTGGGATTCTCAGTTCTGGTTTTCAGCTCTGGGATTTTCAGCCCTGCTGACCTTTAGAAGGAGAGAATTCCATACTAGAGGTGCTGGAAATGTGGATTTTCCTCCCTCCCTGTTTCCAGGGATGTTTCCAGAGCGTCCCTTGGGCAGGTTGGAGGTGAGCAGGGATGTTACAAACTGCTGCCTCCTCAGCCCTCCTGCCCTGGGGGAGCTCCCTGCTTCCTAAAAGGCATCAGTTATCCTGGCAGGAATGTGTGGGAAGGTGGAAAGCCACAGGAATTCCATGGAATGGGGGGTATTTTCTGGGAGCTGGATGCAAGGTCTGAGCAGCCCCGGGAAAAGGGGGAGAAAAAGGCAAAGTGTGTTCTCCTGTCTTCAGTTTTCTTGGGGTGACGCTGGAAAAGGGCCTTTTCCCAACATTCCAGGGGTTTCTTTATCAGCTGACAATGCCTGAGTTTGAAAGGTCTGGATGTGGGTAGGTTTGAGTGGGATATTGGGAAGGAATTCTTGGCTGGCAGGGTGGTGAAGGACTGGAATGGATTTTTTCCCAGAGAAGCTGTGGCTGCCCCTGGATCCCTGGAAGTGTCCAAGGGCAGGTTGGAGCAACCTGGGACAGTGGAAGGTGTCCAGGGGGGTTGGAACTGGATGATCTTTAAGGTCCCTTCCAACCCAACCCACTCTGGGAATCTTTGCATCCATAAATCCGGGTGAAATTGTGGATCGTGCCAACAAATCCTTCAGATTCCAAGAACCTTCAGGAGCTAAAGATGCTTTTAAAATCCTGAGATATCCAACCCTCATCTCCAGCACCACTGGACTGGGGGAGCTCTGATGCTGCTGATGCATCAGCTTGGCTTTCATCCCTCTTTTTGATTAAGGGAAGAGAATTCCCTCACCAAAGCAGGAGCACAACAAGAGCACCAGAGCTGGAATCACTCAGGCAGCTGTTAAAAAAAAAAAAAATATACAAAAGAGGAAAATCGGGGGTTTAATAAGTGAATTCCCTTCCTCTGGGTGGGCAGGGAGAGCTCCCAGTGCTCCTTTGCTCCTGCATCCCCCTCTCTCCAAGCCTGGCTCGTGGAGCAGCCGAGCTCTGTAAGTGACACCGGGCTAATTAATTAATTAATGACTCCCCGGCGTCGCCTCCGCGGCTGCTGGGATAGAGAGGGAGGCAGGAAAAAAAAGGGCTGGGGCAGCCCGGAGCTGCTGCTGCTGCTGGGAAATGCTGAGCTGTGCTCCGAGCTGAGTCCTTCATAACCCTGCCCTGCCTCGGGCTCAGCCCTGGAAAAATCCCGGGAAGAGAAGATGGCGTGGGATCCAGGCTGGCAGCATCTTCCCTCCTGGGTGGGATCCTCCTCCCTCGTCCTGTCCTGCTCCCGAGCTGCCCTGGCACAGTTAATCGAGGTAAGGACAGGCTTTTCCCGGGGCTTGGGATGCTCCAGGAATGTGGGGTTGGCTTTTCCCGGGGCTTGGGATGCTCCAGGAATGTGGGGTTGGCTTTTCCCGGGGCTTGGGATGCTCCAGGAATGTGGGGTTGGCTTTTCCCTGGGGCTTGGGGTGCTCCAGGAATGTGGGGTTTTCTTTTCCCTGGGCTCGGGATGCTCCAGGAATGTGGGGGTTTTCTTTTCCCGGGGCTTGGGATGCTCCAGGAATGTGGGGGTTTTCTTTTCCCGGGGCTTGGGATGCTCCAGGAATGTGGGGTTTTCTTTTCCCGGGGCTTGGGATGCTCCAGGAATGTAGGGTTTTCTTTTCCCGGGGCTTGGGATGCTCCAGGAATGTGAGGTTTTCTTTTCCCAGGGCTTGGGATGCTCCAGGAATGTGGGGGTTTTCTTTTCCCAGGGCTTGGGATGCTCCAGGAATGTGGGGTTTCTTTCCCCGGGGCTTGGGATGCTCCAGGAATGTGGGGGTTTTTCCAGGCAGGACGGGTAGGATGGATGGATGGATGGATGGATGGACAGCAGGGGATTTAAGGTGGCTCTAAAGGGGTTGGAGGTTCTTTGGGAGGCCCAAAAAACTGGGAAGAAGGAGCTTTGGAAGGGTTTTTTAGCCCGGTTGCAACAAGTGGCACATGTCAGGGATCAGGGGGAGCCGGGAAAGACCAGGAATGATCCCAGTGATCCCACCCCTGGATGCACCTGCCCCAGGGAAACGTTTGGGGGCATTTTCCTCCTTCTTCCCTTCCCTCATTCCCTCTGGTTCTGCACAAACAGGAACTTTGGAGGTGAAATTCCTGCCCCAGCTCAGCTCCAGAGCTTTTCCTTTCCCTGAGGATGACTGTGCACTCCCAGGGCTCCAGCTCCCTGGGGAAAGGCTGGCATGGAGGGGAAAAGCAGCTTCACAAGCCCTGCCAGGAGGGAGAATCCTGCTTGGAAAAACAGCCCTCCAGAATTCCAGCTGCCGACAGTTTTGCAGCCCAACCCTCTGCTCGTGTCACTTTAAAGTGAGTTAATTCCAGATTTTCCAACAAATCCCTGTTTAATTGGGCCATAAGATCCCCAGCAAGGCAGGCAGGGACCTCAAACTGCTTCCCAAACTGCTGGAAATGTTATTCCCAGTTTTTCCTGGGCTGTTCAGCCTCTCTCAAGGTGACAAGTGAGGCAGAACTTTCTCTTACCGAGCACATTTCCCAAAATATGCTCCACTGAGCCTGTGCAGATGCAGCATCCACCTACCAGGATGTTCCCTTTCCTTGCATCCCAGACACACATTTTGCAGGAACTGTCCTTGTGCCAAAGCCAAACAAAGAGAGGCCCCCAAACTGCCAGAATTGTTATAAACCAGGTGTCATTTTAGGGCCTGGTTTTTACTAAAACCAGCCTTTCTTGATCTGAGGCTCTGCAAGGGCTTTGTCCTATAAATAATGAGATAATTTGGTTGTCCTGAATAATTCAATTTATGCTGAGCCAGTCCACCAGAGCAAAGGGGCTGGACATCAAAACATTTCACTCAGCTAAGGAAAAAAAACAAAAATAACCCAAAAAGGAGAAGTAAAGAAAGAAGATGTTTGTGGTTTTTTTTTTTTAATGGTGTTCAACTGTTTGCAATTTCATTTTCCACCTGGGAGAGAAGAGGCAAGAAAAGCCTCTGAATATTGAATTTAATTGCCTTGGCAAAAAGCTTTTTCTCTCCTGGGAGAATTGTTGGTCCCCTGGGTTGGAAGTTTAGCTGGGCAAGGATTAGGGAGTTCTCCTGGCACTGGGTGAATCTGGAAATAAAATCATGGAATTCCAGCATGGTTTGGGTTGAGAAGGACCTTAAAGACCCAGGTCCAGCCCAGGGACACTTTCCACTAGCCCAGGTTGCTCCAACCTAGCCTTGGACACTTCCAGGGATGGAGCAACCAGAGCTTCTCTGGGAAAAAATCCATTCCAGTCCCTCCCAGCCAAGAATTCCTTCCCAATATCCCATCCAAACCTACCCATATGCAGACCTTTCAAACTCAGGCATTGTCAGCTGATAAAGAAACCCCTGGAATGTTGGGAAAAGGCCCTTTTCCAGTGTCACCCCAAGAAAACTGAAGACAGGAGAACACACTTTGCCTTTTTCTCCCCCTTTTCCCGGGGCTGCTTAGACCTTGCATCCAGCTCCCAGAAAATACCCCCCATTCCATGGAATTCCTGTGGCTTTCCACCTTCCCACACATTCCTGCCAGGATAACTGATGCCTTTTAGGAAGCAGGGAGCTCCCCCAGGGCAGGAGGGCTGAGGAGGCAGCAGTTTGTAACATCCCTGCTCACCTCCAACCTGCCCAAGGGATGCTCTGGAAACATCCCTGGAAACAGGGAGGGAGGAAAATCCACATTTCCAGCACCTCTAGTATGGAATTCTCTCCTTCTAAAGGTCAGTAGAACCCTCATCACTCCTTGTCTTCATCCCTCTTTTGGGGCAGGGCTGAAAATCCCAGAGCTGACAACCAGAGCTGAGAAAATCCCAAGATTATTTGGGATGATCCTTCAGGTCCCTTCCAACCCCAGCCATTCCATGGTTCCACTCCATAATTTATCCCACTTAAATTCACTCATTATGACCTTTTTCCCCCCTATTTATTGACCTGGGAAGGAAACCCAGATCAATTCTTTATTAGAATTCCCCATTTGCACTTGGTGACCTTGGAGGACTTTCCAACCTCAGGGATTCTGGGATCATTCCTGTGTTTCCAGAGTTGCATTTGGACCCTGCCAGGGTTGGGATGCCCTCACCAGAGACATTTTTCCCTCCTGGATGGGTGTCCCTTGCTGGATTCTCCATCTCCTGCTTAGAAGGAAAGGCAGAGAAAGAACATTTCTGTGCCTTTATTTAAATCTCCACCTTCCTGAGCCATCTGTGGCTTTTGGATGTGGAACCAAATCCAATTAGGGATAAATATTGTTAATTGTTCAGGGAAACACCAACACCAATCAAGCCTAATTAGAAGGGCCATTAAAAAAACAAAAGACCTCAAAAAGTGGTGCCTTTTACTCTTTTTCTTCTCTGCTGCTTAAATAAAACTCCTGCATCCAACAACTCCCTCCTTTTCCACTGGGAATGATCCCTCTGCTCCCCCCTCAGCACCACTGACAGGTCCCACCTGCCTGAAGGGAATCAGAAGGGAGCAATAGTGATATTTTTAATTATTTGGGTGGTAGGAGAACCAATGTCAAACTGTTCTGACCTAAAACTGCCACTTGCCTGGGAAGGATTGAATGGTTTGGGATTTAGGAGATGTTTTGCAGCCCTGAGTTTCCAAGCTCAGGGCAGATCCAGCTCCTTATGGAATAGTTTTTTAACCTCCCAGCCCTTTTTTGGGTGCTTGGAGAAGCAGAAGAAAGACCAGGATATCAAAATAATCCAACCTTGACTCTGATTTTAGTTCCCCCATCCCCCAAAAACAGCCCTGTGGGGTTAGAAACCCAAAATAAGGGGCAGCAACAGGCCCCCAACCCCTGCCAGGGAGCCACTTGATCCCTGGGACACCCCAAAAATCCTCTGCCCTGCTCCCAATCCTGGAGATCAAGCACAGACCTGGATCCAGGGCAGGATTTATTTGCTCTAAATCAAGAATCTGGAAACTGGATCCCCAAATCTGAGCTGGGCACTGCAGGCTCTGCTTGGAATCCCTGAAATAATCATTGATTTATTATTTATTATTTATTATCAGCTCTGGAGATGTTTCCTCAGTGAATAAGCTTAAGGAAGTGTCCCTTTCCCACAGAAAAAAAAGCCTGGAGTAACTAGGTCAGGCTTAACTACTTGCACCAGGCATTTTGAAGCCCCTAAGTCGGGGATAAATGGATTTTCTTCAGGGGGGAGAGGTTTAACTTGAGGGTTAAGACCCCAAAATATGCAATTTTGGCCTCAGCAAGTGCTCTGGGTGCTCCAGCCTCCAGCCCTGCCAGGGAAACCCCAACAACAGGCACGGAATTCCAGGATGGTTTGGGTTGGAAGGACCTTAAAGCTCATCCCATTCCAACCTTTGGCCTCAATATTTCTCCCTGGCATTGGTTTCCCTTCCCTAAAATCGGGGATCTAACCTTGTTTTAGGCACTGTTTTATATTCCAGCTGTTTTCCAGCTGCTGCCACAGAGGGTGCAGCTCTTCCACCCACATTCCCTGGAATATTCAGCAATCCCTACATCATTTTCTCCTCTACATTTCAGTCCAGCCTCCTAAGCCAGAATTTTCTCTTTTCTGCAAACACAATTAAACCCTGTTTTTTAGCCCAGAGCCTCCTCGTTATTCCTTAAATTCTGCTCCATTCCAGTTCCTCCTGGACTCCCAACTTTCTCCCATCCCTATGGACATTGCCCTGAGGTTGATCCCAGGAGTGTTTGCAGCTTTTCCTTTGATATATTCCCATTTTCTTGCCTTCCAAAGCCTTTCCCTGTTGAATTATCCCCTGAAAGCTGCCAGTGCTGCTTCTTCCCTGAATTTTCCATGTTCCCAACAACCTCCTTCACCTAAGGATGACTCCCTGAAGCCTGAGACCCTCTGCAGAAGACTTCCCTCCTTCTTCCAGTCCTCTGGAATCTTCTGTTCAGTGCAACTGCTTTGCATGGATAAAGCAATGTCCACATTCCACTCCTGGACCACATTCCATCCCCTTTGATGGAATTCTGGGTTTTTTTTCCACTTCTGGATCACATTCCATCCCCTCTGATGGAACTCTGGGTGGTTTTTCCCTCCGTCTTCCACTCCTGGACCACATTCCATCCCCTTTGATGGATCTTTGATGGATCTCTGGGTGTTTATTCCCCTCCATCTTCCACTCCTGGACCACATTCCATCCCCTTTGATGGAACACTGGGTGGTTTTTCACTCCATCTTCCACTCCTGGACCACATTCCATCACCTTTGGTGGAACTCTGGGTGGTTTTTTCCCTCCATGTTCCACTTCTGGACCACATTCCAACACACTTGATGGAATTCTGGGTGGGTTTTCCCTTCATTTTCCACTCTTGGACCACATTCCATCACCTTTGATGGAACACTGGGTGGTTTTTTCCCCTCCATTCTCCACTCTTGGACCACATTCCATCCCCTTTAATGGGATTCTGGGTGGTTTTTCCCCCCATCTTCCAATCCTGGATCACATTCCATCCTCTCTGATGGAACACTGGGTGTTTTTTCCCTCCTTCCTCCACTTCTGGACCACATTCCATCCCCTGGAACTCTGAATGGTTTTTCCCTCCATCTTCCAATCCTGGACCACATTCCATCCCCTTTAATGGAATTCTGAGTGTTTTTTCCCTCCATCTCCAATTCTGGACCACATTCCATCCCCTCTGATGGAACTCTGGGTGATTTTTCCCTCTGTCTTCCACTCTTGGACCAAATTCCATGACCTTTGATGGAATTCTGGGTGGTTTTTTCCCTTCCCTGCATAAGGATCACCTTATCCCAGTTTCCTTTCCCTTCCTCACCCTTTATCCCTTTATCCCAATCCAACCATTCCCTTCTCTTGGCATTCACTGCTGAGCACAAATCAACAGCTCCAGGTCTTGCCCTTCATTCCCAAGCACAAACCAGCACTTCCAAGTTCCTGAAGCTCCTAAGAATTCCTTCCATTAGGATGGAGATTTTTTTTTTTTTTAGGATATTTTACTCCAAAAGGAGCAGCAGAAATTTTAACCTTGTTGTTTCTTCCCTCCTGTTGGAGGTTCTGCTGTTCCTCCCCTCCAAGAATTCCTTCAGAATTCCATAATCTGGCAACTGCTCCAATCGTTATCCATCCTGCTTCCACAGTGATCCAGAGGCTCAGACTGTCCTGCTGTTGCCCCACAATTGCTGGAGATCCAATGTCAGCACATCCCTTCCCATTTGGTTTTATTCCCATCCTTTTATTCCCATTCCCAACCTTTTACTAGTCCAAGAGTTTTCTCATCATTCCTTCACGTCTCAGACTGGAGAATACTTAAATATCAAAGGAATTCCCACTACACAGAGCAATTAAGTTTGGAAAGCCATTCCTGGAGCACTTCCAGGGATGGGAATTCCACCCCTTCCCACTACCAATATCTGTCTCACTTTCCCAGTTGTCCATCAGAGACAAGTCTGGAAGGAAAGATCCATCCTTTGGGCAACTGAGCTCCACAAAACGACCCAAATAAATCAAAATTATTTATATTTATCCTATGGGTCGGATTGAGGCTTCCCCATGCTGGGATCAGGAGTAAGGAAAGCTGATCCAAGGCAGGAAGGAAATTTAGATCTCCGGGGTCAAGACATGAATTAAACAGAATTTTCTGACCCTCAAACCGTGCCCTGATCCCTCCTCCCGGGGCTTTGTCTGCTGCAGCTTCTCCAATTCCAGTTCCAATTCCAATTCCAGTTCCTATTCCAATTCCAGTTCCAATTCCAATTCCAGTTCCAATTCCAATTCCAATTCCAATTCCAATTCCAATTCCAATTCCAATTCCAATTCCAATTCCAATTCCAATTCCAACTACAATTCCAATTCCAATTCCAATTCCAACTACAATTCCAATTCCAATTCCAATTCCAACTCCAATTCCAATTCCAATTCCAATTCCAATTCCAATTCCAACTACAATTCCAATTCCAATTCCAATTCCAATTCCAACTACAATTCCAATTCCAATTCCAATTCCAATTCCAGCTCCAATTCCAATTCCAATTCCAATTCCGATTCCAATTTCAATTCCAGCTCCAATTCCAATTCCCATTCCAATTCCAATTCCAATTCCAACTACAATTCCAATTCCAATTCCAATTCCAACTACAATTCCAATTCCGATTCCAATTCCAGCTCCAATTCCAATTCCAATTCCAATTCCAATTCCAATTCCAACTACAATTCCAATTCCAATTCCAATTCCAATTCCAACTACAATTCCAATTCCAATTCCAATTCCAATTCCAGTTCCAATTCCAATTCCCATTCCAGTTCCAATTCCAATTCCAATTCCAATTCCCATTCCAATTCCAATTCCAACTACAATTCCAATTCCAATTCCAGCTCCAATTCCAATTCCAATTCCGATTCCAATTCCAATTCCAGCTCCAATTCCAATTCCAATTCCAATTCCAACTACAATTCCAATTCCCATTCCAATTCTTTGTTGCTGGAGAAATCCAAATAAATCCCACATTTTAAAAGGGGGATTTTTCGGTGCCTGATCCCACAAATTCCCCCCTCTTTGGCCATCCCAGGTGCCTCTACAAGCTCTCACCACTCTGGCCACACTTCCTTTCCTCCCTTAGTAGCAATTCCAGTTTTTAATCCAGGGAAAAGGGCAACGCCCCAAATTCCAATGGGATGCTGGTTGATTCCAAGGAAAGAAGAGGAAGAGCCGGGCTCAGGCAGCTCTGATGGATTCCGAGCAGGATCTCCTGGGAGCCAAAGCACTGCAGACACTGCAGGACTCATCCTGCATTAGGGAGAGACTGAAATATGGTTTGTGTTGCCCGGAGAGAAGTAATTGGAGAGCAGCTCCAGCTCGGATTCGCTCCGGGATATCCGTTACAGGCTGGAAGAGCGCTTGGATGGGCTGGCACAGGAAGGGCACAGCAGGGAATCAGATGGTTAATAGGATTTTTTTTTTTTAGAAATGAAGTGTTTTCAGCTTTTAGCAGCTTTTTACAAGGAGCGACAGGATGAAGGGAATGGCTTCCCACTGCCAGAGGGCAGGGAGAGATGGGATTTGGGAAGGAATTCCTGGCTGGGAGGGAGGAGAGGGCCTGGCATGGGTTGTGGGAGGAGGAAGAAAAAATATGCAGGAAAAATGTAAGACAAAATGTAAGACAAAATCTGTAAGAAAAAATCTAAAAGGGTATGTAAGAAAAGTCTAGGAAAAATATGGAAAAAAATATATAAGAAATAGGTAAGAAAAATTGTAAGAAATGTATAGGAAAAGTATGTAAAAAATATAAGAAATATATAGGAAAAATGTGTAAAAAATATAAGAAATAGATAAGAAAAATATGTGAAAAATATAAGAAATATACAAGAAAAATATGTAAAGAATATAAGAAATATATAGGAAAAATATGTTAAAAATATAAGAAATATATAAGAAAAATATGTAAAGAATATAAGAAATATATAGGAAAAATATGTAAAAATATAAGAAATATATAGGAAAAATATGTAAAGAATATAAGAAATATATAAGAAAAAAAGTAAAAAATATAAGAAATATATAAGAAAAATATGTAAAAATATAAGAAATATATAGAAAAAATGTAAAAATATAAGAAATATGTAAGAAAAAAAGTAAAAATATAAGAAATATAAGAAAAATTTGTAAAAAATATTGGAAATATATAGGAAAAATATGTAAAAATATAAGAAATATAGAAGAAAAATGTGTAAAAAATATAAGAAATGTATAGGAAAAATATGTAAGGAATATAAGAAATATATAAGAAAAAATATGTAAAAATATATAAGAAAATTTGTAATAAATATATAAGAAAAATGTGTAAAAAATATAAGAAATGTATAGGAAAAATACGTAAAGAATATAAGAAATATATAAGAAAAATATGTAAAAATATATAAGAAAATTTGTAATAAATATATAAGAAAAATATGTAAAAATATAAGAAAGAGATAAGAAAAAGATAAGAAATATATAAGAAAAACATGTAAAAACTATAAGAAATACATAAGAAAAATATGTAACAAATATAAGAAATATATAGGAAAAAATATGTAATATAAGAAAGAGATAAGAAAAATATGTTAAAAATATGAGAAATAGATAAGAAAAATTGTAAGAAATAGATAAGAAAAAGTATTTAGAAACATAAGAAATAGATAAGAAAAAATATAAGAAATGGATAAGAAAAATATAAGAAATGGATAAGAAAAATATGTAAAAATATAAGAAATATATACAAAAATTATAAGAAATATATAAGAAATAAATAAGAAAAATATGTAAGAAAAATATGTAAGAAAAATATAAGAAAAATATATTAAAAAATAAGAAAAATATGAGAAAAAATATATTAAAAAATAAGAAAAATATGAGAAAAATATAAGGAAAAAATAAAAATATAAGGAAAAAATAAAAATATGAGGAAAAATATGAGAAATTCCCTCTTGAGCCACAGAAATGAGCTCTTTAGAAAAAACTGGCACTTTGAGAACAGCAAAAAGATTTCCTTTGTGAGCATGAAAATTCCCTCTGTCCCTCTCTCCCAGGCCACCACGGAGCCCCCCAAGAAGAAGCCGGACCCCGTGACCTCGGAGACCGTCGTGATCTGGGGGCTCAGGCTCTGGATGGTGGTGGGGATCTTTGCCCTCTTTGTCCTGGCAGTCAGTAAGTCCTCGTTCCCTGGGGAATTAGGGCAGCATTTGCTCCTGGAGGGCTCCAGGGGATCTTGGAGGTGACTGTGGGGCTCTTTGGGACATCCCAGGGATGCACACGAGGGGATTCCGGAGCTGGAGAGCTGGGATCCAAGGCAGGAAGGAAATTTAGATCTCCGGGGTCAAGACATTAATTAAGCAGAATTTTCTGACCCTCAAACCGTGCCCTGATCCCTCCTCCTGGGGCTTTGTCTGCTGCGGCTTCTCCAATTCCAGTTCCAATTCCAGTTCCAATTCCAATTCCAATTCCAATTCCAATTCCAATTCCAATTCCAATTCCAATTCCAATTCCAATTCCAGTTCCAATTCCAATTCCAGTTCCAGTTCCAATTCCAATTCCAATTCCAGTTCCAGTTCCAATTCCAATTCCAATTCCAGTTCCAATTCCAGTTCCAATTCCAATTCCAATTCCAATTCCAATTCCAATTCTCGTTGCTGAAGAAATCCAAATAAATCCCACATTTTAAAAGGGGGATCTTTTGGTGCCAGATCCCACAAATTCCTCCCTCTTTGGTCAGCCCAGGTGCCTCTACAAGCTCTCACCACTCTGGCCACACTTCCTTTCCTCCCTTAGTAGCAATTCTGGATGTTTCTTCTGCTGCTTTATTGTGGTTTGATGGAGGAGAAACCACTGAATTTTTTAAATAAAATATAACAATTATGATTTTATAGGGTAGAATTTTTTAATTTTATATATGAATATATAAAGTTGTACTTTCTATATACTATATGAATATATATACACTATAATACATGTATATTATATATATATACACTATAGTATATATATTCTATATGAATATTTGAATATTTGAATATTTGAATATATATGAACATTTCTCCATTGCATTTTGTCTCACAGGATGTTTCTCCTACTGCTTTATGTGGTTTGATGGAGGGGAAACCATTAAATTTGTTTAAAATAAAATATAACAATTATTATTTTATAGAGGAGAATTTTCTAATTTTCTAGGTACTATGTGAATATATATTTATATAGTAATTTATATAGATTATATTTAGATGAATAGCATCTAGAATATAAAAATATATTTATATAAAAATATAATATATATATTTTAAACCATTACATTTTTTAAAACTAAAATATAACAATTATGATTTTATAGAGTAGAATTTTCTAATTTTAGATATGAATATATAAAGTTGTACTTTCTATATACTATAGGAACATAAATACATTATATGAATATATAAAATGGAGAGAACTGAACATTCCCCCATTGCATTTTGTCTCACAGGATGTTTCTTCTGCTGCTTTATGTGATTTGATGGAAAAAAACCCATTAAATTTTTTAAAAATAAAATATAATCATGATTATTTTACACAGTAGAATTTTCTAATTTTATATATACTATATGAATATATAAAGTTGTACTTTCTATATACTATAGGAACATAAATACATTATATGAATATATAAAATGGAGAGAATTGAACATTCCCCCATTGCATTTTGTCTCACAGGATGTTTCTTCTGCTACTTTGTGTGGTTTGATGGAGGAGAAACCATGAAATTTTTTAAAATAAAATATAACAATTATGATTTTATAGGGTAGCATTTTTTAATTTTATATATGAATATATAAGGTTGTACTTTATATATACTAAATAAATATATATATAATATATTAATGTATAAAATAGAGAGAATTGAACATTCCTCCATTTTGTCTCGCAGGATGTTTCTTCTGCTGCTTTATTGTGGTTTGACGGAGGAGAAACCACTGAATTTTTTAAATAAAATATAACAATTATTATTTTACAGAGTAGAATTTTCTAACTTTAGCTATGAATATATGAAGTTGTTTTTTATATATACCATGTGAATATATAAAATTGCAGTGAGGTGACAGGCCAGATCTGCAACCCCTCTGCAGTTTGGGAACGATCGCGGTGCCCGCGTCGTTGGCAAACGAGGGCTTTTTGCTTCCTGATCCTCAAAAAAAAAAAAGCCTTAGAGAGTTATCTCCTGCCTTTTAGACCTCCAGCATCAAAGGAACGACCTGATTAATCCCAAGGCTCCTGTTTCCTCTTTCCCTTCCCAGTTATCACCCTGTGCTGCATCTTCAAGTGCCGGATCCCGCGCACCAAGAAGGAGATCGAGGCGCGCTACGCCCAGCGCCAGGCGGCCAAGAACTACGCCGACAAGCTGGACACTGTGCCACCCCTCAACGAGCTCACCGAGATCCCTGGAGGTACCTGCTGTGCCCACACCCTCCCCAGACCCGCCTCCTCCCCCAGGGGTGGTTTCTGAGAATATTGGAAAAGACCCCCAAGATCATTAAGTCCAGCTTTTGAGGGAATCCCACCTTTAAGCCGTAGTTTGAAGTGCCACGTCCACCTGTTTTTTGGACACCTCCTCCTCAGGGATGAGGTTTCTGAGAAGGTCCTCAGAGGTTTCTGAGAAACCTCCTTGGTTTCTGAGAAGGTCCTGCCTTGGTGGGGGTCATTGTAGGTGCCACTGTTGAGATAAACCCTTCTTGTGTGAGGACAGACCCCTCCCAACATTAAGCTAAACCTAAACCTGTGGCATTAAGACAAGCCTAAACCTGCACTGAATGCAAAGGTCCTCCCTTGGGGTAAGTCCCTATGGATCCTTGGGTGCAACCATTAAACCCCTCCTATCTGCAGATAACCCCCCTCCCAACGTTAAGATCAACCTGAACCCACTGCATTTGTGACAGCAGACACAGACATTTAGATAAAAAGGTACCTCTTCATTGGAGAGTCCTTGGAAAGTCCTTGGAAATCGTAAAAAGGTTGGGAAAGACCTCCCAGATCATCAAGTCCAGCTTTTGACCAAGCCCCACCTTTAAGCCATAGTCTGAAGTGCCACATCCACCTGTTTTTTGGACATCTCCTCCCCTGGGCTTGGTTTCTGAGAAGGTCCTGCCTTGGTGGGGGTCACTGTGGGTGCCAACTGTTGGGATAAACCCACCCCAAGTGAGGACAGATCCCTCCCAACATTAAGGTAAAGCTAAACTTGTGCCATTAAGACAAGCCTAAACCTGCACTGAATGCAAAGATCCTCCCTTGGGGTAAGTCCCCGTGGATCCTTGGGTGCAACCATTAAACCCCTCCAATCTGCAAATAAACCCCCTCCCAACATAAAGACCAACCTGAACCCGCTGCATTTGTGGCAGCAGACACAGACATTTAGATAAAAGGGACCTTCTCCCTTGGTACAAGTCCTTAGAAATGATAAAAAGGTTGGAAAAGACCTCCAAGATCATCAAGTCCAGCTTTTGAGTGAATCCCACCCTTAAGCCGTAGTTTGAAGTGCCACATCCACCTATTTTTGGAACACTTCCAGGGATGGGAACTCCCCCACCTCCCTTGGCAGCCTGTTCCAATGTTTAACCACTCTTCCAGGGAAGAATTTCTTCCCAACATCCAACCTGAACCTCCCCTGGTGCCACCCGAGGCCGTTTCCCTTTGTCCCACCTCGTGTTTCCTGGGAAAAGAGCCCAACCTCTTCCCTGCTAAAACCTCCTTCCAGGGAGCTGTGGAGTGCAACAAGGAATTCAGGTTTCAGTTTTCCAAGGAGAGGGGTCTGATTAATTTTAGGGCCCAGCTCTGGGGTTGGGGGATGTCAGCTGGAAAAAAAAAAAAAGGAGTTGCTGGAGTTCCATGTTCCCCATCCATGTTGGGATGAGCAGGAATGTTCCTGTCTGTGCTCTCTGTTGCTCTCACTCTCCTCTCCTGGTTCTGTGCCACAGGCTCTACTGAAACTCTCCTTCCTCTCTCTGGTCATGTCCAGCCCAGAGCTCTCAACTCTCTGCCTGTGCTGCAAGAAGAGGATGAGATGGCCCTGCAAGGAAATTAGGGATCTGCCTTCTCCTGCCTGTCTGTCTGTGGCTTCCCTTTTCCGCTGGGATCCGGCAGCCCTTGGACTCTCTGCTTCTCCTTTCTGCACTTTTCTCCGGTTTTAGGAGCTTTTTTTTTTTCTCCTCTCTTTCCTGTGGCTCTGCAAACCCTGTGACCTGCTGCTCCCTAAAAACTGCGAGTTTCCTTCGTTCCAAAGGTGATGTTTCCATGGATCAGGTGAAAGAACTGTAGGAGTTTAGTCCTACACCAGCAAAACGCAGAACTAAGAGTTTAACAACATGGAAAACTTGCACAAAGCTCGGGATTTCAGAGGTGTCCTGACCTCTGACCATAAATTGAGGATGGTCAGACTCCTCTCTGGAGCAGAACCCAACTGGCAGAGAGAACCCCTTGTCCACACACTTAAATTTAACCTACTCTAAAGTCCAAGGTCACCCCAAGGTGTGGTTGATTGAATCTTACCTTGTCTGAGCAATCCCACGTGGAAAATGCCCACATTTGGGGTAGGAAATCAAAGTATCCTTTAATTCACTGCCCAAAATGTCCCAATTCTGCCCCTGTAAGGACCAGCTCCCAGCAGATCCCGGGGGATGTGAAGGAACATGCCTGGAGATGGGAGAAAATCCAAATTCCCTCCTTTGCTGCCCCGTCCTCTTCCTGCTGTTACTTCTGGAAAACCAATAAATGAAGGGTGAGAACATCCAGAAGAGGCAGAGAGGATATTTGAGCAGCAAATTGGCTGTTTCACCCCAGAATGCTGAGAGATTTGGACCTCCTCTAAGCAGGCTTTCCATCCCACATGGACCCATCCATGTGCTCCATCCAAGGGCTGGATATTGGGTGTGGATTTAACGAGGCCACGGGGAATTATCACAGCAGGAGCTCCTGAAAAAATGAACACGGGAAATCAATTTATTGGGCATTTATTGGGCATTTATTGGGCATCAGCTGCACCATGAAACATCCCTGAAATCCCCTTTTATCCAGTTAAATGTTGGCCACGCTTTGGGAATTCCAGAATTACGGTCCTGGTGCAGGGTAGGATGTTGATGGATAATATATTGCTGAGTGGCTGCTGCTATTTGATAATAATTCATGGAGTTCCTGGTCCTCTTGGACTTGGCAGATCTAAATCTTCCCAAAATGCCCTGAAGGAACCGATCCTGGAATGGGAATCACCCTTCCATAAGTATTTTATCCATATCCATGCAGGTAGATGTGGATAAGATAGATGTGGGGTAAGAGTGCACCAGCACTATTTATCCAGGCTTTATCCCCGTATCCCTGGTGGAAAATCAAAAGGATGGGATTCCTGAGTGGCCATGGAATGCTTTCAGGTTTGCTGGGAATGTCATCAACATATCACACTGCTGAAATAATCTCCTTTCTTGGTATTATTTCCCCCCCACTTCCCATTTGTTGGGAGTATTGGAGGTGCCAACTGGCTCTCCATGCACTTTTGGGAGTGTTATATAGGGCAAGTCCTTTTACTGGGAATAAATTAAATGGGCTTTTAGGGGTTCAAGTGGATAAAATATGATATAAAATTGATTTGTCTGTGCTCTCCCTCCCGGCCTGGGGGAGAAGAACAAGCAGGACTTGGCCTTTTCTCTGTCCACATCCTGGGAGATCTCCAATTATTCCACCCTGAGGCTGCTCCAGCTGATATTTTGGGAGTTCACCTAGTTTCTATCACATTTATCCAGAAAGCAGAAAATGGGATGGGTTGGTTCCTTTTTTTTTTCCTCCCCCTTTCCCTTTTTTTTTTATTTTTTAATAGGAGATGCCAGGATTTCCCCTGGGATTGTAAGGAAGGGTCTGTGTTTTTCTACTCCCCTTTGGACAAACAAATTGCCAGTTCCCAAGGTCAAAGGGTGACACTTTAAAATAAAGTCCATATTAAAGGAATATTAATGTGAAAAAAATCATGGAATGGCAGAATTATGGAATGGTTTGTGTTGGAAGGGACCTTAAAGATCATCCATTTCCAACCCCTGCCATGGGCAGGGACACCTTCCACCAGCCCAGGTTGCTCCAACCTGGCCTTGGACACTTTTAGGGATCCAGAGGCAGCCACAGCTTCTCTGGGAAATCCAGTCCAGTCCCTCCCCACCTTTATAATACACAATTAATTCTTAATATCCAATCTAAATCTAATCTTCAGCTTCCCAGGAGAATCCCCACTCTCAGCTGTAGGAGACACAGCCCATAGACAAAGAAGTAATTTTAAAAAAGCCCCAAAAAAACCCAAATCTAAGGCAGGTTTGTCCTGAACCGCATAAGAGATGTTTCTGTTCCTCTTTTTGGAAGGAGACAACTCCAGGTCGTTATTGGGAAGTGCTTATGGATTGTGTTTTAATTTTCATGGATCAGTTCCTACCAAGAGGAGCCATTTCCTCCAATAAATCCACAAATCAGCTCTTGAAATTATTATTATTTATCCCATTATCTTCTCAAAACAAAGCCATGAAAAGCTGCCCATCAGTGAGCAACCAGGAGGAAAAAAGCCCCAGTAGAAGTGGTTTCCCTTTGTCCAAGATTTGTCCCAAACAGGGAGCAGGAATTTTGAGCTCTTCCCAGCTCTTTTCAACCCAAGTTAACTCCTTTCCTGTTTTCTTTTTTTTTTTCCCATCTTTCCAACAGCTCAGGCTGCAGAAGAAAAAAAGGAAGAAGTTCCCACTGTGTCTGGAAAAGTGGACAAGGCTCAGGGGAAGAAAGATGAATCCAAAAGCACCAAGAAGAAGGACGGGGAGAAGGAGCAGAAAGAAGGATCCAAGAAAGAAGGGAAGGATGGGGCCAAAAAGAAAGAGGGAGAAAAGGGAGAAAAGGGAGGAAAAGGAGAAAAGGGAGGGAAAGAAGAAAAGGGAGGAAAAGAAGAAAAGGGAGGAAAAGGAGAAAAGGGAGGAAAAGAAGAAAAGGGAGGAAAAGGAGAAAAGGGAGGAAAAGAAGAAAAAGGAGGAAAGGGAGAAAAGGGGGGAAAGGACACAAGTGACAAGAAACAA
The DNA here is from genome assembly GCF_001715985.3 of Manacus vitellinus. NCBI lineage: Eukaryota > Metazoa > Chordata > Aves > Passeriformes > Pipridae > Manacus > Manacus vitellinus. The sequence goes on along the minus strand of NW_021940807.1, from coordinate 1,050,645 downwards.
GGGGGTGGGAAGAAGGAATGTGAAGCAGGAAAAGCAGGAGGAGGCAGCAAAAGCAACGGGAAGGCTGCTGGGAATGCCAAGGCCCCAGCAAAGAAGAAGTGACCTCGCTGGCAGACAGGGCTGGCACTTTTTTGGGAGGACAAATTCCTGTGGGAGGAGAGCTGGGAGAAGCCAGGACACGGTTGTCCACGTGCTCCAGCTGGTGAGTGCCACTGGATCTGGATTTATTCCCTTCTGGAGACCGAGTCACTGGTTTTGGGAACAACCCTTGGAAGCAAACTGCACCTGGAATGAGAATGAGGGCTTTGGAGAACCCTGGGAGTGAGCAGAGGGGAAGCTCTGGAGTCACAGGAGGACAAGATTCAGCTCCAATTTGTGCTCCTCGAGGACCTTCAGGACTTCCATCGGTCACAGAATCAGCTGGGTTGGAAGGGCCCTCCAAGATCATCAAGTCCAACGCTTGATCCCAACATTTCCTTGCACTCCTCACCTCCTAAACAGGCTTGGCATGGGGGGAATTTTAGGGATTGGGGAATTTCTGGAGGCTCAAACCCCAAGGATGGAGTTCTCCAGGTGGTTGCTGAGAGGTGGTTTGGACACTTGGGAGGAAGTTTTCCTTCCTTCTCAGCTGCCTGCTGGAGGGAATACAGAAAAATCATCTCTTCCAGAAGATTTACCCACCTTTTCCTCTTTTTTTTTTTTGCTGATGAAAGATCCAGGGGGATAAATAAAGCTGCTGCTGCTGCAGGGAGTCCCTGCCCTCAGCTCCTCATCCCCCTGGGAAAGGCAACGAGATCCCGGTGGGATGTGATGCCTGGATGGATCCCTGGATGAATCCCTGGATTCATTTTGCTCTGAAACCAGGGATTTTGCTCCACTTTTATGTGGCTGTTATTCCTCTCACCTCCTGGGAACTTCTTTGGAGGAGTTTTCTCAGGAGCAACGTTTCTCTCCGTGTGTTTTTGTAAAAATCTCGACAATTTATGCCTTCAAATTAACAGCCAGGGGGTAATTAGCTAAAAAGCTAATTGGGGATAGCTTGCAAGGTGTTGGGATGAATAAAATTCTCCCTGTTGTCTCTGCTGGATACACCAACTCTGAGTAATCCACTGGCATGGATTGATCCATGGGATAAGGAGGGAATTCTCTCCAGTCCTTTATTCTCCTCAGGCCTCAGGAATTGGATTGATTTTAATCCAAGTGTTTTCTGTTCCCTCCGTGGTTTCACCATGGACAGAGAGTTGGTTTGTCACTGCAAAGACATTTCTCACCTGTCCCATTTTTTTCCTTGTCCCACCTTTCCTCATCCCAACTTTCCTTCCCCTTCTTTCTCTGGCAGAAAACGAACCCCAGCAAAATAAAAACATATTAATGGGGTCGTTCAGCTCATAAAAAGCCCCAAAACAGCAGAGCTCTTTAAGGGGTGGGGTAAGGCTTGAGGAGAAAGGATGGGAATGATGTTCCCAGCCACAGGAATGTTTGGGAAGAGCACCAGCAATGCCAGTTCAGTGCATGACCTGCCCTGGAAGAGGGAAATCAGGGTTGGGAATTCTGTCCCCCCGACAAAGAAGTGCTTGGAGCCCTCACTCTCCATGACCCTCAGTGATAAATGGGAATATGGACATGGAGACATGATATTTAATCCCAAATCTCAGCCCAATCCCGATTTTCCAAAGGCTGAAGGGTGAGGGGGAATTGCAGCTTCCAGGTGGAATTTTAATCCCCTCCCGAACCTGAGAGGTCTCAGGTGTGCATTTTACGGCTCAGGAGAAACCCTGGGCTGCACAGAAAACAGGGAAAAGGACTTTTATCCATCTTTTCAGCTGGAATAGAAGGGAAAACAACATTCCATTCCCTGCTTCCTGCTGTTCTGCCCCTGTTTAATCAGGGATCACGAAGCAAAGGAAGGAAAAGAGGGATTTTAACCCTGAATTCCCCGCCTGAGTGCAGGGATTGCATTCCCTGGGGATTTTTGGGAACTCCAGTCACAGGTCAAGCAGCTCTGGGATGGGATCCAGCTGGGATTTGGGTGGGGAAAAGGCTGGAATCACATGCCATTAATTTAGGATGTGCAGAGGGAGGATGTTCCCTCAGTTTGGTGGGAGGGAAGAGGAGCAGGTTTATTCCCGCTCCAAAATCTCCACGGAGGAAAATCCACTCTTTCCCTTTGGAAGTTCATTATCCCAGAGGAAAACAGTTCTTTCCCTTACCCCCCTTCCTCCCTAATAGAAACACCACCAATCTCACACTAAAAAAGTCATAAAAATCACAAATCAAATCCTGCTTTGGGATTCCTGGAGCCTTCCCTGGATTCCTTCCTGCCAAAATCTCCCAGGTGGGATCACAGCAGTTGGGGGGAATTTTTTACTGACAAAAACAAAGATGTTCTGTTAAAAAAATATAGAATATATATATATTTATTCTCTGGACACCTCCTGCCCAACAAATCCTGTCCTGGTGCCTGGATATGGAGGGAAGTAAATTAAATAAAAATCATAAAAATCAAAAATGAAATACTTCTTTGGGATTGCTGGAGCCTTTGCCAAAATCTCCCAGATGAGATCACAGAGGTTTGGGGAAATTTTTACTGATAAAAACAAAAATGTTCTGTTAAAGAAAATATAGAAAATATATATTTATCCTCTGGAAACCTCCTGCCCAACAAATCCCGTCCTGGTGCCTGGATATGGAGGGAAGTAAATTAAATAAAAATCATGAAAATCAAAAATCAAATACTGCTTTGGGATTGCTGGAACTTTAAAATCCACCTGAATTCCTCCCTGCCAAAATCTCAGGATCAGGTCACAGCAGTTTGGGGGGATTTTTTACTGATAAAAACAAAGGTGTTCTGTTCCAAAAAATATAGAAAATATATATTTATCCTCTGGGCAGGGTCACCTGAGGGATAAATGAAGTTGTTTCTGAGTTATCAGAGTGCCAGTGGGTGGGTGGAAAACAGGGAATGCATTAGCTGGGATTGAGGGAAACTTCTTTCCCAATAAATCCTGTCCTGGTGCCTGGATATGGTGGGAAGTAAATGAAATAGAAATGAAAATCAAAAATAAAATACTGCTTTGGGATTGCTGGAGCCTTTGCAATCCATCTGAATTCCTTTCTCCCAAAATCTCCCAGATGAGAGAAACAGCAGTTTGGGGGAATTTTTTACTGACAAAACCAAAGATGTTCTGTTCAAAAAATATAGAAAATATATATGTTTATCCTCTGGAAACCTCCTACTCAACAAATCCTGTCCTGGTGCCTGGATATGGAGGGAAGTAAATTAAATAAAAATCATAAAAATCAAAAATGAAATACTTCTTTGGGATTGCTGGAGCCTTTGCCAAAATCTCCCAGATGAGATCACAGAGGTTTGGGGGAATTTTTTACTGATAAAAACAAAAATGTTCTGTTAAAGAAAATATAGAAAATATATATTTATCCTCTGGAAACCTCCTGCCCAACAAATCCCGTCCTGGTGCCTGGATATGGAGGGAAGTAAATTAAATAAAAATCATGAAAATCAAAAATCAAATCCTGCTTTGGGATTGCTGGAACTTTAAAATCCACCTGAATTCCTCCCTGCCAAAATCTCAGGATCAGGTCACAGCAGTTTGGGGGGATTTTTTACTGATAAAAACAAAGGTGTTCTGTTCCAAAAAATATAGAAAATATATATTTATCCTCTGGGCAGGGTCACCTGAGGGATAAATGAAGTTGTTTCTGAGTTATCAGAGTGCCAGTGGGTGGGTGGAAAACAGGGAATGCATTAGTTGGGATTGAGGGAAACTTCTTTCCCAATAAATCCTGTCCTGGTGCCTGGATATGGAGGGAAGTAAATTAAATAAAAATCATAAAAATCAAAAATCAAATCCTGCTTTGAGGTTGCTGGAACTTTAAAATCCACCTGAATTCCTTCCTGCCAAATAAAACACCAAATACAGTCAAAATCTCCCAAATGAGATCACAGAGGTTTGGGGGCATTTTTTACTGATCAAAAATAAAAAGATATTCTGTTAAAAATATATATATTTATCCTCTGGGAATGGTCACCTGAGGGATAAATGAAGTTGTTTCTGAGTTATCAGAGTGCCAGTGGGTGGGTGGAAAACAGGGAATGCATTAGTTGGGATTGAAGGAAACCTCCTGCCCAACAAATCCCATCCTGGTGCCTGAAGTGGACCCGGAGGGAAATGAATTTCCAGTCCCAAATCCAGGTGTATTTTCCCTCGGCTCGTGTGTTCCAGCGCTCAGGCAGAACCTGAAAGCCAGAAGGTGAAAAATAGACTTAAAATAGGTGTAAAATAGATGTAAAATAGGTGTAAAATCCCATCCCTGGAGCAGAGCATCTTTGGGATGTGATTTGGGAGCTGGTTTTTTCCACCACCAGGTGGAGAAATTGCACCGGGGGAAAAACAGAAACCCCCCAAAAAAATCCCATCCGTGGTGCTGAAACTTTTTAAAAGGAATCGTCGAGGATCGAGCTGAAAACACCGACCCAGCCACAAATTCCAGGGGGGGCCAAAAGCGGGATTGAAGCCCCCGAGGCTCAGATATCCAGGTGGGAATTTCGGTGTCCTTGCTCTGTTTGGATGGAGCTGACGGTGGTTTTTTGGACGAGGAATAACTTGCAGGATCTCCTGCTGCACATATTCCATGGATTTCCACTAGAGGGGCCCGAGTTCTACCTCGGGAATATCAGGAGGCAAGATTTGGAGCTGGCTGATGCTTGTTTGTGGTGGGTGAAATTAAGCCTGGCTTTGATAACTCCTCTGCCTAAACAGGAATTTTCATGGCATTGATTTATCCACCCGAGCCAGAAGTTCTTCCAAGTGTTTTTCTCCCGCTTTTCAAGGAAGTAAAATTGAGTTGAGGGTGATTTAAGTCACCCCTGATGCAAAGACATCAAGAAAAGAGTCGTTGTCTTAAGCTTAGCATTGTCATAAAACTTAAACCAGCCCAAGGGTTTGGTGGGAATCCAAACTCTGGATGAGCAGGATGACAGAAGGAGAGGCAAAGCTGATTTTTTAAGCTTCATTCCTGCTTTATTTGGGAAAGGAGGCCTTGGAAAAGAGCTCTTTTCTTTGTCCTTTGCCAGGAGACACCACCCCGAGGTGCATCCATTGCTTGGGAATGCCAGGATGGCTCCCAAAAATAAAATCTGGAGCAATTCCAGCTCTCAAGGCAAAACTTGGGTCTTTTTTTCCACCCCCTCTTTTTAATTCCTTCCTTCCCCAGGGGGACTTTAACTGAGAACTGCTGGTTCTTATCGATTCCAACACACATCTAAATATCAGAATTGTTTGGGTCGTGCCTTCAGAGGGCAAATTATCCCTGCCCAGCTCCCTTGGGAAGAAATTGGGATCCCATGGAGACCCAACCAGCTCATCCCAGGGAATGGGAGATCCCCCCTTCCACCAGGGCACACGTAGGGACCCAAATCTGAGGCAGAGCTGGGGAAAAAATGGGAGTTTTCCCTTCCAGTGGCCAAAAACTAAAAAAGGATCAACTCCCCAGTTATTTCCTGGAGATGGAGCTTTTCCTCTTTATTTCCTGGATTGGACTTTCAGTTTTTCCTCTTTATTTCCTGACCTGGAGGTGGAGTTTTCCTCTTTATTTCCTGGACTGGAGATGCATCTTTTTCTCTTTATTTCCTGGACTGGAGATGGAGTTTTTCTCTTTATTTCCTGACCTGGACATGGAGCTTTTCCTCCTTATTTCCTGGACTGGAGATGGAGCTTTTTAGCTTTATTTCCTGGACTGGACATGCAGCTTTTCCTCTTTATTTCCTGGGCTGGAGATGGAGATTTTCCTCTTTATTTCCTGATCTGAATATGGAGCTTTTCCTCTCTATTTCCTGAACTGGAAATGCAGTTTTTCCTCTTTAATTCCTGGACTGGATATGCAGCTTTTCCTCTTTATTTCCTGACCTTGAAATGAAGCTTTTCCTCTTTATTTCCTGGACTGAAGATGGAGTTTTCCTCTCTATTTTCTGTCCTGGAGATGGAGTTTTCCTCTTTATTTCCTGGACTGGACATGCAGCTTTTCCTCTTCATTTCTTGGACTAGAGATGGGCTTTTCCTCTTTATTTCCTGACCTGGACATGCAACTTTTCCCTTTTATTTCCTGGACTTTTCATCTGTAGATCAGACTGGGCTTTCTCTTACTGACACACTTTAAAGAGGTTGAGATTTTCAGGCTTAAAGAAAAGGGTTTTGTTGTTTGGGTTTTTTTCCCCAAATAAAGAGCTGTAAAAGTTCTCCTTTCCCTCTTTTTCTTTCCTTCTTTTATTTTTATTTTTATTTTTTGATTTCCTGGAGGAGTTGTGGTGCTTTCAGCACGTTCCTACAAAAGCTAAATCCCCCTCAGGGAGCAAGAACCCCCAAACCCCTGTGGTGTCTTAGAGATGCCAGGGAGATAAACTGGGGCTCTTTCTATTATCCCTGATTCCCACATGGCATTTTCCAGGGCACTGCCCTCATTTCAGAGACTTTTTTCTGGCTGAACAAACCCCGTCTCCTTCTTGTGCTGAGTCCCCGAGCTGGGACTCCCTTGGGTTCAGAAATGTCACACAGCACAAAAGCCACTCTTTTGGGGGGGCACAAAAGCCCCTCTGCTGAATGTCACACACAGACCAGGGGACAATAGATGGGACCTGAGTGCTGATCTTGTGAAACGGGGCTTTGGGCACATTCCCCTCCCAAAGATGCTCCAGGGAGTTGATCTAAAATAATAGTGGCGAGGCCTCCCCGAACTTCCCGATCTCCTCTTCCCATAAAACTGCCTGGCAGAGCAGGGAGGTCACGGGGCACAATAGAAATCCTGGGATTTGGGACACAATAGAAATCCGTGTTTGCACTCCCCCAAGTGCTGGTGAGGAGCTGAAGAGGTGACCCGGGGCTGGAGGAGCTCGTTTGGCTCGAAGGGGAGAGGAGGGAAAAAAGGAAAACGAGGCAGAAAGATTTTTGTGTTCTGACTTTTATAGGATCAGGGAATAGGCTGGGTTGGGAGGGACCTGAAGGATCAGCCAGTGCCACCCCCTGCCATGGGCAGGGACACTTTCCAGGGTGCTCAGAGCCTCATCCAACCTGGCCTTGGACACTTCCAGAGATCCAGGGGCCAGCCACAGCTTCTCTGGGCAACCTGTGCCAGGGCCCCTCCACCCTCACAGGGAAGGATTTCTACTTAATATCTAAACCTAAATCTACTTTCCTTCAGCTTAAGGCCATTCCCCCTTTATCCACCACCCCATCCCCTTGTCTCCAGTCCCTCTCCAGCTCTCTTGGAGCCCCTTTAGGCACTGAAAGGTCTCCCCGGAGCTTCTCTTCTCCAGTTGAAGGAATCCTGGAAGGGATAACGTTGAAAGGATGCTGGATTTTGGTGGACAGCCTATTCCTACAATCCTCTGGAGCACCTTTCCCTCCCTCCCTCCCTGGGCTCTGCAGCCTTTTTGGGACCAGCCCTTCCAAGCTCTTCAGTGGCTGGTCCTGCTTTGCTGTCTCCCAAAAACAAAGACCCTTCGTGGTGTCTCCACCCCAAAGTGCAGTTTGGGTGCTGTTTTTAGCACCCAAAGACCTCTTACCACGTGCAAAACCTGCCTGTGGTGCCCAAGGGAGCTCTGGGCTCTTTGTTCCTTGGGAAAAGGAGGGATGGATTCGGGACAGAACTCCCTGAAGCCAGAGGACAGCTCTGTGCTTCGGGATGAGGGTCTGGGCCGTGCCGCTTGTCCCTCCTGCCTCAGGAATTCTGCTCCCTCTCCATCCCAACCTCCAACTGCTCCGCTCTGCAACCCCAGTCCCATCTTCTTCCCTGCTCCAGAGATAGGGAGCAGCCCCTGGAAGGCTCTCTCCATAGGCAGGGCATTCAGGAGAGCAGTTTAATGAGGCTGTTTTACAGGCTCTCCAGCATTCCCTGGCTCCGCGCTGGCACCCGGGGCCGGAGCTCCCCGATGCCAATCCTGCCAGCTGGGGGCTGGGATTTTTTTTTTAAATCTCATTTTAAACCTCCCAGGAGGCTTTATTAAGGCTTCCTGTGAGAGGACAGGGAGTCTGATCCGAAGGGAAAGGCACAGGAACTTCGATTTTCGCCAGAACAGGGCTCGACTTTGTAAATGCAACCCAGTCCCGCTCTCCCCCATCCCGTTCCCCTCCTCCCCATCCCATAAAACAGCCCCTGGGATCAATGCCCTGTGTGTAGAGAAATAAAGACTAATCATTGCATTTCTGTGGCTTTCTGGTTGATGCCTCTCCGAGCTGGGGGAGGGACAGAACTGCTCTGCAGGGCACGAGTCCCATCCCGGCCGGAATGGGGGGTTTTTGGGATGGCAGATCCGTGGATGAGGGGGGGACACGCTGAGGGACTTTGGGCTGGGTGGTTCTGGCTGAACAGGCATTTCTACTTCTCATTTTTCTCTCTCAGTCAGAACTGGGGGGGAACTGGGCTGAGCTGGTGGTAGGGAGTGCTGGAGAAGGGGAGAAACCAAGGAAGGGCCCTGGAAGTGCCCAAGGCCAGGTTGGATGGGACTTGGGATGGTGGAATGTGTCCCTGCCCATGGCAGGGGGTGGCACTGGATGATCTTTAAGGTCCCTTCCAAAACCCAAACCATTCTGGAATTCTATAATTCCATGGGCAACACAAACTCTCAGGGAACAGCAAACTCAGCCTGAGGAGTTCCAGCCCTCCAGCTCCAGGAAGAACTTCCCAGGAGATTTGTGTTCCGTGGGGATATTTCACCCCATGCAAGGGACAGGCGTGGCTTTGACTGGCACAGAATTTTTTGGGGAGGGAGGGGTCAAAAAGGTCAATCTCAAGTGTGAGTTTGGGAATATAATCCTTCAATCCCAACTGGTTTCGGCTGGAAGGGAAACCCAGGATGGTTTGGGTTGGAAGAGACCTTAAGGATCATCTCATTCCAACCTCTGCCATGGGCAGGCGTGGCTTTGACTGGCACAGAGTTTTTTGGGGAGGGGGGGGTCAAAAAGGTCAATCTCAAGTGTGAGTTTGGGAATATAATCCTACAATCCCAACTGGTTTCGGCTGGAAGGGAA
>NW_021940807.1:1038233-1039981 GCF_001715985.3 Manacus vitellinus | reverse complement strand
CAAATCAGAGACTCCTGGACGAAGGAGTTTGGGTTGGTGGCACCTCGGATTTAATACACCCCTACCCCAGGTGACCCTTCTGTAAAGGACCTTTTAATTCATTAATTAACCCCAATTAAATGGGGCAAAGCAAAGACTCCTGGGTGGAGAGTTTGGGTTGGTGACACCTCAGATTTAATACCCACCTACCCCAGGTGACCCTTCTGTAAAGGACCTTTTGATCTCATTAATTAACCCCAATTAAATGGGGTTACCCAATGAACAAAAGGAGATGTAAACCCACTATTTTTTTTCATTAAATCATTCTGAAATAATTCAGGAACACACAAACCCAGGATTTTAATTCCAGATGGAATTTTGGCTCCGGGGCTGAACGTGGTGGAACAAGGCTGGAATTAAAGGTGGTTTTTCTTTCCTCGAGGGTTTTAGGCTCGACTTAGAGCTCCTGTGCTTACCAAAGACAAGGTTTAACCAGGTCTAGCTTTCAAAAAGTGAATTTTGGATTTTCTTCCAGACCCTCCACTGTCCCCCTGCTCCCAGATGGAGCCTCCACTGTCCAATAAAAGCTGTGATTGATGATTTATATTCATTTATTTTTATTCAATTTGGACTTTTGTAAGTGTGCAATCCCTTGGAGGGTCACACTCCTCATGGAAAAACCTCAAGGGGTGAGGAAAAATATCCAACCTGAGCTTTTCACACAGCAAAGATTGTCCCCTGAAGAGTGGGTAAAACATAAATCTGTAAATATATAATAAAAATAAAATAAATAATAAAAATATTTAAAATAATAAATTAAAATTAATAAAAATAAATAATAAAATATAAATAATAAATATACCTACCAAAATAATACATCCAAATATATAAATAATAAAAATAGTTAAAATAATAAATTAAAATTAATAAAAATAAATAATTAAATATAAATAATAAATATACCTACCAAAATAATACATCCAAATAATAAAAAATAAACATATAAATATATAAATATTTTATCAAAATCAGTACATTTTGGGGTTTTTTTCGAGGGCAGCTTGGAAGTTATTTGAAGGGGATGATTTGTCTCCATCTGGCTGGAAAATACCCAACCCATTAGGAGATTGTGAGAACTCCTGTGCTGCAGTTCTTTGAAATAATGGCTCATAAATTGCCTTTATTGTCACATCCCAGCTTTGGAGAGCAGGAAAAATCGCCCAGCTCTGGGATTTATGGAGCTGGTGCTGTTTGGAAACGCTTGGTTTGCACTTCCAGGGGATTCTTGGAGCTGGAATTAACTCCTGTTCCCCAGCCCTGCCCACGGGTGGGATGGAACACACAGAACCTGCTCCCGGGAGCTGCAAAAATCCAGAGGAAAAGGGGAATTTGCCCCAAATCAAAGACTCCTGGACGAAGGAGTTTGGGTTGGTGGCACCTCGGATTTAACACCCCCCTACCCCAGGTGACCCTTCTGTAAAGGACCTTTTGATCTCATTAATTAACCCCAATTAAATGGGGCAAATCAAAGATTTCTGGATGGAGAGTTTGGGTTGGTGACACCTCAGAGTTCTTACTCCCCTACCCCAAGTGACCCTTCTGTAAAGGACCTTTTAATTCATTAATTAACCCAATTAAATGGGGCAAATCAAAGACTCCTGGGTGGAGAGTTTGGGTTGGTGGCACCTCAGATTTAATACCCCCCTACCCCAGGTGACCCTTCTGTAAAGGACCTTTTGATCTCATTAATTAACCCCAATTAAATGGGG
>NW_021940807.1:1035169-1036679 GCF_001715985.3 Manacus vitellinus | reverse complement strand
GCTCCAACCTGGCCTTGGACACTTCCAGGGATCCAGGAGCAGCCACAGCTTCTCTGGGAATTCCATCCCAGTCCCTCCCCACCCTCCCAGCCAAGAATTCCTTCCCAATATCCCATCTAAATCACCAGAAAGATCCATTTAACTTGTGGATTGAGGTGGATCCAAATCCAGAGGCAGGTTCACACCCAGCAGTGTGAGTGGAGAACGTGGAAATCTCCTGTCTTGGCTCCCATTCCAACTTCCTTTTTGCTTTACAAGCAGAGACACAACCCCTGAAACCACTGGAGCACTTCCAAGGGCCAAGGCAGATCCAATATTTACAGGTTGGGAATCTTTAGTGGCTCCCACTCTCTTCCCATGTTCCACAGGGTTGATTTTATTGCTGTTTTTCCCAATGGATCCCTCGGATCAGACCCACACAACGGGGTGACAAACGTTGCATAAACACCCCAGACATTACAGATGTCAAACACTAAACCTTAGGAACAGGGATTTTGAAGTTTACCACCCCCCAAAATCAGGGAGAAGGAGAGTTTTTGGCACAACTTTGCCATCCCAAGGCCACTTTGACACAGGATTGCTCTGCCAGAGCTGAGTAAGCACCAGAGAAACCCCTCAAGACTTCTTGTGCAAGCAGCACTGCAGGAAGGTGCTGAGTGACTCAGGAAAGGAGAGATCATATCATGTGTTTTTTGTGAAACTCTCTGGCTGGAGGAGAAAACGCTGACAAAATAAAACTGCTGAAATGCAGCAGCCACTTGTCAGAGAATTTAACCTCAGCTGGAGATTGGCATCAAAGTGATTTAAAGCTGTTACCAACCCCAGGGCTTGTTTTTACCTCTCCTGGCTGCTTTGCAGTCTTTTCAGTCTGTATTTTCAGAGGTGGAGGGGGTTTGGGGTGTGGGTTTTTTGTCATTGTTTTTAGGGTTTTTTCCTGTTTTTCTCCTCCAGTAGGATTCTGTAAAAGGGGTTTGTCAGCTGGGAAAAATACCCAGAGATTTCTCAGCTGTGGGATTTCATCCCAAGGCACACTCTGGAGAGAGGCTAAAAAAAAAAAAAAAAAGGTTAAAAGGGAAGATCAAAGAACCAGGAAAGAGCAACTGTGTCCTGAAGCACCTTTGGGTCTCCTATAAAACCTCCCAACACCCCAGGGATGTCTGGGGCACCTCAGAACCTGCCAAATGGCACTAAAGGAGTCCTTGGTGATGATTGTTGTCACCCCAGGCTGTGCTGAAGCTCCCACCTGACTGATATTCCGAGGATTATTTCTGATTTTGGGTTCAGGTGATGCTGCAGAGCCCTGGGATGCTCATCTTGGAGTCCCACGCTTGGAAACCCCGAAACTGTGATCCCTGAGAGCCTGGAAAATTGAGGAAGATCCAAAAAAAACCCCATCAGCTTGGTTCTTAAACCCGAGAGGTTGATGCTAAGACACCCATTTCTAAAGGGGGATGATGTGAGAAAGAAAGAAAAAGAAAGAAAGAAAGAAAGAAAGAAAGAAAGAAAGAAA
>NW_021940807.1:1033552-1034901 GCF_001715985.3 Manacus vitellinus | reverse complement strand
GAAAGAAAGAAAGAGAGAGAAGTGGTGGGAAAGCTCCACCATCACTTTTCCAGGGTTGCAGTTCCCATTTATTGATGATGCTGATCCCAAAAAATTCGTCCTTGAGAACTTGTCCCCCTTGACCACAGGGAAGATGGGACCTTCCCTGCCCTGGGAGAGGTTCACCAAGGGAATTAAGGGATTACAGATTTTCCTGGGTCCTTCTCTGGCTCTGAGGAGAAATCAGAGAAGCCAGAGCTTGCACTTTCTAATCTGAGCACTTTGTAATCTTGGAACCCCACGAGAAGAGCCACAATATTTGCTGTGGGGGACGACTTTGAGCTCAAGCCTTTGAAGGCTGATGCAGAGTGGATCCTTCTGCCAAAAACCCTCCTCATTTGTGCCAGACCCAGGGCTTTTCCAGCCACCTTCAACTCCAGCAGTGGCCCAGCTGCTTGCTGGAATGTCACCATCCTGTGACCTGAACCAAAAGAGCCACAGATATCACGATCTTCTGCATTTCCACAGCCCTCATCCCACATCCAGCAGCCCTTCCAGAGCCCAGAAAACAACAAATCCAACAAAAAACACCCCCCTGCACGTGAAATTCCCCTCCATAAAAACGGGGAGGTTGCAAATTCTGGTCTCCCTCAATGGCTTCCAGATTGCAACCCTCTCATTTAGCAAATGAGAGACGTGCTCTCCCCCTAATTAGCAGGGAGACGAATTTGGGCTTGGCTGAAAAGAAAAACCTTTGATGTGTGTCCCCTCCCCAAAAATTCTGCTGCTGGAGTTGGGCCAAGCTTTTGGAGGATGAGGCAGGAGCTGGAAGAGGAGGGAGATGATTTTCTCATTAAAGGGTCTCGTTGGCTCCATGGAGCCGACGGGAGTAAAATATTGGTCAAATATTCCTTTGCTGGCTGAAGGATCCCCCATGGCTCCAAGGCACGGATTTTTGGGAAGAGAGAGGCTCGTGTTCCTAGAGAATCCAAGCTGTGCCCAGAAAATCCCACGTGTCTTTTGACAGGCAGCCAAGAGTCCGAAGGGTCGGAGCCGGAAAGATCCGGAGAAGGCGAGCGAGGATTCGCTCAACGGGATTTATTTGGGTGTTTTTCTGTGTGTAAAATGTTGATCTCGACTGAAATAGAGATGAAAAATAAATAAATAAATAAATAAATATTAAAAAAATCAATAAAAGTGCTCAGGGTCGGGGCGTTGTTTGAGTTTTTGCATCGAATGGTGGAATTATAAAATCATAGAATTGTCAAATGGCCCAAGTTGGAAAAGACCTTAAAGATCATCCAGTCCCTTCCAAGTCCTTGATTCCATTTAGGAAGGACAGCAAATTGTTGGGAGATAAAATATACTCT
>NW_021940807.1:1026976-1029718 GCF_001715985.3 Manacus vitellinus | reverse complement strand
CCTATGGAAAAGGAATCTTTTCTATCATTTTAAGCTTTTTTCGGGAGGGGGGGGGATGAAGCTGAATAAGGCGACAACCCCCAAAGAAGGTGAGGCCTGGTATCCAAACTGACTCACATTTATCTCTCTTCCAACAGCAAACATACCCAGACCTGCTTTTCCACCTAATTTTAAACAATAACCTGGCCCCCAAGAATTCCATCTACTCCTTTTCCTTTGGATTTTCTATTTTCCCTGTTGATCAACCCCCCCCCAACCACCACTGCTGAGCCAGGTTTGGAACCAACAGCCTTGCCCTGAATCGTGTCAGCTTTTAAACTTTCTGTTTTCTACTTGGATTTTCTACCACAGGATTTTCTGCTACAAATTTTCTGCTTGGCTTCCTGTTATTCTCACCAAAAAAAAAACCCCAACCCTGTTTTGATGATTTGTTTCTTTCTTGATGGCTCGAAGGGGGTGAGGAATTATCTGTGATGGTGGCAGATAAGTGAATTCTGGAGGCAAGAAAAAAACCCCACAGATCATCGAAGCTGTAACAACGAGATTAACAAAGGTGATTGTGCATCACCATTAGAAAAAGAAGCTCTGGTGGGTTTTCCCACAAAGAAAACTGGGGCATTGAAACTTTGTTGAGGTCACAAGAGGGGTGATTTTATCACCAGAAGGGCTTTTTGAAGCTTCACTGACGTGGAGAGGAAAGTTGTCATCTGATTTTAACCCAATTTAGATCAGCCCCAAATCAGCCAGTTTAGAGAAAAATTAAAATATTAATGCAAACTCTTTGTAAAGAAATATTTTTTAATGCAGAGTCTGCAGAGTTCCCAGTTTTAGGGGTAAACACAAGATCTGCTCACACACAAGGGCTGGAGAAGCAACTTGAAGAAAAAAAAGAGGAAAAAAGGGATCTCAGAGGTCACCCAGTCATCAACTGCATCAGCTCTACTCCTGAGAGCTCTTTTTACTAAAATAACCCTAAAATGTCAGACTTCCCACCACCTCTCAAGTCCCAGGAAAGGAATCAGGGCTTTCCAAACAACAGGTTTAGGAAGTGCTGATTTTTAGGACTTCCAAGGACTGAGATCAATCCACAGGGGTTCTGGGTTCCAAAATCCACAGGGGTTTTGGAAAGGCAGGTGAGTCAGGCAGACAAAACTGGGAGCCAAAACTTCCCTGTGTTTCTGGCAAGCTGGATGAGGTCCTATGGAATTCTTACATCTCTGGGAATGGGAGAAGGGGGTCGTTTCCTGACAGGACTGGATGAAACTGGGACAGTCACCCAAAATCAGCACTGAAAACTAATCGAGGTGATGGGATTTTGGGCTCCTTTCTGGCCCCCAAAATGATCTCAGCCACAGCTGGGGGGAGGCAGCAGAGAAAATTCCTCCTCCAAGGACAGTAACCCATCCAGGGAGTCACCAACCCACATTCCCAAGGAGCATTTGGATGGCTGGAATGAGAAATAGGAAAGGGAAGAACAATCTGTTCAGCCCTGGCAGGATGGAGCATCTTGACCCACCTTGACCCTAAAATATTAAAATGTCCAAACCACCCTTCCACTTCCCAAAGGGCCTGGAATTAAAACCTCCACAGCAAATGATCTTTGTGATTTCTTGCTGATTCTTTGTGATTATTACACTGTTTTGGTCATGATTACACCTCCACCATCTCTAGAAACAGCCCTTAAATAACCCATTTAGGGATTTGCTAACCTTTTAAATTAAATTACTTCCCTTTTAAATTACTTCCCTTTTAAATCACTTCCCTTTTAAATTCCTTCCCTTTTAAATTACTTCTCTTTTTAAATTACTTCCCTTTTAAATTGCTTTCCTTTCCTTCTTGGTCTTCAGCACCTTGTTTCTTCCAGGTCAAGCTGAACCACCAACATGCAAGAAAACCAAGTGCAACACAAAATTTAGCCTTTGGCCAAACACCTTCAGAGAATGGCCCTGATTGCAGGATGGGTTTTGGATTTCCAGCTTATCCCACTGCCCAGGATAAACTCAGCTGTTGCTCTATCCACCACCACTAAAGTTCTTTTCATACTTTAATCCCTTCCCAGTAAAATCCCAGTAAACCAAGGCCTGGGGATGTTGGGATCAGCTCTTTAAAAGTCATTTAAAGGAGTTGTTCCTCACTGGAGGGTGGAGGAGACACAAAACCCCTTCCCTGCATCCCACTCTCCTCCCATTCCTCCCAGGTGAAAAACCAAATCACTAAATCCGACGTAAATCATCAAACCCTGACAGGCAAGAAATGTCAGAGCCCCCAGAGAAAATAATCTCCTCTTCCTACCCCTGGAAAATATGGCATTCCCTGCATATTTTATGAGGGAAGGCAAGAATCCAATCTGTATTTTTGCCTCCAGGCCCCTCGTATTGATTGGACTCTCCCCACCTTATCAGTTATTTGGTCAGCCTGGGGAATGAGTTTGGATGAGTTGCTTCCAAAAAAACAGCCACCACCAGGTGATATTTCTTCGAAATGGAATATTAACTCAAGTCTGGACAGGAAAGGTGCCTTAAAGAGAATTGGGAAATGTATTTTTTTTATTATTATTTAACTGGGGAAAAGGTTTTCTCCACTGCTGCTCTGTGTTCCCCTCGGAGAGGGACTTGGACAAGGGATGGAGGGACAGGACACAGGGAATGGCTTCCCACTGCCAGAGGGTTAGATGGGATATTGGAAGGAATTCTTGGCTAGGAGGGTGGGGAGGGACTGGAATGGATTTCCCAGAGAAGCTGT
>NW_021940807.1:1025039-1026241 GCF_001715985.3 Manacus vitellinus | reverse complement strand
TTGCAGAGCCAGAAGGTCTCCCCTGAGCCTCCTTTTCTCCAGGCTGAGCCCCCCCAGCTCCCTCAGCTGCTCCTGCTGCTCCAGCCCCTTCCCAGCTCCCTTCCCTTCCCTGCACACACTCCAGCCCCTCCATGTCTTGTCCTGAGGGTCCCAAAACTGCCCCAAGATTCCAGGTGTGCCCAGCACCGGGAATTCCCTCTTCATTTGCTGGGTTGGGTGAAAGAAAACTCCGAGAAAACCTCGTTCCTCTGCTGGGAGAGGTCGGGGGGCACCGAGGGGGCCCCACCAACATGTTGAACCCCCCCCATTGATCTCTCTGGGAACGGGAGCCCCTCTGTGCCCACTCAGGGGTGGCACAGGAAGCCCCAGGGGGGGATTTGGGGCACAGGAAGGATGTGGTTGGTAACAGCAGCAGCAGAGACAGCAGCAATCAGACCCACGGATCTTAAAACGCTCCCCTTCGTGCCTGGGAAGGTGCAAACCCCCCCCTCCCACCCCCCTGCCCGGGGGAGAGAGAAAGCAGAGCTGGAGAGTTGGTGGCATTGTTGAAGTGGCCTCATTTTGGCTTCCTGTTTTGAGCCAAACCCACCTTGTTCAGAGACCAGAACCACTGTTGGGGTATTCTGGAAATACTGGGAGAGCTGGGGGGGTTCACCTAGAAAAAAGATGGATCCAGGGAGAGCTGAGAGCCCCTGGCAGGGCCTAAAGGGGCTCCAGGAGAGCTGGAGAGGGACTGGGGACAAGGCATGGAGGGACAGCACACAGGGAATGGCTGGGGAGTTCTAGCTTTTTAATTTTCATTGTTTTTTTAATTCTTTAGGTCGTTTTTTGGTTGATTCTTTTGTTGTTTTGGGGTTTTTTTTCCATTTCTGATAGTTCAACACGGAAATTTTTCATTTCACAGCCTCATTCTCTTATTTTAGCAGCACTTAACTCCAGGAGTGTCTTACACTGGGTTTCCTCAGCCCTTGAATGAGAAGGGACTTCTTGGCTGAGAAATTGAGATTAGCTCCTAAAACCCCTTGGCAGATTATCCCAGGATATTTGAAAGTCTTCTCCCAAAAAATCCCTTTCTCACCCTCACCATCTCCACTGTGGGATTAAACAACTGTTTCACCCTCAAGGTGATTTTCCTGCTGACAGGAATTAAGGAAAACTGCAGCCAGGACTTTGGTTTCCTAATTCAGTCGGGATATTCTGGA
>NW_021940807.1:1022927-1024521 GCF_001715985.3 Manacus vitellinus | reverse complement strand
AATATTATACTAAATAATGATATAAAAAAATGCTCAGTTAAAGATTTGAGAGGGGGGAGGTGATAAACTCAGGGTTGTTTGGTTTGGTTTGGTTTGGTTTGGGGTTTTTTTGCTGATCAAGGAAATATTTGGGTTTAATTCCTTCCCTTTCTCCAAAAATGCCAACTTTGACAACATTTTTTCCCACAAGGCCTCTGGATCCATCATCCCATTCCCAGAGAGCTTTAAATCCGGAAAAACACCATTTTGGGGGAAAATATCCCTTCAGATATTGGGAAAATGCCTCCTTTTTCACTGTTTTTTTTTCCCCCCCATATCTGAAAACCCAACTTGTCCTTCCGATTCCATCCCAACTTTGGGCTTCCCAAACTCACCGGATCTCAGGCCGGAATTTCCCGGAATTTCGACTCAGAGACTTCCATAAATGAAGCTCAATAACCAGAGGGATCATTTTGCCTCCAGGTCAGATTTCCACATGGGAGGGACGACGATATTTTCTTTACAAATTAAAAAAGCAAAGACCTGGATCGCGATGAAAAATCGGGAAACCGGGAAGAAAATATTGGGAAAATGAATAAAAATTAATAAAAATTCAGGAAAAGCCGTTGGAGATGCAGTAGTTTATAAATGACCAATTTTGAGCATGATTTTGTCATAGTCAAATTGATTTGACTCCTTCTCTGAGCACAAATTGTGGCCAAAAAGAAAAAGACAAGGAACGTTCCAGCTCCGGGGTTTGACCAACTGAGCTGGGAAATGGATCTTTTTTTGGCCTCCAGTGGGAATCTGGGTGGTTTCCTCTGAAACCCGAGCGTGGGCTTCCTCTCTGCTGGTTCTTGAGGGGCTAAATTTAGGAGAAAAATAGGAATAACTGCTCCAAAATGACATCTAATGGTTGTCCCAGCTGCAGCCTGTCATTACCCAGCTCGTGGATGGTTATCAACCCCATAATCAGGGATTGCTCAGGAGATCTGAAGCCCACACAAGACCTGGATTATTCTCCCCGGTCCCTGAACGCAGAGCACAAAAATAGAACCACTCTCCAAGCCAGAATTCTTGGGGAAAATAAAGTCAAAATGCTCTCAGTGCACCTCAGGCATGGGGAGCTTTATGTTCTCTCCCACGTGGAGGAAGTTTCCAGCTCCTTAAAGCACAATCCAGGGCTGGATTCCCAGTCTTTAAGGAAGGCTTGGAACCCCCTCATGGCATCTGGACAAAAAGGTGACACCTAAATTAGTGATTTTAACAGTTAAAATAGTGAAGTAAACACCTAAAATAGTGAATTAAACACTTAAAATAGTGAATTAAACAGGGCCAGGTCACACTGGCTTGTCCTGATCAGTGGGGAGGAGCTGGACACATCCACAGGATTCAATGGAGTTATAATTCCAAGTGAGGGTCGACATTCCAGGCATCCAAATTGCCTGTTGGGAATGTTCTCGCACCCAAAACAAGCCCAGGAGTTGGAACAGGAGGAAGGGAAGGTTTGGGAAGGGAAGGGAAAATGGGAAGGGAATTTCAAGAAAGGAAATCTTCCCTTCCCTTCCCTTCCCTTCCCTTCCCTTCCCTTCCCTTCCCTTCCCTTCCCTTCCCT
>NW_021940807.1:1017356-1020239 GCF_001715985.3 Manacus vitellinus | reverse complement strand
ACCTGCTGGAGCATATTTTTGCCTTGGCTAATTCCCAAAATAGGCCCAGTTGGCACTAAATAATTGCAGGGAAGCCACAGACTGCTGGGACAAGGAGGATTTCAGGGACTAAAGCCACTTAGAGCTCCTTCTGAATTGACATTCAGCTCCTGCCCCCTGTTAATAACATCAGGAAACTCAATGTTTCCCTCCCCCTGAGCCTCAGACATGGAATATCAGGGCAAGGAAAAGCAGAGATGTGTCAAGGAAACATCATTTTCATCCAGCAAGGAAAGTGGGAATGGTGAAAGGAGCATCTGGGACTATATAAAGTTTAATTTCCCAATTTTTTTCCCCTCTCTTCTCCTCCAGGAGCCTTCTGTTAGGAGAAGATTTCATTCATCCTTGGAGTGAGGTTGATCTCCTGACCTTGGCTTCCCTTTTGCCTCCACAGGGCAGAGCACGAGGGGCTCAGAAGGTTTTATTTGGATGGGTTTTCCTGCAGTGCTTTAAAAATCTGGTGCTCAACTCCACAACATTCCCATCCAGCAGATGGAAAACAATCCCTCCACAACTGAGATCTCCCAAGGAGCCAGCCCAGGGAAAGGAAATCCTGGTTCAGGAGGTTTAATAACCCCCTCAGAGTTTGGAGGAGCATTAAATAAAATTAGGATGGATGCTCCTGTATCCACCTAAACACCCACTTTGGGATTTGGGGGGGGTCTGGCCCTTTTCCAGGATGGAGTCACAGAGCTGAAGTGAAGCCTCCAGAGGAATATTTATCCCCTTTTTCCCAGTGACAGGATTTCTGGCAGATGCTCATCAAACCTGCCCTTAAAAACAGCTGGGAAGGGCAGTTCCCCCCTGGACCCAGAGTTATTCCCAGTGCCTCATTTTTGGAACCAGGGGACCCTTAAAAGTCCCTTCCAGCCCAAACCAATCTGTCATTCCCTCATTTTTCACTCCTTCAGCCACGGGAAGCTCCTCAAAGTCCCATTTTAACCTCTTAATTCCATGTTAATCCCACGATTTCCTATTTTTTTTTTCTCTCTTGGAAGAGACCAGATTATTCCTTTCTTCTTCAAACCCCCTCTTAGATACACACAAAGATTAATAATTCCCCTCGTGGCTGTTCTCTTTCTCAGCCTAAACCAGCTCCAAACACCTTCCTAATTCCTGTGAGAGTTTCCAGCTGGTATTTGAAGGGCTGAATTTCATTCAGGAGCTTGATGGTTTGATTCACCCCGTTAAAAAATCTGATTAAAACTGAGTTTTGCCTCGGATGTGCCTTTTTTTTCCATCCAAAATCCATGAAAACCAAGGGGGGGTTAACATCCCACCTGTGTTGTCTCACTGCCACTGGAATATGGAGATTCCAGGGAGATTTTCCCCTGTCCTGTGGTGGTGTTGGAGCCCCAGGGAACAAGGTCAGGGCAGCGATTCAGCCACTGTTTGAGGGTTGTGCTGCAGTTCCCTGCCAGTTAATCAGTGATTTCCTGCATCATTCCACTTGTTCTGCTCCCCCAGGCAATAATTCCTCCCTCATGCCCCCACCAAGGAATTCAAGGGGACAACTTGTTGGTGTGTCCTCCACCTGCCTGGCTGGATTAACCCCCTCAGTGGCCTTTTTTTTAAGGGTAGGAAGAGAGAGAATTCCAGTACTCACAAATCCATTGCAGCTCTTGGGGCCTGAGGAACGTCGAGACCTGTTGGAACAGCGACACGGAAATACAGAAGGGGGATAAAAAAAAAGAGATTTTGAGCTACTGGACTGCTAAAAAGTGTCCTGCTTCAATCCTAGGATTAAATATGGGAAGCTGTGGCTGCCCCTGGATCCCTGGAAGTGTCCAAGGCCAGGCTGGATGGGGCTTGGAGCAACCTGGGCTAGTGGAAGGTGTTGGAACAAGATGAGCTTTAAATTCCCTTCCCAACCCAAACCAGTCTGGGATTCTGGGAGCAGTTATCAAATCCCAAGAAATCATTTTGGATGGGGGATCAGTGGTTGGGAACCACTGTGCATCCCATGCCTTGGAGGATGTAAAGACAGTTATATGATAATTACACGATTATATAGTGGGCAGTGATGCTGGAGAGGCTAATTAGCATAATTTGGAGGGGGTGATGCTCTTTTTAACAGCTCTGCCTCTCGAGAACCACGTGGGCAAGTAAAGTGAGGGAATAACCTTTGGAACAGGATCAACCAGCTCCAGCTGTCACTCAGAGAGACCCAAATCCCAGATGGGACAGGGGGGACTGGTGAAAACAACTCTTGGACTTCTAGAGCCACGTCACTTTGCGACGGAGACAGAATGAAATGAAGAGCAGGGGAGCCAAAAACTGGATTTTCCTGCTCCATTCCCAACTCTTCCCATCTTGGGAAAGGTATTATCCATTCCCAGTTGGGGAAAAACCCCTTTATCTGTGTCCACTGTCCTGGAAAAGTTTGTTCAGGGAGTCAAATGTTGTGGATTTT
The DNA here is from genome assembly GCF_001715985.3 of Manacus vitellinus. NCBI lineage: Eukaryota > Metazoa > Chordata > Aves > Passeriformes > Pipridae > Manacus > Manacus vitellinus. Next base: position 1,017,787 of record NW_021940807.1, on the reverse strand, counting down.
ATCAATCCATGGCCAAAAAAAAGATGTTTTACTGGGGGAAATATGGGAAAGTCTCCTTATCATTTTGTAGCAGGAGAAGGCAGTATGACTGAAATTAAGCTTTTATTGGGAAAGCAAAGTGTAGGGATTCACTTTTTTCACTTTTTTCACCTCTTCCAAGGCCAGACTGTGATTCAACAACAAAGAGCCCCGAGCAGGGCTGTGTCCTGGGCATTGAAAAATGCAATTAGGCACCATTGCTCCCGAATAATTTCATGCCACGGGGCTTTGGGAGCCTTCCTGGAGAGATTCAAAAGAGCTCAGGCCAAATTCGTGGGGGTTAAAAGATGGGTTGGGTGCAGGGAGGGCAAACATTGCCCTGTGTGTGCCAAGAGCTCTGCCCGGGAACGGGGAATGTGGGGAGTGTTTGTTCAACCCTTTCCCTTTTCCTT
>NW_021940807.1:997929-1016077 GCF_001715985.3 Manacus vitellinus | reverse complement strand
AAATTAATTATTGGTGTTTTTTACAATCAGTGTGGAGAAATATACGTTTTGGGGGGGTCTTGCTGCCCTGTTTTAGGTGTCTGTTCTGCAAGTCTTCACTTGGTTTCACCCAGGACCCTGGAGAAAAGGAGGCTCAGGTGGGACCTGGAGCTCTCCACAAATCCCTGGCATGAGGGGAGAGCCGGGGGGGGTCGGCCTCTGCTCCCAGAGAACAAGGGACAGGATGAAACAGCTCCAAGGGGAGGTTTAGGGAAAATTCCCTCCTGGAAAGGGCTGTCCAGCCTTGGCACAGCTGGATGGATCCCTGTCTCCAGAGGGATTTGAAATCCATGTGGATGTGGCATTTGGGAACGTGGGTTAGTGGTGGCCTTGGCATCAAGTTGGACTTGATGATCTTAAAGGTCTTTTCCAGCCTAAATAAATCTGTGATTCCATGAAAAAGCAGGGGAAGTCCTCCAGAGCCAGGCTCAGGGCAAGCAGCACAGGGAGGATAAAGCAGGAAACAAGGCTCAGCTTTAATTCTTCAACATCCCACCTGGAGCCCGGGAAGAGTCTCCCAGAGGGTCACCACCATGGATCCCGTGGATGATTGACCCTGGAAGTGTCTGGGGAAGGTAAAATGTGTCAGGAATAAAGGAGGGGTTACAAGAGTGGCAAATCTCTGATGCAAAAGGTGATTTTTTCAAAGCTTGTGTTTCAGCCAGCCCTGTGGGAATTTTATTTTAGGAAAAGACACAACTCCAAATTCCAATTTCCCCCCCCCTTTCTTTTTTTAATTCATTAATTTTTTAAACCTGGGCAAGGCCGATGTTTTCCTTCCCTTATTTGTGGAAACTGCTGGATCCTGTTCCCATTTTCTATTTAAATCCTGAAGTCAAACCCCTTCACAGGCTCTTTCTGTGCAGTCAACTCAGTGGCAGGGTCAGCACTGCAGGACTGAAAGGAGCTGTTTGCACTAAAATCCCAGAATCCCAGGATGGTTTGGGTTGGAAGGGACCACAAGGATCATCCCATTCCACCCCCTGCCATGGGCAGGGACACTTTCCACTATTCCAGGTTGCTCCAACCTGGCCTTGGACACTTCCAGGGATCCAGGGGCAGCCACAGCTTCTCTGGGCCATGAAGTCTTTATCCACGTTGGAAATATTCCCGACATGGATACTGGATATTCCCAACAGGGAAGCATTTAATGCAAGAGGAGTGGTTGCCATGGCAACCATCCATCTCTGCTCCCCACCACCTCCGTGGTTCCACTCCCCTTTCCCTCTGTTTTCCTTCATCCAGCCAACAACAGCTTCCTGCACCTCCAGTGACTCAACCCTTCCCTGTCCCAGTCTGTCGCCTTCCCAAAGCCAAGGAAAAGAAAGGTTTCCCTGGAGCTGCCCCAGCAGAGCTGCTTTGCCAGGGCTCCCCTTCTTCTATCAGCATTTGCCACCAGGAAGTGGACAATCCGGAAGGGAGCAGGGTTGGATGGGATATTGGGAAGGAATTCTTCCCTGGGATGGTGGGGAGGGACTGGAATGGATTTCCCAGAGAAGCTGTGGCTGCCCCTGGAGCCCTGAAAGTGTCCAAGGCCAGGTTGGAGCAACCTGGGCTGGTGGAAGGTGTCCCTGCCCTTGGCAGGGGGTGGAATGGGATGATCCTTAAGGTTTCTTCCATCCCAACCCATTCTGTGGCTCTGGGATTCCATGAACCATCCATGTGCCATCGTGGAGGAGAAGCCCAGGAATATTATGGGCTGCATCAGGCAGAGTGTCCCCAGCTGGCTGAGGGAGTTGATCCTTCCCCTCTGCTCAGCTCTGGAATCTCATCCCACCAGAGGGACCAGTGAAAGTTTATTTAAGGCTCTCAGAGTTGTCTCTTAAGAGGAAAAGCTGAGAGAGCTGTGACTGCTCAGCCTGGAGAGGAGAAAGCTCAGGGGGGATTGGCCATTCAAAGAAATTAATAGAAGTTAATGGAAATTATTAGCAATTAACAGAAGTTAATAGGAATTAATAGAAATTTATAGAAATTAATAGAAATTTATAGAAATTAATAGAACTGCCTGCTGGAGGCAGTGAAGACAGCTGAGACAGGCCCTTGTCAGTGCCCAGTGACAGAACCAACGTGATCAAAAAAAGGAAATCAGGAATATTTGTCTCTGTCAGAATGGAAAGCTCCTTTACATGCAGGCAAACACTGGAAGTGGTTGCCCAGAGAAGTGAATGGAGTATCCACCTATGGAGAAATTCGGGATGCAGCTGGACAGGAGCCTGGCCCAGGGCTGGGGGTGATCCTGCACTGGGCAGTGGTCAATCAGTGCCAGACCAAAGCACATCCATGGGCCAGTTTGGAAGATTCCAGATGCACTATCAGCCCCTTTTCCCCCCCTCCTGGTCCAAAGGTGCTGTTGGCAGGGTTTGGAAAACTGTGCCTGTGTCTGTGTGGAGTCCAAGCTGGGAATTTGGGGCAGTTTGTCCCAAATTTGGGGCAGTTGTCTTCTCCTTTCTCCTTCCCTCATAACTCTCCATCCCAGTGGGGCTTCTCCCCGTGGCCAGATTGTCCCACCTTCGGTCCCCAGACAAAATTCCAGCCCCTTTTCCCCAGGATTTCAGATAATTCTGGGCACAGCAGCTCCAAATGAAAGGATATTTAGGCAGTAGATAGTTTCAGCTTCGCTGTCCTCCCCCCATCTGGACTTTCCAAAATGCTTTTTTGGCTTTGCCCTGGGTTGTGGAGGCGACTCCAGTATGGAATAAAGAAGACCTTGAGGCAGGACAGTGGCACGATTATGCTGCAGCTAAACCCAGCTTTAATTTCCTCAAAGTAGAGGTCCTAATTTGCAAATGACTGTTCTGGGATAGAGCTCCTACGTCCCACATGCAGTTAAAACACAAACCAGTCCCTGGGGATCAGGTGGGAGCTTATTAAAAGCACAAACCTCGTATGTCTCTTTTTTCCTTGCACTCATAATTTGGGCTCTGGTTTTGGTTTGTGAAAACTTTTGCCTTTCCTTAAAAAAAAAAAAAAAGAAAAAAAAAAAAGAGGCTCCCACAGTGCCTGAGCTCAGCTTTTAATTTTGGTGTTTTCTTTCCTCTGACTGGAAGGGTCCTGGCCTTGTGTTTGGGTGGTCAAATATAGTTTGTGTGCACCTTGGAAGCCACCAGGGCTTGTTATTTTTTTTTTAATTTTTTTTTTTGGTCTGTCTTTCACAAGAGCCCAAATCACCCCCCTCACCCTCCCCCCCTGAGTGCTGAATTCAAGGGCTGTCTGGAATTTAATTGTGGGGTCAACGTGGAACATTCTTCCTGGAAAAGGAGCTGCTGAGGTGGAGCAGCGAGGATGGTTAACCAGCAAAGCAAACAAAGGCAGCCCGGGACAGTTTATTAGCATTTAAACTCGGCTCTGGTGGGTGGGAGGGAGAGGGGGACGAGGGGGGGGCACAACTGGCTGGTTGGGGGAGGGAAAAACAACCATCCAGGCTGGGCAAACAAGGCCTGGATTTGTCAAAAAACGAGCAAATGTGGAGCAGAAGGTTTGGGATGTGAGCTCAGCTCACCGGGGCTGAGTTAAGCCCGGCTCAACGTTAAGCCCCTCAGATCCAAGGCTGAGCCAGCCAGGACCTAGTGGAAAGAAATTCAAATTACACTGTTCTAATTTCTTTCCCCACAGCACCACAGCCAGTAACAGATCTCCACCTGGATCCATTTATTTCCCTGGATAAACTCTTGATAAATCCTAAATCCACGTGCACAGAAATCCCCACACAGGAACTGGGAAACTGCATTTTCCTGCAATGCCAAAAATTGAAGGAAAAATTCCATTTTGCACTGAAAACCAGCAGTGATGGGAAATCTCAGCCAAACTTTGATAACATTTCAATGAGTTTGGTTGTTTTCAGAACCAGATTTCCATCAGATTTTAACTCCCTTGGGCTGTTGCTGTGCAAGAGTGGCTGTGTTAAGCCCAGCTCAGCGTGGCTGAGCCTGGATCTAGTGGAAAGAAATTAAAAAGTGACACTGTTCTAATTTCTCTCCCCACAACACCACAGCCAGTATCAGATCTCCACCTGGATCCATTTATTTCCCTGGATAAACTCTTGATAAATCCTAAATCCACATGCACAGAAATCCTCACATGTGGACTGAGAAACTGCATTTTCCTGCAACGCCAAAAACTGAAGGAAAAATTCCATTTTGCACTGAAAAACAGCAGTGATGGGAGATTTCATTCAAGTAAAAGCTCTGAGAACATTTTTGGTGGATTTGATTGTTTTCAGAACCAGATTTCCAGGAGATTTGGACTCCCTTGGGCTGTTGCTGTGCAAGAGTGGCTGTGTTAAGCCCAGCTCAGCGTGGTTGAGCCTGGGTCTAGTGGAAAGAAATTAAAAAGTTACACTGCTCTAATTTCTATCCCCACAGCACTACTGATAGATCTCTCCCTGTATCCATTTATTTCCCTGGATAAACTCTTGATAAATCCTAAATCCACGTGCGCAGAAATCCCCACACAGGAACTGGGAAACTGCATTTTCCTGCCACGCCAAAAATTGAAGGAAAAATTCCATTTTGCACTGAAAACCAGCAGTGATGGGAAATCTCAGCCAAACTTTGATAACATTTCAATGGGTTTGGTTGTTTTCAGAACCAGATTTCCATCAGATTTTAACTCCCTTGGGCTGTTGCTGTGCAAGAGTGGCTGTGTTAAGCCCAGCTCAGCGTGGCTGAGCCTGGATCTAGTGGAAAGAAATTAAAAAGTGACACTGTTCTAATTTCTCTCCCCACAACACCACAGCCAGTATCAGATCTCCACCTGGATCCATTTATTTCTCTGGATAAACTCTTGATAAATCCTAAATCCACGTGCACAGAAATCCTCACATGTGGACTGAGAAATTTATTTTTCCTACAGCACTAAAAATTGAAGGGAAAATTCCATTTTGCACTGAAATACAGCAGTGATGTGAAACCTCAGCCAAACTTTGACAGACCTGTGTGTCTGTCACCTTTTATTGTTAATTCTCTTCTGTCCTCATGTATTTTTGCAGAGGTAAAGGATCCAATCCCGGAGAACTATTCCCACCCCGTCCCAAGGGATAAATCAGTTTTCTTTTTCATTTTCCTGGCCTTCCAGGGCTGGAAGTCAACAAATATTCCAGTCAGATGGGCTTTTTCCTTGTGCTTCCCTAAACTCATGAATGGCAACAACTGCTCTGAAAATTAATCCGAGGAAACAACAAAATGAGTCAAGAAAACACCAAAAGGAGTCAAGACAACACCAAAAGGAGAAATTCCTCACTTCCCTTCTCACTTCCCTTGCATCCAACCTCTCCAGTGTTTTCTTTCCAGCCTTTCCCTCATCCTTGGTGTGCTCCTGTTGTTCTCTGTGTACCTGTCAAACTCCTTGATTGCCGACAGGAATTCGGGAGTTGATCAATTTGGGACATAAAAACTCAACTCTGCACCTTTTTTTTTGGCACATCCCTCCAAGGCACCGACCCATGGAGAGTTTCCAGGGAAGTGGAGGGTGAAAAGTGACCCTTTTTAAAAATTTTTTAATTTCCTGGCCAGCTCCTGAGTAGCCTCTGCTGAGGAGCCATCCCTGAATCCCGAGGGGATCTCATGGAAATTCTAATTAATCATCCTCCTGTTTCTCTGTCAAACCTTCCAGATTTCTGCTTCCTCCTTCTTCCCTTCCTCTTGCTTTGATGGCAGCAGCCCAGGAGCAATAAATCCATGGAACAGAAGCATCCACCAGCACTCCCAGTCCATGACCCCCGTGGCCTCCAGACCTTTATTTCCCCTCTGCAACGACCAGCAAAGCTCTTCCAGACTCTTCTCATCAGGCAGAATCTCTCTTTTTTCTCCCTCCAAACACAGAATTTAGGATGCCTTTGCTTCTCATATATTCATAAAACACTTCCCAGCGTTCCCCTGATCTTTTGGGGCAGCAAAAAGCTGGGAATTCCTCCTCCCCAGCTGCTCAGACACTGATTCCACCTCTGTGGCTCCCAGATTTCTTGGAATCCTGGTGGTTGTTCCCACCTTGGATGCACTTTTTTGTCCCTGTACACCCACCCAGGCTTTTTCCCATTTTGCAGCTCTGTCAAACCAGATCTCCCTTCCTTGTTTTTGGCCTGGGAAATTCCCAATTATCCTTTTGGATCACTGGCAGTCCCTGCTCCTTCACCTCTCCTGGCCCCTTTCCACACATCCTCTGGCCTAATGGATTTTCTTGGCACGTGCCTCTGGAGTAAAATCCAGGAATTCCATTCATTCCCAGGTTCAGTCCTCTGCCAGATCCTGAATGAGGATGTTGACTGCCCCTGAGCCACGTGGATATTCCCACTAAACTGCTTTCCTTGGGACATCACACAGGATTCCTTCCCCTCTGCTCTTTGTTTGCAGCGTTTCACTTCATGTCTGGGCTCTGCAGCTGCTCCCACAGAGGCTGATTTTAATTTTGTGAGGCATTGCAGGGATTTTATATCTCCTGGAATCGTTTTAATCTTGTTATTGGTTCTGAAATCCCATCGAGCCCGTGTGTGTTTGAGCTTAATCTGGTTAAACTCGGGGAAATTCGAGCAGAACTAACTCAAAACAGGAGCTCAGCCCCACTTCTCGTGGCAAGGAACAGGAGGTTGAGACTTATATTAACAGGGAATCATGGAATATTCAATATTAACAGAGAATCCTGCCAAGGCCACCACTGACCCTTGTCCCCAAGTGCCACATCCACAGGGATTTTTAAATCCCTCCAGGGATGGGGACTCCACCTGTGCCAGGGCTCCACAGCCCTTTCCAGGCAGGAATTTTCCCAATATCCAGCCTAAACCTCCCCTGGCTCAAGTTTCCGCTTGTCCTGTCCGTTGTTCCCCGGGAGCAGAGCCTGGCACAGGTCAGAACATGGAGATTTCCAACATTTTTCTGGGATCTAAAGGATGAACAGAGCTCAAGGTTCCCTCAGGGATTAGAGAAGGATCTGTGTGGAATCTCCCAAATTATTCTGGATGATAAAAATAATAATTACATGATTGAGCACTGGCTCTGCATCCCCCTGAGACAAACGGGGCAACAAACTCAGCCCCAGGAAATCCAACCTGATTTTCCAATGAGGACCAAATTCAATCCAAGTGTATCTTTGTGAGTGGAGAGAAAGAAAAAGAGAGAGAATAGATAGAAGAAAGCACAATTTGTGAGGGGAAAAAGGCAACATGGACAGTTTTAATTGAGCCAAAATGTCCAGATTTCTTTACTTTTTAAAGGGAAACCATTTCCTTCTTGTGTGTCCATAATTCTCCCTTTTCTCCTAAGTGTTCATGGTCTGAATTTTCTTCAGCACCTGCTGATTTCATGACCTTGCACCTTATTATTTTCTTTGCTTCAGTGATAATAACAAACCTCTGGAGTTATCCTGAAGGATTCCTGCAAGGAATGTGGAGAGGAACAGTTTGCAAGAGCCTGGAGTGGCAGGACACAGGGAATGGCTTCAAACTGAGAGGGAATAGATTCAAATGGGATATTGGGAAGGAATTCTTGGCTGGGATGGTGGGAGGGGCTGGAATGGGTTTCCCAGAGAAGCTGTGGCTGCCCCTGGATCCTTGGAAATGTCCAAGGCCAGGTTGGAGCAACCTGGGCTGGTGGGAGGTGTCCCTGCTTGGAACTGGATGATCTTTAAGGCATCTTCCAACCCAAACCATTCCATGATTCTCTGAGATTCCTTCATTTTTCTTTTTTTAAAAGTTATTTAAAAAAAATGGCTTTTTGAACAGAGGCTTAAAATCTCTGTCAGTGACATCTCCAGGGTTTCCTGGGCTATATTTAAAGGCAATATTTTCCCTCCAAATGCAACACCATCAGCAAAGGCATCCCGGGAAAACTGGCCCTTCCAGGCCCCTCGTGTGTCCCTGAGGGATGGGATGAGCAGCTGGGAGTTGGGATGAGCAGTTGGAAGTTGGGATGAGCAGCTGGGAGTTAGGATGAGCAGCTGGGAGTTGGGATGAGCAGCTGGGAGTTGGGATGAGCAGCTGGAAGTTGGGATGAGCAGCTGGAAGTTGGGATGAGCAGCTGGGAGTTGGGATGAGCAGTTGGAAGTTGGAACGAGCAGCTGGGATTTGGAATGAGCAGCTGGGAGTTGGGATGAGCAGTTGGGAGTTGGGATGAGCAGTTGGAAGTTGGGATGAGCAGCTGGAAGTTGGGATGAGCAGTTGGAAGATGGGATGAGCAACTGGGAGTTGGGATGAGCACCTACAAGTTGGGATGAGCAGCTGGGAGTTGAGATGAGCAGCTGGAAGTTGGGATGAGCAGCTGGGAGTTGGGATGAGCAGTTGGAAGGTGGGATGAGCAGTTGGAAGTTGGGATGAGCAGCTGGAAGTCGTCCCTCAGCCTCCATTTCCTGGCCCCTTCTGCCAACTCGACTTCCAGGGGAGAGGCTTTAAACGTGGGGATCAACCCAGAGCCAGGAAATGGGAAGGAAAAGCTGCGTTTCCTGAGCCCAGGATGGTGGAAAAGACATCTGGGAGTTTATGAATGAACCAGATCCGTGCTGGAAGTGTTGGACAAAGAATGTGCTCTTAGGCTGTTGCTTCACACCCCTCGAAGCAGAGTCACCTCCTGATGTCCCACTGCTCCCAGTTATCCCTGTTATCCCCATCCTAAAGCAAATCCAGGCCCTCAGCAGGGATGATCCACAAGTTTCATCAGAGCAAAAGGTCTCCTAAAAACTCCAGGTAGTTCCTGCAGAGGGCTGGTGGTGGATTTAGATCCAACAGACATCTGTATTTGGAACCAAATTCCGGTTTTAACTCTATTTCTCCTCCAGAAAAGCACAACTTTAGGGAGGGAGGCTCCAGGCCCTACAAGCCAAGAGGGAGATTTACAAGCCAGATGGTGGTGCTTAAAATAAATGATGAAAAATGGTGTGAGTTAATTTTTTTTTCCCTCTTTTAACGCGAGTGCATCACCATCCCTCCTCCCACTGTCTCCATCTCCAGATGAAGGAGTGCTCCACCCTCATTAAATCCTTCTGCACTAATTAAACCCCCTTTCCTAGCACTGTTACAGCCTTTGGAAGATACATCTCCTCCTCAAAAAATCTCAGATCCATAAAATATTAGATGGAATGCATTAGAAAAGCTTTCCCCCCGAAAGAAGTTTCTGGCTTTAATTAAACAAAAAAAAAAAAAACCAACCAAAAATGCAGAAAAAAAAAATAAATAAAAGAGGATTAAAAAAGAATCCCTGGCTTTTAGTGGCCAAGAGTTTATATTTTCAGTTTCCAGCCAATGGATTTTGGGAAGTGAAATCTGAAGACACCAGTGGCTTTGAACAAAATTGAACAAAATTAAACCAGCAAAACCACCGGTTTCGCTCAAAATACACCTTTTTTTCTCTCTTCAAAAGTGGTTTTTGGGGTAAAAGGCTTCGTTGTGCAACCACAAAATGTTTAGTTCAAGAAAAAAAACCAGCCCCAACTTCATTGCTGGCTCCTGTAATTTTGCTTTCAGGGGATCAGCAGGATCAGCCAGGCTGGGAATGGAGAGCTCAGCTCAGGGACAAGAATTTGGGGGGGGTTTAAAACCAGTTGGAGGGAAACTGAGGGGAATTCTAAGCCTGGTGCAATAAAATCAGACCAACTGGATGGCCTAATAACCAATTTTTGGCCCGAATATCTGTGAGTTGATGGAACATTTTGAAAACATCCGTGATGTTCCGAAAGGACCAAATTTCCTTCCACGGGCCGGTCCCGTCGCACGTCGCTCATCTGCTGGCACTCAGAGGTCTTCAATCAATCCAAAGAATCCCACTTTGGTGTTGGAAGACATTCCTGTGTCCAGCAGAGCATCATCCTGTGGAATATCCTAGGATTTCCTGTGTAGATCCTGGGATATCCTGTGTACATCCTGGGATATCCTATCGCTGCTCCACGTAGCCAACCCCTGTCTGGGCATCAGGAGGGTGGTGGGGGCACTTCAGCTCTTCCCATTAATCAGGGGAGACATTCCTGCTGCAGCTGGAGTAGGAGAATTAACAGGCTGCCCCAACTTGAGCCAAAGATTTGCTTAAAAAACCCCAAAAGTGTTAAAAATCTCTGTCCCTTCCTCGGTTCCCTTGACACGAGGTGGTTCCACACCCTCAGCAGGTGCCCAGATGTTGTAAAAGCTTCTTAGGGTCTTCTGAGCAGGTTCAGGGGATGGATTTTGGGGGTGAAATGGTCTTTCAGAAGAGCCAAAGCTGAGTCTGACCACGGCAGAACTCACAGCTTGATGCTGTGTCTCCAAAACCGAGGGAGAAATTGCAGGAAAAAAATCCAGCAGGGTTGGATTTTGCAGTTTGGTGTCACAATCACTTCCTTTATTGCCCTTTGGATGGTTTGGAGTCCAAACTTCAATTCTTTGGGGAAGAAATCAAAAGGGGAACTGCTGCTGACACCCAACATTGCCCCCCAAAACTCTCAGGACAACAGGAGGTTTTCAGGCTGAAGCAGAGAGGTCTCCAGGAAAATCTGGTTGCTGTCCTCAAACACCATTTGAAAGGAAGAAAATTCCCTTTAGATCTTGGGAAAGAAATGATTCATCCTGAGGCTGGACAGCTGTTGGAAGACAGGTCAAGAGATCTGAGGGAATCTTCATCCCTGGACATGATAAGGACTTAACTTAGACCAGGTTCAGCCACCTGGTTTAAAATGATTCCTGTCCAAGTGGGGAGCTGGACCTGACAATTCCCAGGGATCTCCTCCAGCTGGAATTGTTCCATGATGAGGGTGTGAAGAGCTTATTAATCCCTAAGGCAGCTCGACACCACGGGAGTGGTGGTTGGGTTCGTGGAACAAAATCCTCAAGCCACTTGTGATGGATTTGAGGGACCAGATCATCCCCTGCTGTCAGGGATTGATGGATTTGAGGGGCCAGATCATCCCCTGCTTTCAGGGATTGATGGATTTGAAGGGCCAGATCATCCCCTGCTTTCAGGGATTGATGGATTTGAGGGACCAGATCATCCTCTGCTGTCAGGGATTGATGGATTTGAGGGAGTAGATCATCCCCTGCTTTCAGGGATTGATGGATTTGAGGGGCCAGATCATCCCCTGCTTTCAGGGATTGATGGATTTGAGGGACCAGACTATCCCCACCTTCCAGGAATTGATGGATTTGAGGGACAAAACCTTCCCCTGCTGTCAGGAATTGATGGATTTGAGGGACCAGACCATCCCCTGCTGTCAGGAATTCATGGATTTGAGGGACCAGACCATCACCTGCTGTCAGGAATTGATGGGTTTGAGGGACCAGACCATTCCCTGCTGTCAGGAATTCAGGGATTTGAGGGACCAGACCATCCCCTGCTGTCAGGAATTCCTGGATTTGTGGGACCAGACCATCCCCTGTTTTCAGGAATTCCTGGATTTGTGGGACCAGACCATCCCCTGCTTTCAGGAATTGCTCCTTTTTGTTGCATCAAAGGAACAGTTATGGAATAATAGAATTCCAGAATGGTTTGGGTTGAAAGAGAACTTAAAGATCACCCAGTTCCAAGCAGGGACACCTCCCACTATCCCAGGTTTTTCCAACCTGGCCTTGGACACTTCCAGGGATCCAGAGGCAACCTGTGCCAGGGCCTCCCCACCCTCCCAGCCAGGAATTCCTTCCCTTTTTTTTAGACTCTCCTTGTGTGAAATTAATAATAATTAACCTCAAATTTAGGAGGCTTCAGTCTGAAATTCTACCTCCTTTTATTCTTCTCCTAATTCAACCCCTCATTTATTTCTGTCAGGTTTATAAAGTATTTTTCCACATTAGATATACAAAAATAAAGGCTCATTTTTTCAGGCTTGGAAGGTGAAACAACAAAAAAAAATGAGCTGGGAATTTATGTTGGAACAAAACAAGATTCTTATGCAGAGACTTTGGGAAAATAAAAGCTGGTTAAAAAGCTGATTTGGGCCTGTTGAGAATCCCAGAATCCCAGAATCTTTTAGGTTGGAAAACCCGTCTAAGATCACTGAATCCAACCTTGGACTGACCATCACCTCGTCAACTAAACCCAGGGGTTTCTTGGATACCTGCAGGGATGATGACTCCAGTTTTCACCTCTTTTAGCTTTTGAAACTAAAATCAATAAAAATCTCTATTTGCAACAAAAATGCCAAAAAATGCCATTTCAAAAAATTGCCACCATCAAAAACTCCAGAGTGTTTCTCTTTCCCTCAGCCAATTGAAAAGCTCAAGTTATATTTAAATTACCTCTATCCATAGAATCAGAGAATGCTTCGGGTTGGGAGGGACCTTGAGGATCATTTAATTCCAACCCCCTTATCTCCCACCTTTCCTGTGTAACATTAATTTGGTTATTGCAGCTTTTCCCTTCATGTTTTCAGGTCTTCAGGCTCGAATCTCCACAGAAAACTCAAAAAGGGAGCCCTGGATTAAAACTCAAAAAGGGAGCCCTGGATTAAAACTCAAAAAGGGAGCCCTGGAATTGGTGATTTGGGAGAAAATTCGGGACATTTGGCAGCTCATCCTTCCCTAGAATCCCTTTCCCCCCCACTTTCCCTCTTTCTCCCATCAAATTCCCAGCTCTCCGTGCTCTTCAGCATCCAGTTTGCTGACAATGCCTGGTTTTTTTTCCCTCCCTGGCTGTCATTATTTCAGCTCTGGCTCCACAAAGCAATAAAGTGCAGCCTTTTCCCTCTCTCCCAGCGGGAAGCTCCATAAAGATTCCCTCATTAGCAACCCCAGCGCTGCTCTTGAACAGCTTCCCCTCCCTCGGATGCTTCGTGGCTGCAAATGAAGACGCAAGCCCGGGGCCAAAATAACTCCCACAAGCGAAATATTTTATTTTCCCCGCGGTTTCTCCCAGCAGGAAAGAGCCCTCGGGCAGCCCTGATGCCATCGGCACCCGGGGCTGGAATTATCCGGGCATGGAAATGCAAACGAGGGCAGCGATGGGCACATTTGGCACCTCCCAAAAGCTGTTTGTTCGTTTGTAACACGAGGAAAGGACAAATGTGCTTCCAACCGGGCTGCTGGGGAGATGTTGGGTGGGTGGAACTCTGAGAAACCCAGAGATCAGGGCTCGGCCCAGTCCTGTTTAATATCTTTGTTGATGATTTAGATGAGGGCATTGAGTCCATCATCAGCAAATGTGCAGATGACACCAAGCTGGGGGGGAGTGTTGATCAGCTGGAGGGCAGGAGGGCTCTGCAGAGGGACCTGGCCAGGCTGGATCCATGGGCTGATTCCAAGGGGATGAGGTTCAAGCAGGCCAAGGGCCGGGTCCTGCCCTTTGGCCACAACAACCCCCGGCAGCTCCAGGCTGGGCCAGAGGGGCTGGAGAGCAGCCAGGCAGGAAGGGAGCTGGGAGTGGGGATGCAGGGAGCTGAACAGGAGCAGAGTGTGCCGGGGGACAGAGGGCCAATGGAATCGCTGGCCTGGCTCAGGACAGGGTGCCAACAAGGGCAGGGAGTGATTCTGCCCGGATCAGCGCTGGGGAGGCACCCCTGAAGAGTGCTGTGTCAGTTCTTTGGGCCTCAGTCAGGAAAGGACATGGGGGGTGGAGGCAGGGCAGGAAAGAGCAACGAGGTGGGGAAGGGACTGGAGCACAAGTGCTGGGAGGAGAGGCTGAGGGAGCTGGGGGGGCTCAGCCTGGAGAAGAGGAGGCTCAGGGGAGACCTCCTCACTCTCTGCAACTCCCTGCCAGGAGGGGGGAGCCGGGGGGGGTTGGTCTCTTTTCCCAGGCAACCATCAGCAAGACAAGAGGGCTGGGTCTGCAGCTGTGCCAGGGGAGGGTTAGGTTAAATATTGGAAAGAATATCTTTGCAGAGAGGGTGCTCAGCCATTGGAATGGGCTGCCCAGGGAAGTGGGGGATTCTCCATCCCTGGAGGTGTTTAAGGACAGACTGGATGTGGCATCAGTGCCATGGGCTGGGAACCACAGCGGGGTTGGATCAAGGGTTGGACTGGATGATCTCAGAGGTCCCTTCCAACCCAGCTGATTCTCTGATTCTATGATTCTCTGAATGAGATGGGCTTTGGGGATCCCTTCCCACTCAAACCATGCCGTGATTTCTTTTTGCTGCCCTGAGGTTTAACCAAAGAGGTTCTTCAGCCTCAAGAGGCTGCTGGAGTTGGGTGTTGTGGGGTGACACCACGGGGCAGGTTTTGGGAATTCTATCCCAAGGTTTTGTCCCTCAGGTGAGATCCCACCTGCAGAGTGACTCCAGCTTGGGAAGGACATGGAGCTGCTGGAGAGAGTCCAGGGAGACACCAACATGATCAGGGGATGGAGCAGCTCTGCTGGGAGGAAAGGCTGGGAGAGCTGGGATTGTCCAGCCTGGAGAGGAGAAGCTTTGGGGGGAACTGATCGTGGCCTTCCAGGACCTGAAGGAGCCACAGGAAAGATGGAGAGAGACTGTTTCCAAGGGTCTGGAGCAACAGGATGTAGGGAATGGCTTCAAACTGCCAGAGAACAGGGATAGATGGGATATCAGGGAGAAATTCCTGGCTGGGAGGGTGGGAGGGACTGGGATGGATTTCCCAGAGAAGCTGTGGCTGCTCCATCCCTGAAGTGTCCAAGGCCAAATTGGAGCAACCTGGAATAGTGAAAGGAGTTCCTGCCCATGAGACACCTTAAGATGATCCTTAAGAACCAAAGTCAAGCTGCATTTCAGATTTAATGAGCATTTTTAATGAGAACAGACCATTTCCCAGGGAGGGGGGGGTGTCACTGTGGCAATTCAAAAATAGGTGAGTGAAAAGAAGAAAAAGTGGCTCAGTCAAGGGAAACCAGGAATGAAATCTGGGATTTTACTACCCAAGCAGTAAAAAATGCCAGGCCTGGATATGTCACCTCCAGTGGATCCTTCTTCTCAGCCTTACACCTCGTTAAACCCCCATTTGTGCCCAGGAGCAATCCCAGCCCAGCAAATCGCTCCAGTGAAGCCTTAAAGGACATTAAAGCAGCTCTTCACCACTCCCTTTGCTTTCCCAAGGGTTTCCAGGCTCTGGATTCTTCCTCTGGGACAGTAAAACCATAATAATGTCGGGACAGATGGATCTACAAGGCTCATTTCATACCTTTATTTCACTGGAAGCTTTGCCTTCAATCAGAACGTTTCCAGCTCAAGGGAACTTTAAGACCAAAATTTCTTTTTTTTGTGCTCATTTGATTTTCTTTGGAAGCAGATTTTGCTGGAAAAATTGAATTATTGAAGGCTTTCACAGGCTAAAACTTTCATTGCTAATGATGCTTCACTTCTAAGTTGCATTGTGAGATCAAATCCTCCCAGAGAGGACTGGAAGTTGGTGGCAAGGACATTCCTCAGGTTTGTAGGAAAAACCACTGTTAAATTATCAGTCAAATCATTTCCCCCTTTCAACAGAACAATAATAATATCAGGACAGATGGATCTACAAGGCTCATTTCATACCTTTATTTCACTGGAAGCTTTGCCTTCAATCAGAACATTTCCAGCTCCAGGGAACTTTAGGACCAAAATTTCTCTTTTTTTTTGCTTGTTTGATTTTATTTAGAAGCAGATTTTGCTTGAAAAAAATTGAATTATTGAAGGCTTTCACAGGCTAAAACTTTCATTGCTATTGATGCTTCACTTCTAAGTTGCATTGTGAGATCAAATCCTCCCAGAGAGGACTGGAAGTTGGTGGCAAGGACATTCCTCAGGTTTGTAGGAAAAACCACTGTTAAATTATCAGTCAAATCATTTCCCCCTTTCAACAGAACAATAATAATATCAGGACAGATGGATCTACAAGGCTCATTTCATACCTTTATTTCACTGGAAGCTTTGCCTTCAGCCAGAACATTTCCAGCTCAAGGGAACTTTAGGACCAAAATTTCTCTTTTTTTTTTTTTTTGCTCATTTGATTTTCTTTGGAAGAGGATTTTGCTGGAAAAATTGAATTATTTAAGACTTTCACAGGATAAAACTAATGATACCTCACTTCTAAGTTGCATTGTGAGATCAAATCCTCCCAGACAGAACTGGAAGTTGGTGGCAAGGACATTCCTCAGGTTTGTAGGAAAAACCACTGATAAATCCTCAGGCAAATCATTTTCCCCTTTTCATAAGAGAAAATAATTTCAGCAGAGGAGGCTGAAAGCAGATCCCAGATTTTTTCAGGCTGAGGAAAGAGCTGAGCAAGGGCTAGGCCTGGCTGGAGGATTTTCTGTGGAGCTTTTGAGCTGCTTCTAAGAGGTAATAAAAAGGATTCACGACAATCCACTTCAATTTTCCACGTCAGGGATTGCAATTCCCCTCCAAACCAGGCTTGGAGCTATAAAACAGGATCTATAAAAATTAAGGAACCTTCTGAGTGATTATTTCAGTCACCAGAGCAAGCAGGGAATGCTCAGCACTTTCTGCTCTCTTCAGTTTTCTTTCCCTTAAAATCCTCACAGGGTTTTTTGGTTCTTCCCACTTCCCAAAAAAACCCCCTGTTTTCTTAGAGTTACAAATGGTGACATCCTGCCTCCTTAAAATAAAATAATATATTTTATTGCCATCCATAAAATATTTCATTGACCTATGGGATCAGACAGAGCAGTTAAGCTCAGCCTAACCAGAAATAACAGCTGGTGGGAGCATTTAGGACAGCCTAGATAAGCCTGATATCCAAAGAATAAGGAAAAAAAAACCCTTTAAATCCCAAAAGATAAAATCTTGAAGTGCCATGGAACAGAGGGAACAACGGAGAAGAGCAGAGGGAGGAAAACTCACTCCTTTTTCTCCAAGATTTCTAAATGTCCTCTAATTCCATGAAGAATTCCAGAAGAAAAAGAGGTGGGGAGACAATTGGCATCCAAAGATTAAAGTGGAAATAGCATTGGAATGTTGGAAAAATTAATGGGATAGAAGAGAGATTTAAAAGATGGTGGATTTTTTAGCTGGATAGGACAGAGATTGTTTTATATTAAAAATATAGATTAAGGAGCCGTCACATTTGTGGAATTAGCAAATATTGGGTTTAAAATTAGAATTCCTGGAATTCTTTTCCTACAAAGAATAATCCAGTGGTCGTCCTGTAAAATCCAACATGGTCCTGAAAAAGGAATTGGAAATATTCAGGAAGAAACAGTGGGATTTAGTTGGTAATAAAAAGGTTAAATTGCTACAAACACAGCTAAAGAAAACTTTACAATTTGGTCCCAAAATCCACTGAAAAGGCAGATTATTGAATTTTTACCAGGAAGAAATGTGCCATTTGCAGAATGGGAAGGGCTGGGAATAGGAATTCTTTTCAATACTTAATTTTTTTTAATATTAATTTAATATTTTTCCTCTTTTATGGTGGCATCTGCAAAACCCACCAGACAAAGGAAATTCCCAAAGGGCCCCCATTCCTGTGTCAAATGGAATATCAGTGATAGCATTTGGACCAACCCTTTTTTTTTCCCCCCTCCCTTATTTTAAACTTTCTTATTTTCACCTGCTTTTAATTAAACCCCCAAAATCCTTCCCCTTTCCCTTCCAAGCACACCCAAATCAAAAGAATGCTTCCCCTGTGCTTAATTCATTCAAAAAACGGGAATACAAACCCAAACCAGAGGGTTTGGATTGCCTTTTTTTTTGAATTTTATTTTTATTTTTAAGCTGAGACATTCCTGGGTTTATTATTTCCCCGCATTTTTTTTTTTTTTAAACCACCACATTTGCAGAAAAAACACGAGTCCCAAATCCTGGCTACGGGTGCAGCTTGTAAAATATTCCCTGACCTTTCAGACAGAGCAGCACAGTAAAGTTATTTATAGGGATTTTTTTCCCCCCCTCTCTTCTGTTTCAGGGGAGGAAAAAAAAAAAAAAAAAGGAAAAATAGAATTTTTTTGGTGCAAAATGTGTTTTGCCAACTGTGCTGCCACGAGGAGATCTGGCAGGTCCTTTCTGGAGGAAGTTCCTTCCCAAATGACTCCACCTGTGCCCCAAATCCCGGGAAAAGGAAGAGCTGGGAGCTGATCCCAAGTGGGAAAATTAATCCCAGCGGGCACATCAGGAGTTCCTGCAGTGCATGGCCCTGCCAGCTTGGGAATTAAGCAATAATTAAGCAATAATTAAATAAGAATTTATTATTATTTAATAAATATGGAAGCAAAAAATTATTGAACAAATATATAAATAAAGTAAATAAGAGTTTATTAGGTATTTAATAAATAATATAGAG
>NW_021940807.1:978738-993793 GCF_001715985.3 Manacus vitellinus | reverse complement strand
CCTGTGCTCCAAGGGCTGTGTTCCTGCCCTCCTGATGCATGGAAAGGTGGAGGGGTTACAGAAAGTATCCCCTTATTCCAGCACTTTTTGGCATCTCTGCTTCCTAAAAACTGCTGTGGTCACTCCCATGGAACAGTCATTCCCTGGATTTTGCACTTTGGAAGACAATTCAGGCCCAGGTGCTCAGGCCCAGCTGCTCCATGCAGAAGGAAAATGTTCCTCCAAGGGGTGCTGAGGTCAGGAAACTCCTGGAGGCACCTGGAGAGCACTGCTCTAAAGGCCTCAGGAGCTTCCTGAGCTCCAGGGGATGTTCTGGATGAGGGAAGGGCTTTGTGCTCCTCCAGAGCTCTTGGAAACCTCACTTGTTCCTCACTCCCATCCCACGAAAGCTGCTCCACGCTGAGGTGGAAGGAATCCATGCAAGCAGAGGAGACCACTGGGGCCTCTCCTACAGAGGGTTTGTCTGCTCTCTGTCCTATTCCCGTTTTTCCATCCCAGCTTTAGAATCATGGAATGATTAAGGCCAGGAAAGATCACCAAGTCCAACATCACATCCTCAAGTGCCACATCCCCGTGTTTTTGGAGCCCTTCCAGGGATGGTGACTCCACCACTGCCCCGGGCAGCCAATGCTTGACAACCCTTTCCATGAAGGATATTTTTAATGTCCCCTCTAAACCTCTCCTGGGGCAACTTGAGGCCTTTTCCTCTTGCCCTGTCACTCAGGAGAAGAGTTTCTCCCTTGTTCTGGAGAATTCCTATGGAATTCTCATTTGCAGACAAGCTGCAAATCCCGCTCTGAACGAGGCAACAGCAGGACCAAGGGGCAAGAGAGAGCCCTAATTCCTTTGGATCCTAGAGAATGGTATAAAAAACAACATTCTAAATACACAATGTAGGCTGGAGGAAAAAAAAACCTGCTCCTGATGCTGCCTCAGGAGCCAGAAAACTCCTCGATTTCCAGGGAATTAAATCATCTGCCACTGAGGGCCTCGGGCAGCTCGTTCTGCCTCACAAATCTGGGATCAAAGACAGCACAGAGAGCTCAGGGAAGGATCAAAACCTCAGGAAACCTCACTAAGGTGAATTTTGTGCTTATTACCTAATTAAACCTAATTAGATTTCCAGTTAAGTCCAGGACGCTTTCATTCTCTTCCTAATTTAAAAACAGTCCAAGCTTAACACCCGAGCGTCCAATTCCAGCTGGTCCTTCCCTTGCAGCCTGGGCAAGGATTAAAGGAGATGAGTTTCTCCATGTTTTCCACATCCTCCAGTGCTTTTTGCTTCCAACCTGCCAGAAAGAAAAAAAGATCAGCAGGAACGAAAACAGCGGGAGGAACGGAGACAAATATTCCAGTGCCATTTGAAGATTGGGCAGTGCTTTGAATGTGATTCCCAGCAAGGATTTTTATTTTTCCCTATATTTAGGCAGCTCAGAAGACACCACACAATCACCCAAGAGTTCAGAATGTTTTCAGTGCCATGAAAAACTGGGCAGAAACGCCGAGAATTAATCGGAGCGAAACCTCTTTGTTGCCACGGAACAAAACACGGGATTACGAAGAGAAATGGATTGGGTGTTGTTCTGGGAAAAGAATCCCGACTGTCCACGGTGGGATGATGTTCTTGGCACTTCCCTCTGCTGTCTCCAAGCCCCTGGGTGACTTTTGTTTCTCAGGAATTCGAGTTCTCCTCGAACAAAACCCGTTATCCTGGTGGGGCACCGGTGGGTTCGTGCCCTTCCTCTTGCCGGGGTCTCAGCCATCAGCAAAGACTTGGAATTCTTTGTTTTCCAGCTTGGAATCCCTTTGCTGCCTCAGTCCAGGCCGTCTCCTCGTGGCTTTGGGATGCAGCCAAACGCTGGAGGTCAGGGAAGGTGCTTGTTTGGTGATGTCAGAACTGTGCTATAAATAAACTCGGGGCCTTGACATTTTTCACATTTCTGCCTTGTTTTTCTTGTCATCCGAGCCCTATTTGCTCAGATTGTCCCTCTTCCTGAAGTCATTTTTCCCCTCTAAGCTCATGGCCACATCTCCCAAGTCAGGTGGCCGTGGCTGAAGGCTCAGACTGACAAATCCCTCGGGATCATCCCTTTTCCTCCAAGGAATACCAGCCCGGCGTGAGCTGCCCCTTCTCCTTCCCGGGCTCCAGTTCTGCTCCTGGCAGGTCCAGCCACCCCAGGAAAGCTGCCAGGCAGGGTCATTCCCTTGCTGGGGGAGCTGCCAAACTCTTGGCTGCCAGCAAGGAGCTCCTTGGGCCAGCTCCAGTTGTGCTGAGTTCCCCAGCACGGATCCAAGCTGAAAAGAGGTGGATTTTGCAGCTGGATCCGGGGGCCTCCCTCTATTTATTCAGCAGGAGAGGAGGGAGCAAAGCTTGGTTTTAAGCAGACATTGTTCAAAGTCCCAGGAGAGTTTGACTCAGATGGAAAAACCCAAGGATCCAGAGGCTTATCCAGGAGCCTTTGATGTCCCAGCATGGAAAGTCCACGTCAGGTTTTCAGGCTCTTCCTTGAAATTTTAGGGGCTTTTTTTTTTTTTTAATCCTGCTTGAAATCCATCCATCTTTTCTTGCTTCTGTCTCTCTGAAAAAAAAACCAAACCAGAAACAAGGAACTAAAATATCTGAATGTCCACTCACATCCTGGGTGTCTTGTGAGATTCCTTTTTTATTTTATAGCTCATGAATCCTTTAATTGTTATGAAGTTTTTCGCAGCGGGGCTGAACATATCAAGACAAATAAAACCCCATTATTGAAATGGCAAATGACATTAATTAATGAAGAGAAAAGGAGAAAGGGAGCAAATGTCATTACTTAGGTTCTATTATGGGACAATAAACTGTGATTTCTGCAGAAGGGAACAAAGGGCTCATTTACATACTGTCAAAATTCAATTTTCCCTGGGAAAGGGTGATGACAAGGAATTGAATGGCATCAGCAATTATTTTAGAGGAATAAAATCACTGCTGAAGGGGGTTGAGAGTGAAAAGAAGGGAAAGAGGGAGCTGCATATAAAGGATTTGGGAGGGATAGATCCTTTGGAAAGGATGGGAAATATGGACATGTTGCAGGCTGTCATATATTAAATTAAACATTCCTGAGGTGGTTGAGATGCTCAGAACTTTCACCTGCTTTTAATGTCCAGCAGCAGAGACCTTCTAATGAAAGTCTGTCCAGAAAACAAATGGCTCATCAATGAGACTGTTTCTAATTTTATTCAGAAAGCAGTAAAATAATTAAAAACTGCACTTCCTTATTACCAGGGAAGTACCAGATTGCAATAAAAGGGTCTCATTCATGACACAAATTAATCCTAAAAAACCTGGCATTTTTTATTTTTACCCAGCATTGTTTTCTCAGTGTTTTGACCTAAAAAAGAAACGGAGTAATAATAAATCCTCCAATTCGTGAATGCTTTTAAAAAGAACTGCAGTTACAAACTAAAAAAATTAGGGACAAAGGAAAAAAAAAAAGAAAAAAAAAAAAACACCCCCCAGCCACTCTTCAGATAAAAGCAGGGAAAGCTTAAAAACTTCAACAAAATATTTTGATTTAACTGGCAATAGCAGGAAGAAAAAAAAAAAGAAGGAAAAAAGAAAGAAAGAAAAGAAATGTCCATAAATTGTTCTGGTTTTCTTGGATGTGTTTCCGTGGAATGAAGTGAAATTGTCATTTACTGCCAAAGTTCCTGCCAGAGGTTCAAGTTTCTCAGTGCCTCGACTGCGACACGAAAGTGGGAAGAGTTTTCCCCCCCAAGAGCCCCCTCGGAGGAGGAAGGAGTGGGCTGGCTCTTAAAAGGTCTTTAAAGAGAGGAAATTATGGATGAGGAGGTGGTGGAATGTGTTGAAAAATTATCCCAGGGAGGGCGTGGTGACTTCCAGGATTGGGATTAACAATGGGGCCCTGTCAGAATTTGTTGTGTCATATTTTAATAATTATATTATATTTATTTTATTGTATTGATTATATTTCTTTTATGATATTCATTACATTTCTCTTACTATATTTATTACATTTATTATATTTATTAAATTTACTATATTTATTCCATTTATTATATTTATTACATTTATTATATTTAATACATTTATTATATTTATTCCATTTATCACCCTTATTCCATTATATGTATTTTATTACATTTATCACATTTATTATATTCTCTTTTTTATAGAAGCTTATCAGATGAAGTTCTGATCTCCTTGTTCCTCACCCCCTCAGCAATGTCCCACCTGCCTCTTCCAAGGATCCACTTCCCTGACTACCAGGCTGCTCTTTTTGGGCTCAGAATCCCCATTTTCAGGACCTGCTCCATCCCCACCCAGCAGCCCAAGCTCTGCCAATCCTATTTCAGGCAGCAAACTCCCCTTTCCCGACGGGACAAAACAATTCCAAACCCTTCCAAAGAGATTTTAAATATTTTATTTTTTTTTTTTTTCCATTGCCAACCTGAAGCGGAAAAAGTCTCTCTGAAATATTGGATGGGATTCCTCCCTCAGTCAAGTTAAAACAAGGCCTTAAGTCTTTTCCCACGTGGAAAACCAGGCAGCCAAAATTCTCCTTCCTCATTTCTACACCAGAACTGCCCTTTTTGCAGAACAAATATCCCTTCACAGGGAGGAAACAAAAAAAAAAACGGAAGGAAAGGAGAAAATCCCAGAGATCTACCTGGATTTTCGAGGATTCACATTCTGTCTTTTTTCACTTCCTATAAAAAAGTGTTCTCTGGGAATATTTGGAGGAGCTTTGGCTCCAGTTGTGCCACGACCTGACCCCAGTTTTTAAGGTCAGTGGTGAACATCCAACTCCTTATTCAAAGAACAAAATTCCACCTGTTTTATGCTGGTGAGCAATTCCCAGATTTCTGGATTTCCCAGTATTATCCCAAATAGTGTCATGCTTGAAAAGGTTGAGAAGCTGTGGCTGCCCCTGGATCCCTGGAAGTGTCCAAGGCCGGGCTGGAGCAACCCGGGATGGTGGAAGGAGTCCCTGCCCGTGGCCAGGTTGGAACTGGATGATTTTTAAGGTCCCTGTGATTAATTAACAAACAAACCTTGCAGCAAAGTTTCCCCTCGTGGCCCTTTTCCCATCCTGGAAATATTCCCAAAGGTATTTTGTGCACCACATTTTCTGTGTCGTCACTTTTGCACCCCCGGGAGCTCCTCCGCTCTCCGAGGCGCCGATTTCAGAGTCATTAACCCTCCCAATTAAGTTCCCTTGATTGGCTACAGATAAATTGCTGCACGGAGCTCATTCTGCCCCAGCACACCAAACCCAGAGAGGACAATTAACTTCCTCCTATTTCTATTCCAGGCACTGAAATTCCCAAAATTGCAACCGTTGGAAGAAGCAGCAACAACTTTCTGGCCACCCGAGAGCAGTTTTGTGCTTTAAAATATCACCTTGCTCTGCCAAATCCCGGGGTTCTGCCTGTCAGGAATATTGCTCAGGAGCAAAACACATTGTAAAGTTTCCCAAGGTGAACCTGAGCTTTTCAATTCTCAGGACAGGAAAAGGTGATTGAATTCTACACCGAAAAAAAAAAAAGAAAGTAAAGCACAAAGTACAAGAAATCCCAGGGATCCAGGGGCAGTCACAGCTTCTCTGGGTATCCATCTGCTCCTGAGCTGTTGCTATTAAAAACTTTGGAAGCCACAAGGAATAGAAAGCACTGGATGGCATTCCCAAAACTCCAAGGTCAACGGATTTGGGATCCACTGGGAACCTTCTCGGCTCAAACTCCTCGGCGCTGTCCTTTCACGTGACAACCAGGAAGAAACGGGCTCCAAAACAGCTGAGAAGGGGGAAAATGCAATTTTCAGCCTGGCAACTGCTCTCTGGGCAAATTTAGGCCCTCAATGCTCTGAAACAACGGATTTTAGACATTTCACCACCCAAAATCCTGGGAAGTTCTGGATATTTTCTGTCTGTGGTGAAGCGTCCGTGTATCCAACAACATTTAATACTCGTTGTCTTCTAAGGGTCATTTTGTGGGAATGAAGTTTGATATTAATGATGTATTTCAGATATTTAGAGTTTGATGGTTCTTTTAGAGCTGCAAGTGGTTTTGGGTGTAATTTTTGGAGGCTGAGGGAGCCAACATTCCAGCTCACTACTTCCAGAGGGACAAGGGACACCTCAGTCCTCCCCCCTGCTCCCACCACCCCCATTCCTGGTTCTTACCTTGTGTTCCCCAAATTCCTCCACCAGTCAGGTTAACACACTGAAACATCCCAAAATTCAACAGGGGTGGAGGAGAAGGAGGGAATTATTGTGGCATTTTAGGGGGTTAAATCAGCTCTGCAGAGAATTGGAGGAGAAAGAAAGGATGGGGAGCACAACCTGGCTGACAATGGGATAAAAGTGGGATAAAAAAACTGGGATTATTGGTCCATAACCCAGTGGGGGGGTTTAGGATGTTGGCAGAGACATTCCTTCTGCAGGAGACAAAGTTCAGCCAACAGTGAGTGCTGGGCAAGTCCAGACCTCCAATTTTGGGTGGGATCCCAACCAGCACAAGGAATTCTGGTGGAAGGTGGAATCACAACCGGACAAGATTTTCCTGCTGGTGTTTCCTTGTGGAAAAGTTGGATGTCCCAGTGGCACAAACACATAGTCACCAGTCAGGCACCTGCTGCCAAAAATGAAGCTTGACTCAGTGTTCTCAGCTCCTGTTGCAGGGACTTTTCCAATCTGTCTCCTTGTCCCCAAATGCTGGAATGCTCAATCTCTGCTGATTGAATCCATGGGGCTCTTGCAGCTCCTGTGAAATTTTTAGAAGCAATTTCCAGGGGAAAAAAGGATTCTGTCAAAGGGTAGAGAAGGGAGAAAGGAAAATTTGGGATTCCACCAAAAAAACTGGAAATTATCCCCCATTCTTTTTCAAATAAAAAACTGGGCAACTGTTAAAAACCGTGACTAAGGAAAGGGAAGGAGTGTTTTGGATGTGACCAGAAGAGCAGCCAGGCTGTGTGTGTGGGGGGTCTCCTACCCTGAACACAAGGTTGGGTTGAACAAGCCCCATTTCTGGGGTGTTGGTGTGGTTTGCACCCCCCATTCCTCGGGAGGGACACGTCCTGGTGCTGGCAGAGCAGGGGGATGAGGTCAAGGCCCTGCAATTCCAGCCCCACCTGTTGGACTGACCATCAGTTGGAGCTGCCAGAGCCTTACCAGAAGGGTGACTAATCCATGCTGGGAACATCCAAGAGCTTTCCAGGCCTTGTTTTGGAGTTGCAGAATGAAGCTGTTGGTGTCACATAAATTTGCTGCTTGGGCTCAAGCCCGGAGACCTTCCTAAAAACTTGACCATCCCCACATCAACCTGAGGTTTTATCCCTGACTTTTCCCCCAAGGATTTAGATTTTCTACCTCTTTGTGTCATCCCTTCTCCAACATCAGAATGTCATGTCCATCCAAAAAAAACCCAGGACACACACAGTGGCCAAGGACACACTTCTTGTTCTCCACAGGCTGCTCTTCAACCTGCAGGGACCACCAACAGCCTGAACTGAGAATCTTCTTGCAGGATTATCCTCATCTGAAATCCTCAGAGGCAATTTTAAGGGAAAGAAAGGGTTATATCAAATGGCAATGACAGGAGGAAGAAAAATCCGGAATTCAGCCAGAAAGCAGAAATTATCACCTGCTCTTTGACCCAAAAAATGCTGGGCAAGCACCAAAAATCATGAATAAGGAAGGGGAGGAGGGAACTCCTTATCACTGTCTGCTGTGGACCTCACAAGAGGACTCCTCCAGAAGGATTTTTGGAGCTCCACCTTGGTGCAAGGAGTCACCAGCCCTGCAGAGCACAGAGAACTTGGGGGCACAGTGGCCACTTAAAACGTTTTTTTGGACACACAGGCAATATCAGGACCTTGAATTGTGTTCTCTCCAGAGCCATAAAAAAAGATCCACGTGCTTAATTTTGCAGGACATCCCTGGAGCCTGGAATGCTTGTCCTCTCTTCTTCTGTCCAGCTCATTCCCCCGGGCACTGAAATGATGTGGTTTAAGGTTTAAAGGAGAAAATACAGCTGCAACTAAAAGGCCTTTGCTGAACTACTCAGGAGCTGAGCTGGTGGCCACAGGTTCCAGTTCAGGAAGGGGATTTGAAGATCCAAATGCCATTCCACTGGGATGAGGGCCACTGAGGAACTGATACATCGGGTTGGACTTCAGTGATCCTTGTGGTTCATCCCTAACTCAGGATATTCTGGGATTGGATGACATTCTTCCATCCCACTCTGGAGTTTTAGTGGGGTAATGTCCCTCTGCTCTCTCAGTTTTTATTATTTGCTTCTCTTTTCTTGTTTGAGGAGCTTTAAAGGAACAGCTTCATGTGGGAACAAGACCTCCTGGTCCTCTTGGAAGAGGAGTCTCAAAATGCCTCTGAGCTGGATGGAAGTGCAGGGAATTAATGGAACACCAGTTTGAGATCCAGAGGGTCCTGTTTGACAACCCTTCTGTATCTTCACAGGACCATGGAATGATTTGGGTTGGGAGGCACCTTAAAGATGATCCAGTTCCATGGGCAGGGACACCTTCCACCAGCCCAGGTTGCTCCAACCTGGCCTTGGACACTTCCAGGGCTGGGGCAGCCACAGCTTCTCTGGGAAACCCATTCCAGCCCCTCCAAACCCTCAAGACATGGAGCTTTTTAAAGCGTGGAGGAAAATCCAGAAACTGATCCCCAGTGAGGAGAAGGCTCAGAGGCAGCCAGGAGAAAATATTTGACGACTACACTGGGAGCAAAAAAATCTCCCTCAGCTGGATCCGACCGGCCCAGGTCGGCAGGACCCAACCAATCCAGCTTTTTCCATGGAGTGATTTCAACACCATCAACACTTCAGCAGCCAGATAAGTGACTGTGTCACGAGCTGTCATGGCCTTCTCCTGATATTTCCTGGAGTTCCGTGCCCAGGAGCATCCCAGTGGTTGGTCTGTCATCCCAACACACGCTCTGTCAAACAATCCGGGCGGGGGGGGAACTCCAGCTGGAGACAGATAAAAATCCACGTGCGTTTTTCCAAACAAACCCCACCTTTTACTCCTTATTTCACTCCTTATTCCCTGCTCTCATCCCTCACAGCTCACCTAAAGTCCCCCCAAAAGCCCAGCTTTGTAGTTCTGCCCCGTCCTACGGACGTTCCCAAAATTGGCCTTCCCGCGGATCGCTTCGGTGCCCCGGGATTGATTTATTCCCTCCCTTGCTGGCTTTGGGACGATGTTTTCTCCCTGGTGGAGCTGCATTTCGGGTTATCAAATGTCATCTGAGCCCCAGGAAACGGGGTTGTGCAAATCTCCCTCCTCTTCTGTCACAAAGTTGGTTTTTTTGAAATGCTCTGCGTTTGTTCTACGTGGGGTAAAGCTTCAGAGAGCATCCAGTTTGTCACTCAGCTTGCTAAATGGAATTTTCTGGCTCCTATGGAATCCTGGGAACAGGCAGTTTTACTTATATGAAGGGTGTGGGCAGAGAAGCATTTTTTTTTTTTAGGAATAAAAAAAAAAAAAAAAAAGAGTAACTTTGTGGTTTCAGCCTGGATATTTATTGAAGCTGGAAGGGAAACACTGAGCTGAGAAAAGTGCTTATACACTTAATAAATAAAGATTTGTCTACGAGTCTGGAGGAGTTATTGCTCCATCAATATTAGTTTATTTTGCTTGAGTGAGTCTGTTAAATCCCTTTGCCCTTGACGGCTTTCAACCATAAAATAAAGACAATTATACTCATTCATTCATTGTTTTGGAAGAGCTCAGGGCTGGAATAATTTGGGGGACTGCCTGAGGAAGACCAGGTATGCAAGTGCCTCCCTCCAATCCAGAAAGACACAGGGATTCCAGAGCCACCAGCAAACAAAAGTAGGATCTTGTGGCCTTGAGAAGATGCTCCAGGGGCAGCAGGAAGGAGCCAGGGACAATTCCCAGAGGGGGGGTTGGATATGACCATTTTCTTGTTTTGGAGGAAGGGAGGGAAAGTGTTGCTGTGTGTGGACATGAGTCACGATGTGTGACGTGGCCTCAGGGCCAGAGAACAGAGCTTGGCGTGTTTTAATTGTGCCAATTAAGAGGGAAAGGGAAGGAGAAGGATCAGGCATGGGAATGAGGGGGTCATGCAAGGGAACTGAACGCCGTGGCTCGAGCTGAAGGTCAGGGGGATTTTGCAGATCTCTGGGTTTCAGTGCCCTCTCCTGTGACCTCCTGTCTGTTCTCCTTCATTTTGTCCATCCTCAGAGCAGGTCCTGGAGCTTGGCAGCTGCATCCAAGACCCTCATGGCTCCAGAACCCTCCCAGTGACCCCTTGGTCCCCACAGATATCCCAGTAACACTCCTACTCTCCACAGATATCCCAGTAACACTCCTGTTCCCCACATATCCCAGTGACCCCCTGATCCCCACAGATATCCCAGGAACATTCCTGACCTCCACAGATATCCCAGTGACCCGCTGCTTCCCACAGATATCCCAGTGACCCCCTGCTGTCCACAGATATCCCAGTAACATTCCTGATCTCCACAGATATCCCAGTAACATTCCTGATCTCCACAGATATCCCAGTGACCCCCTGATCCCCACAGATATCCCAGTGATCCCCTGTTCTCCACAGATATCCCACTAACATTCCTGACCTCCACAGATATCCCAGTGACCCCCTGACTCCACAGAAATCCCAGTGACCCCCTGATCTCCACAGATATCCCAGTAATACTCCTGATCTCCACAGATACCCCAGTAACATTCCTGCTGTCCACAGATATCCCAGTGACCCCCTGCTCTCCACAAACATCCCAGTGACCCCCTGCTCCCCACAGATATCCCTCATCCCCTCCCCCAAAAGGAGCAGGAATGCTGATATTGGGGGATACGTGGTGCATTCCCAGACTTGCAGCAAGACATTTGGGAATGATGCCTTCCCTGCTTTTTCTGGGTCCCATCACCTCGAATGCCTCCTAAGGGCACCTCCTGCTCCTCTCCTTCCTTCTCTTCCCCTGGAAAAATCTCCTTTCCCTCTTTCCAGAAACTACCAGCCCCTGGCAGAGCCAAAAAATACCCCCTCCCACCCAGGACCCTCTTTTCCTCCCATCTCCCTCTCCTTTGCTGCAGCTCCTGGTTCATTCCAAGATTTATTCCAGCAAGAACAAACTGCATCCGTCCAGTCCAAGCGGATCCGGGGCCAATTCCAAAGGGTTCTCCGGTTTCTATTTATAAATCAGCCAGGGGTTTATTATTCTTGTAATTATTAGTCTTATTTTTACTTCTGGCCTTGAACAAACAGGAGGAATTCTGCCCTATTTGTACAGATTTGCTGTCCTGGTATATTTGGAGGTGTTATTTGTGAGTCCTGTCACAACCAGCAGCCCAAAGCTGCAGCAGAAAAATGAGGAGAACTCCATGGATAGTGGAGTCAGGATGGATTTGGTGTTGCCATTGGCCAGCAGGCTGGGCTGGCAGAGCCAAGGGGAAATGTGCCCCAGATGAGAGTCTGACTCCCAGCACCTCCAAAAAAAAACCCCAAAACCAGGCCCAGCCAGCTCTGTGTGTGAATGGGTTGGAATTCAGGAGCTTTCCTAGGCTTTGAGGGGGGAATCCAAACCTCCCTGTGCTCCCAGCAACAAAACCTGGCTCCTGGTGCTGCTCCTGCAGGAAAAACCCCTCGGAGCAGGAGCCCCTCGTCCACCTTCCCAGCCTGCCTGGTTTTTAAATCGTGGAGTGACCTGAGAGGAACTCTCCTGGTGCTGTTATTTCCCCCCTCCCTGAGCTCCTGGTAGGCTGTCGAGGCTGGAGTGAGGCTGGGACACGGGGGCTGGAGGAATTCCCAGATGTTCTGATCTCCTGCAGCCACAGTCACCACTGGGGAGTGTTTTCCAGTTGCTGTCCAGTGATATCCCAGTGACCCCCTGCTCTCCACAGCACTCCCAGTGACCCCCTGCTCTCCACAGACATCCCAGGAACATTCCTGCTCCCCAGAGATATCCCAGTGACCCCCTGCTCTCCACAGATATCCCAGTAACATTCCTGATCTCCACAGATATCCCAGTGACCCCCTGATCCCCACAAATATCCCAGTAACACTCCTGATCTCCACAGATATCCCAGTAACATCCCTGCTCTCCACAGATATCCCAGTAACATTCCTGATCTCCACAGGTATCCCAGTGACCCCCTGATCTCCATAGATATCCCAGTAACATTCCTGATCTCCACAGATATCCCAGTGACCCCCTGATCCTCACAGATATCCCAGTGACCCCCTGATCCCCACAGATATCCCAGTGACCCCCTGATCCCCACAGATATCCCAGTGACCCCCCTGATCCCCACAGACATCCCAGTAACATTCCTGCTCTCCACAGATATCCCAGTGACCCCCCTGATCTCCACAGATATCCCAGTGACATTCCTGCTCTCCACAGATATCCCAGTGACCCCCTGATCCCCACAGACATCCCAGTAATATTCCTGCTCTCCACAGATATCCCAGTGACCCCCTGATCCCCACAGACATCCCAGTAATATTCCTGCTCTCCACAGATATCCCAGTGACCCTCTGATCTCCACAGATATCCCAGTGACATTCCTGCTCTCCACAGATATCCCAGTAACATTCCTGCTCCCCACAGATATCCCAGTGACCCCCTGATCCCCACAAATATCCCAGTAACACTCCTGATCTCCACAGATATCCCAGACCAGGAGTGTTTCCCTTCCAAATCTTCCAAAGCCGCTTCAGGCTATGGATTCCAGGGTCCAAGACCTGGAATATGGGACAGAGTTTCCAACCCATTTCATGGAAATTCCACACTCTACAACTCCTTGACAGGAGGGGGGAGTCAGGGGGGGTTGGCTCTGCTCCCTGGGTGATCAATGGCTATTAAATAAATCTGATCCCAAAGGATTTATTTCACTGATCTGGAGTAAGGAACTTAATATCCAAACAGTTCAACAGAATATTCCTATTAATTGGTAGGAATTGTAGCTGAGATCTTGTGGATTGAGCTGATGGAAGTTTTTGCTCACCATGTGGGGATAGAACTGGATGATCTTTAACATCCCTTCCAACCCAAACCATGCTGGTTTTCCATGATAATACAATATTTAATATATTTATATGGACATATGTGTGTAAAACTGACATATATAGAAACACAGACTTTATAAATTATTTTATATAATTCTTGCACTGAGTTTTCCTGGAGCCTGAAAAGGATGGATGGACAGGAATTTTTTCATTTCAATGATTTCTGAGCAGAAAATGGAGTCCTGTAAAATTCCAATGTCCTGAAGAAGGTGGTGAATGTCCTGTTCAACATCCATTAAATAAATCTGATCACAGAGGATTTATTTTGCTGCTCTGGTGTAATCCTCTTAATTTCCAAACAGTTCAAGAGTATATTCCTATTAATTTGTAGGAACTGTAGCTGAAATCTCGTGGAATGAGCTGCCTGGAAGTCTTTGCTCACCATGTGCTTACTATAAGGCCCGAATTCTTTTGACAGGGTTTTACTTGGTGCATGACAGGAGACCGTAATTTGACCATAAAACTTTATCCCTACAAAAGAAACGAGCTTCAAACCACTTTGGAAACTCTGCCTCTAACACACCACATCAGAGAAAACACCAGTTTGATGATGAAAAAGCCTCCAAACAAAAGCTTCATTTCAACAAGTCCGACGAGAACGTTTCAATTTAAGTAAAAAGGTTAAAAAACGTTGCCCTTCCAATGAATTATTGAGACAAAAGAGTTTGAGGGTTTTTTTCTCATTGAAATTCCTCACAGCCCCACACAAAAAAAAATAAATAAATTTAAAAAAAAAGACAAAAACTCTATTTCTTACAAAAACTCTGTGATGATAATGGCCCAGGGCAAAGAGCAGATGGAGAATTCACTAAATGACAATAATGTTTCCGTGCAAAATGATTCGTGGACTCGAATGGCTTCAGCACTGGGGATTCACACCATTCCCACACCATTCCCAGACCATTCCCAGGAACAATGGAAGGGTCATTTCTGGTGCCTGTTTGGGCAGGAAGGAGCCGTTTCCCCATGAGGGGAATGGGGTTGGATAATCTTTTTCCACGTGGATATTTGTGTTCTAAACATGGACTACAAGGGGGAATAGATTTAGGTGGGATATTGGGAAGGAATTCCTGGCTGGGAGGGTGGGGAGGGACTGGAGTGGATTTCCCAGGGAAGCTGTGGCTGCCCCTGGATCTCTGGAAATGTCTAAGGACAGGTTGGATCAACCTGGGATAATGGGAGATGTCCCTGCCCATGGCAGGGATGGAATGGGATGATCTTTAAGGTCTCTTCCAAGCCAAACCACTCTGGGATTCTCTGATTCCATGAAACACAATTATTTACTATTCTTACTGTATTATCATTGCTCTAATTATTATTATTATTATTATTATTATTATTATTGTTATTGTTATTGTTATTGTTATTGTTATTGTTATTATTCAGGTTTAAACATAAGGGATGTAGAAAGAGAAGCACTAAACTTAAAAATTGGAGCAAATCCTTTTAACTCCCTTCTGCTTTCAGGGATCCCTGATTCCCTCCATCAGCCTGGAGTCCCAACTGCTGGGCAGGGGTTTGGACACAGGAAAACCCCCAAGAAACAAACCCAGGCTGGAGATGAGGCTGTGCAGGAAAAAAAAGTCCCTTTTTGAGATGTTCTTCCACTTTGGAGTGTGCTGCAAGAGTATTTTTGAAGGAGAAAAGTGATTGTAAGGAAATGAATCCTGAAAATTGTCAGGTTTCCTCTTTGAGGAGCTCAGGGTTTGGGATCCTCTCTGAGATGGGTGAGAACAAACAATTTGTTGGTTGTTTTCTGAGGAAATAAAAGGATGGTTTTATTCAGGGATATTCATCCAGTGGGGTAAGAATTTGCTTGGTAAAGAACAGGCTCTGATTATCTAAAAAAAACCATTTCTGGGCCATTTCAGGGGTGGGAGGTTGTGGATGTTTTTTAATTGCCATAAATTGATTTCCTTGTTCTATTAAGTATCAGGGGTTGTAAGACAAGATAGTCTAATACAATATATTATATAATGTATATT
>NW_021940807.1:977034-978056 GCF_001715985.3 Manacus vitellinus | reverse complement strand
AATGTAATATAATGTAATATAATATAATATATCCCATCTCCTAAATCCATCCTGAGGTGCCCCAGGATTCCCAAACCCCTGTGTAGACATGAGCTCACCTTCCCACCAGGCTTTGCTGGTGCCAGGGACCTGTTTCCCAAATAATGGGGCAAAGACCGAATCCAAATGGAGCTGGATCTCCCTTCCCAACCTCCCCTAACTCCCAGGGGGGTGAGCTGGGGAGAAAATGCCTTCTGGATTCAGATTCCCTGTTGCAATGGTGTGGATTCCAGCCAGGAGGGTTCCTCAGGTGCCTACAAGGGGTTCAAGACATTAAATTCACCCTTGGTTTATCCAGAGAAGGTCCTGGATGCTTCAGGGGAAGGAATAAAAGAGTTTCTTCTCCTTTCAGACCAAGATCCCCATGGAAAGGACTCAAATCCTCTCCTGCCTCCGGAAAGGAAGCAGTGGGAGCTCAGGGACAGGAGTCTGATGTGATAATCCACATGAGGAGCAAATGTGATTAACAAACAGCAACGTTATCGCCCTTTAAATCCTTTAAATCACCTCCCTGGGGGCTTAAACACTCCAGATCACGAATATCAAACACCAGGTCAGTGCCTTCCATGAACTTGTCACACTCCTTTTAAAACCTGGCCCTACAAACCCCCAGAACTTCCCACTCCTAATGGCTGGAAATCTCATTTCCAGTCCCAGCTCGTTCCCAGCCGAGTCTGTTCCTCCCATAAACTCTGCCCGAGGTTTAACCCCGGGGCCGGTGGCTTTAATTCCATCCCTTCCCCCGGGAATCACGAGGGTTTGAAAAGCCAAACTCAACGATCTGACTGTGGGGCTGAATCCTGATGCAGAAAGAAATATTCCCTCTGGATTTGGGCAGGCAGAAGGACCCGGGCACATTGGCACGGTTGGTGTGGCAGGGACCTGCTGGACAACCCCCTGCCGAGCTGGACGGGCACCAAAGGCCTTCTGGCACCTCTGGGGGGGTCGTGATCCCACATTTTTGGGCCGTTTCAGGTGCTCAG
>NW_021940807.1:961264-974841 GCF_001715985.3 Manacus vitellinus | reverse complement strand
ACACTCCCCCCAGCTTGGTGTCACCTGTACATTTGCTGATGATGGACTCAATGCCCTCATCTAAATCATCAATAAAGATATTAAATAGAACTGGGCCCAGCACTGATCCCTGGGAACATCACCAGTGTCCAGATCCCAGCTGGATGCAGCACCATCCCCACCACTCTCTGGGCCTGGCTGAGATCAACAACAGCTGATAAAGTCCCCAAAATTCCTCTAAAGGAGATGCTGGCATGGAGGTTTTCCTGGTCGGGCTTTATGGCCAAGCTTTGGGAAGGTTTTGTAGAGATCCCAACTTCCAAAGGGCAACAGGATTCTGAATTACAGCATAAACCAAGCCAAAGTATGTCCTGGCTGCTCTGGAATAAAAGCTGATGAAGCCTAAGTGGACATAAATCTTTGGAGAGTCAGGTTTTGGAAAACTCCTCGGAGCAGGAATAATGTGAGCACTTGGTATTATTAATACCTGGCTTTTAAGCAGCGGGGTTGAAAACACTTCCAGAGTTTCATTATCCTGTTCTTTCTAAATGGGGATGTTGAAATAGAGGGATGAGGAATCCCAGAGGGAGAGGGGGAAGAGAACCACGTGTTTCATGTCCTGGTCCAACATGCTCAGAGTTGGTGTTTGTGGAAAGGTAAAGATCAGATTCTGGGTGGCTCCAGAATTACATCTGAGGAGAAACTTGATTTAATTACCACTTACAGAAGCAAGGCATGAAATCCCTGACCCCACCCTTCATTCTGGCCCTCTCCTGACCCAGGAGACCAGAGCAAGAGGCAGTTCCCGACTCAGAGTGTGGATATTCCAAACAGCCCCAAGGCTGGCCCTCCCTCAGCCCATTTCACAAGGCCAGGACTGGTTTGACTCCTTAAATAACAATGGAAAAGCTGCCTCTTTCCTGCAAATTTTCCCCTAGATTCCTTTCTGGAGGGGGATGAAGCACACTAGGTCAAGGACACAGCCCACATCTCATCCCAAAATCCCTGCTTATCCACGCTGCCTGTGTGTTGTCTCAGCCCTCAGCTCTTCCTGGTTTTCCAGGTTGCAGTGGGAGCATCCCAGCTGGTTTTTCCAGCCATGCCATAAGGATATAAGTGACAGCCACCACTTGGATATGGGAATTTCCCCCAGAATCTCTTTGAGGCACCAACACAGTGTCCAAATAACCTCTGGTGCCAGAGCTGAGGTGTTTTGCTGCCTGGGTTCAGGAACCTGCTCCAAGCTGAGGTTCTGGGTGTCCTGTGCAAAGATAATGGCTCAGGTGACCAGTCTAAACTACCCTGTGCCAAAGGGGTAGAGAAAGAAGGAAATTATACCTAAATTTACCTAAAATCCCCTCACTCTCTGAGCCTTAACTCGAGCCCAATTCTGCTGGTAGGTGTGTTTAATTATAAAAGCTTAATTATGAAGAACTCTGTTAAGAGGAGGCATCTAAAACTTGTGTTTCCAGGAACAGGATGGGCTTCCTGCTTAGTTCTGTCAGTGTGGTGATTCCATGTCATCCCAGGGAGCACTTCCACCCAGGAGACTCCTTATCCCAAGGAGTGTCCTCCCAGCTGCACCAAACCCCTCCCGACTCATCCTCGTTCTCCTTCAGGCTTCAGGAGCTGCCTTTTCTTCCCTGCACTCCCACCCAGGTTTGGCATGTTGGGAATAAGAGCCTGGAAGTGAAATTCCACAAAAACTGAGAGGTTTGAATCCCTTTGGAGAGTGGGCTCATGCCTAAGAGTCCCACTTTCTCTCTGGGAGCTCTGAACACTGACATAACCTTTCAGTCTTTTTTAAGTTTTAAAGCTTCCTAATGTTTCCCATGGGAAGAATGAAACCTAACAGATAATCCCAGTCCATTAAGAATAGAATTCCCACATTCTGAGTCCTCAGAGCTGGGTCAGAGCTCACTGCAGATGTCCAGGCCACTCTTGAAGGCCACTCCAGGCACTTAGTGATAAAAGCCACTACAGACTTTGTGCTGGAGTTGCTGCTGAGTTATCCTGAGGTTGCTCCAAGCCCACCAGCTTCAGGAATACAGGCACCTCTTCCCAGTTCCTGCCTGTTGATGGAAGGAATCTTTGATCCACCTCAGCCAAGGGAAAAGGGAGGAGCAGAGAAAATATTCAGGCTGGTAATGACAGAAGAGAGTTGAGAGCAGGGATGGCTGAGGAAGGGGAGAGATGTGCAAATATGGCAACTAAAATGTACCTGAGTCATATTTAAAGCTTTTTAACTCAGGAGAAGTTGAGGTAGAAGAAAGTGAGGAGAAGGAGAAGGAAGTAGAAGTAGAATAGAAAGAGAAGGAGAAAGAGGAGGAGGAAGTGGAAGGAAAAGAATAAAAGTAGAATAAAAGGAGAAAGGGAAGTAGGGGGAAGTAGGAGGAAGTAGAAGTAGAATGGAAGTAGAATAGGAGAAGTAAGAGGAGAAGGAGAAGGAGAAGGAGAAGGAGAAGGAGAAGGAGAAGGAGAAGGAGAAGGAGAAGGAGAAAAGGAGAAGGAAAAGTAGGAAAAGAAGTAGAAGAAGAGAAGGAGAAGGAGAACAGAAGTAGAAGGGGAAAGAGAAGGAGGACTAAGTTATGTGGTAGAAGTTTAGCTCAGTAAAACTTCAGGATGTTTTCAGGAACTCCGGGTTTGACCTTGAAAAATCTTCTTCCATGGATGTGGAATTGTTTAGACACAAATATCTCTGCACAAAGATAAAGGAATTCTCCAGATAATCCAGTGGGTGTATTGCCCAAGTGAGATAAATAAGATTTCTAAAATACTACCGAAGACATTTAGAACTGTGGTCTAAGTTATTTCTGTTACCCTCATGCACATAGAAACTGGGAAAAAGACCTTCTTTCTTAGGAAAATGGGGAAGAAAACCCCTCAGTACAGACAGACCACCAGCCCAGTCTTTGGCCAATGAAATTCTCTCTCTTTTTCCTTTTTTCCCTGCCTAATTTCTCCTTCCCGACCCCAGGTGAGGGAAGAGGAGACAGGAAGAAGAGGAGCAGGAAAAGTTCTCATAAATCCCAGCGTTTGGAATGTGAAGATAAAGTGATTCAGTGAAAAATGATGATTCAGTTTAAGAAATGATGGTGCTTTGCCACTGGAATGATCTGTAAGGGAGAAGGCAGCTCCTCTGCCCCAGGACAGGAGGATTTGGGGGGAGAAGTTCCTATGGCAAACACTTGCTATTGGATTTAGGAAACAAATCTGATTTTTAGCCCGTTCTTTCCATATTGGACTTAAGACCTTTCGGGTCCTAAAATTCTCCTAAACCAGATAGCAGAGTGTTGCCTGAGTTTCCAGGCCATGTTGCCTTTCCCATTTTATCCCAAAAGTCTGCTGTGGAGTCCCAGCTCAAGAGGAATGTCCCCCCTGGCAGCACTGGTCGGAACAGAACCACTCACAGCTGCTTGTCCTGCTTGGGTTAGAACACACAGACCCAGAAATCCAGCTCTAACCAAGAAACTCACATTATCCCAGGCTTTTTCCAGCCATTTTTCTGCTGGACTTCTCCCTTTTCTGACCCCCCAACACCTTCCACCAACCCAAGTTGCTCCACAGTTCCCATCCCTTGGAGAGCAGCAGGGGAAGGAAAAGGAGAGGAAACTTCCTAAGGGTTGAGATGATTTCTGTGACCTGTAAATCTGTTTTAATTGGACAGCAACCAAGAGGTTCCTGTTTTCCTGCTGAAGATCTGGAAAGCTTTTTTTCCCAGGTACTGCACACGCCAGTGGGTGGAATTCATCCCAACCTTTGTAGTCCTGGGCCATCCATTCAGTTATGCTGACATGAGCTAATCCTGAAATATTTCTGTATATCCTGGTGTCCAGAAATAATCTCCAGTGGGACTGTGAAAAGGCAGAAGCCTGTGGTTGAAGGAGTCGTGTTGGTTCAACTCCAGCTTGTGAAAACAAAAATGCTGTTGAGAGGACAAGGTTTTTGTGGGCTCTGTCGAGCCCCAAGACATCCCAGCAGACTCAGCCATCCTTAAGGGAATCTTGGATCCGATCCAGAGCCTGTTAACTCAACAGGAGTCTATCCATTGACTCCAGCAAGGCTTGGATCTGACCCAGTGGGTGTAGGAGCTGAGACCTTTGTCCGTGCAGGAAAACACCGTTTGCCTCCAGTTCTCCCGAGTGGAACAATTTCAGAGCTCCTGCTTTTTCATTCCTCTCTTCCCTCCACAATTTTGTCCTTCATTTTTCCTCTCCTTGGCAGCAACTGCTCTGAAAAAGCCAGGGGAGAAACACGAGCTGTGGCTGCCTCTGGATCCCTGGAAGTGTCCAAGGTCAGCTTGGAGCGAGCTGGGATAATGGGAGGTGTCCCTGCCCATGGCAGGGAGGTGGAACAAGATTTTTAAGGTCCCTTCCAACCCAACCCATCCTGGGATTCTCTAGGATGGGATGGCACCTGCAACAAGTTCAGATCCCAGGAGCCACTTCCCCGGGGTTTTGATGTCCAACAAAGGAGCCCAACCCTTGGAGCTGCCCAGAGCAAGAGACAGGAATATTTCCCGAGCTCCTCTCCATGGGATCAGCATCCCGTTATTATTTAGGAATAAACTAAAACTGCAGCCCAAATTTTGGCCTGAGTCCAACCAAAAAAATCAACCCCAAAAAGCAACCCCCCACTCGTTTCTTGTTCTTCCCACTCTTTCCTTGTTCCCCTTCAATCTTTCCCTCTTTTCCACAGGCTGGGATTTTCTGAGCCTTGTTCAGATGTTCTCAAGGATCTGCTTCCCAAATCCAAAGGAACTTCTAAACCCCCAGGAATGCCAAGAGTTGTCTCAAGTGGCTTTTTTTATCCTGATTTTGTTTTATCCGAGTCTTGGGGTGGCAGCTTCTTGCAATTGGGGTTTATTCTCATTCAAAGAGCAAAATGTCAAGAAGGAAAGAGAAAAAAGGGAAAAAAAGGGAAAAATAGGGGGAAAAAGGTAAAAAAAAGTAGGAGGAAAAAAAGGGAAAAATAGGAAAAAATTGAGAAAAAATAGGAAAAATAGAAAAATGAGAGGGAAAATGGGAGGGAGGGAAAAAAACGGGGGAATAGGGGAAAAAAAGAGGGAAAAAGTAGGGGGGGAAAGAAAAAATAGGGAAAAAATTGGAAAAAGTAGGGAAAAATAGAAAAATAAGAGGAAAAAACAGGGGGAAAAGGGAAAATAGGAAAAATAGGAAAAAATAGGAAAATTAGAAAAAAGAAAAAATAGGAAAGAATAGGAAAAAAGAGAAAAAAATAGAAAAATAGGAGGTATAAATAGGGGGAAAGGAAAAAAGTAGGAAAAAATAGAAAAAAAATAGGAAAATATAGGAAAAATAGAAAAAAGAGGGAAAAATAGGAAAAATAGTAAAAAAATATGAAAAAATAGGGAAAATAGAAAAAAAGAAAAAGGATAAAAAAGGGGGAAAATAGAAAACAAAGAGGGGAAAATAGGAAAAAATAAGAAAAAAGACGAAAAAATAGGGAAAAATGGAAAAAATGGGAAAAATAGAAAAAATAGGAAAAATAGGAAAAATAGGAAAAATAG
Source organism: Manacus vitellinus (assembly GCF_001715985.3). NCBI lineage: Eukaryota > Metazoa > Chordata > Aves > Passeriformes > Pipridae > Manacus > Manacus vitellinus. The sequence continues at coordinate 969,335 of NW_021940807.1, read as the reverse complement.
GGCAAAATAGGAAAAAAGAGGAAAAAATAGAAAAATAAGAGGATTAAATAGTGAAAAAACCGAAAAAATAGGGAAAATAGGAAAAAAGGGAAAATAGAAAAAAGGGGGAAATTAGGAAAAAATAGAAAAAAGAGAGATAAATCGGAAAAGTAGGATGAAATAGAAAAAGAGGGAAAATAGGAAAAAAAGGAAGAAGTAGGAAAAATAGGAAAAAATGGGAAAAAATAGGAAAAATAGGGAAAATTGGGAAAATAGAAAAAAGAGGAAAAAATAGGAAGACAAGTAAAAACTAAGAAAAAAAAGAGGAAAAATAGGGAAAAAATAGAAAAAAGAGCGGGGGGAGGGGAAAAAATTGGAAAAAATAGAAAAAAAGAAAGATTAAAATTAGGGAAAAAATAGAAAAAGGGGGAAAATAGGAAAAAAAGGAAAAGTAGGAAAAACAGGAAAAAATGAGAAAAAATAAGAAAAATAAGAAAAATAGGAAAAAGAGGAAGAATAGGAAAAAGAGGAAAAATAGGAAAACAAGGAAAATATAAGAAAAAACAAAAAAGAGGAAAAATATGGAAAAACAGAAAAAAGAGGAAAAATAGGAAAAAAGGAAAAATTGGAAAAATAGAAAAAAGAAAGATAAAAAAATAGGGAAAAAATAGAAAAAGAGGGAAAATATGAAAAAAAGGGAAAAGTAGGAAAAACAGGAAAAAATTGGTAAAAATAGACAAAATAGGAAAAATTGGGAAAAATAGGAAAAACAGAAAAAAGAAGAAAAAGAGGAAAATAAGTAAAAACTAAGATAAAAGAGGAAAAATAGGGAAAAAAATAGAAAAAAGAGGGAAAATAGGAAAAAAGTAAACAATTGGGAAAAAAACGAAAAAATTGAGAAAATTAAAAAAAAGAGGAAAAGTATGGGAAAAAAAAGAAGAAAAAATCTGGGGAAAAAAAAAGAAGATGGGGGAAAAAAAGAGGAAAAAAGTAGGGGGGAAAAGAAAAAAAGGGAAAAATTGGAAAAAGTAGGGAAAATAGAAAAATAAGAGGAAAAAACAGGGAAAAAAAGGAATAATAGGGAAAATAGGGAAAAATAGGAAAATTAGAAAAAAGGAAAAAATGAAAAAAGAGGAAAGAATAGGAAAAAAAGTGGAAAAAAATAGAAAAATAGAAGGTATAAATAGGGGGAAAAGGAAAAAAAGTAGGAAAAAATATAAAAAAAATAGGAAAATATAGGAAAAATAGAAAAAAAAGAGGGGAAAATGGGAAAAATAGTAAAAAAAACCATGAAAAAATAGGAAAAAACAGAGTTGAGGCCAGGTCTTGCAATGAAAAGGTCAAGTGCAGGAAAGTGTGAAAGCTCCCAAAGGAACCAAGGTGTTAGCAGAACCCAGGAATTCTGTATTTTGAGTAGAAAGGGTCATTGGAGTAAAAAAATTCCAGAAAATGAAAATTGTTTCTAATTTTTTTTTGTATTTTCTTTTAGTTGCAGATGACTTGATACCTAATAATATTCAATAAAAGGGCCAAGTTCTAAAGAGTTCACAGATAATCCACAACGTTTCACTTTGCCAAAGTCTCTCTTCCTTTCCCCTCTCCCCGTCACAAATTTGCTTCCAAACTGTCAATGAGTTGGAAAAAAAAAAAACTTCCAAGAACTGCCCTGTTCTTCAAATTCCTGGTACAAACCTGCCTGGAAGCTCTGGATCAAGGCAGGCTCCATCCCTTGGGGATGGTTACGTAACAAGGGCTGGACTTCTGGCCAAAATCTTTGGCTATTTTGGGATGATCCCACGGAAATCAACGTCCGAAGAGCAGGAATGACCCTGAGTGGGCTGTGGAGGCTGGAATGTCAAGGCTGGAATGTCAAGGCTGGAATGTCAAGGCTGGAATGTCAGGGGTGAGAAGATGCTCTGTCCACACACAGGGATTGTGTTTTCATGGCTGAGCATCATCGGGAACCCCTTGGAATTCATCCCTCTAATTCCAGTCCAGGTTTAATTGGAAAAGCTCTTTTAGAGTCAGTTCTGGGTTAGCTCTTGGTCTGGGCCTAAACCTGTGGCTCAACATGGTCTGGGCCTAAATCTGCCTCTCCAGAGGACTCTCCTGTTTCCATGTTGTCCAGTTCACCTGGAATCCAAGGAAATGGCTCCATTCCATTAAATCTCCCTCATTTTGGTCACTGGGTTGGATCTTTCTCAAGCTCTACCCAGAATTTCACCCTCTATATGAATTTCCCAGGATACAGAAGATACCACCCAGTTCTCTAATAATTCTGGGTGTTTCCCTCTCAGTTCTAACTGGATTCATCTATTTATTATTTATTTATTAGCAATCAGTTCTTGGAGTCATCCCTTTATTAACTCATTTAAATAAAATGAGCACGAGCCTGGAAATCCAGAGGCTTTCTTACCCTCTGTGTGCTCTGAGTTCACCAAAAGCATTAAAAACACAGTTTACTCCAGAATTAAATCCTCTATATTGTGTTCCACTCATTTCCAGGGATCTGAAAAGGTGAGGGGGGGAATTTTGAGGGTTTGTTTCGTTTGGATGAAGCCGAAGGAATCACCAAGAGAGCCCAGAACTTTTTGTTGCCTGATTCCAACGGGCCACAAAGATGCATCCAGAGGTGTCTGAGACTCTGATATCCATGGAAAACACCTTCCAAATGGTTCTGAACTCTTGGACCTGCACCAAAGGAGTTCACTCGGGGGGTGGGTTGATCCTGCTTTTTACACAGTTCACTTTTTATGGATTTATCAGCTCCAAATCAATAATTCCTCTCACAGAACAACCCAAACTCCCCACTGAGTAACATCCCACCTTCTGCTTTCCGGGGGCTTTAAAGAGAATTAATTCACCATAAAATAGCTGGGTTCATCACATCCAAGATTTTGATTGTTTGGGGGATGGAGAACCAAGGAAATGCTGTTAATTGGGATAGAAGTGGGACAGACATCACAATTCCTTCCACAAAAAAGGCTGAATTAAGGAAAAAAGGAGCCCAGAATAGAAATGGTTCCAGCTGAAACTGGGGCTGCTTCCCGAAAATTTTCATTAAATCAGCTTGAAGAAGCAAATTAGGACCTGTGGTTTATATTCCATATATAATTCACATTATATTCATGTTATATTCCACATATATCCAACGTTCCCTTGATGTTGCACCAGTGAAGCACTGACAGAGCTACAAATAACCCTCCAGTATTGCTTTTTAATTGGATTTTTAACACAGTGATTTTATACCACCGCAGTCCATCTTCTGCCCCTGAAAGGAAATGACCCAAGTTCTCAGGAAAATCAATAAAACTTGGGAAATGATTCTTTTTTAATGGCCCTGTAGTTCTCAGGTTGCCCTTTCCCAGCTTTTCTTTTTTTCTCACCACTAGAAGTGCTCAGAGGATACAAAAAATGAAGTGAGAAAAAAAAATTGTAAAGAAAATGACATTTGGTTTTGAGCCCGAAAGAAGAAATAAAGGTCTGAATTTAAAAAAAAAAAAGATGCAATAATCCCTTTTCAAAGAGCATTTTCATTTGCTTGTAAGGAGAAAAAACACATTTATTCCAGTGAGTGACAACCACGTCCAAAACCAGTCTAAAACCAGCAGGTTAAAAATCAGGAAATCATAAATACCCCGTTTCTCCATCATTCCCAAACAATGGCATTGATATTCCCTGGGATGAGCCAAAAAAAAAGTAATAAAAAAGCACCTTTTTTTTCCCCCTTTCCAGCTGCAAACTCGAGGCTGTCGAGTTACACCCTTGGAAACAAGGGGGGGGGGTTAATTTTTAATTGATGTTTCTTACTCTGAGGGCACTTTTAGAGCTATTTTCCACTAGGAAAAAAAAAAAAAAGAAAAAGGAAGAGCAAACTGTGGAAAAAATGCTGGTGGAGAACATAAAACTCACTGAGCTGTGAGAGGGGAATAAATAGGATTTGCCTCATTGGAGGCTTAAAAACCAGGGCTGGATTTAATGTTGTTTGGGGGGGCATCAAATGATGCTCTAAAAGAATCCTCAGCACATTCCTGGCACTGCCAGTGTCCAAGTTTTTTAATGGAATTCCATTTAGCAGCTTCTGGAAAGGTGATCCCGACTTTTCCCAGCTCCAAAGCAAAACATCACCTGAGACGCCACGTTAGTGCAGTGAAATTTAGGGGAATATTCCCAAATTCAGGGAAGTTTCACAGCCAGATGGGCAAAAGGACTTGGACAGATCAGGAGAAACCCATGGAATCTTGGTTGGAATGGAGGTTGAGATGGTTCTTGATGGAACAGCAATAAAAGAAGCCGGGCTTTTGTAGGAAAATGTCACTTGAGCTTCCCTGAAATCCAAGTGTGAACAACCAGAGGCTCCAGCAATGCATTAGGGGAAAGAAGCTCGTCTAAATGACTAAATATCCATCCTTTCCCTGATATCTCCCTAAAAGATTCCAGGCAAATTCCCCTGCAGGAAATCCATAACATCCTTAAACATTTTGCACAGCTGCTTCCCGAAATCCCAGCATTCAGCCCCAAATACTCCCCTAAACCTAATCCTAACCCTAACTCTAATCCTAGGCCTAATCCTAACCCTAATCCTAATCCTAGCACTAACCCTCAAATCATGTTTAATTCAGACAAATCTGTTTTAAATACTCCCCCTAACCCTAACCTTAATTCTAATCCTAACCCTAACCCAAAAAAACATGTTTAATCCAGACAAATCTGTCTCACAAATACTCCCCCTAACCCTAAACCTAACTCTAACCCTAATCCCAGCCCTAATCCTAACCCTAACCCTAACCCTAATCCTAGCACTAACCCTCAAATCATGTTTAATGTGTCTTACAAATACTCCCCCTAATCCTAAAACTAAACCTACCTAACCCTAATCCTAACCCTCAAATCATGCTGAATTCAGACAAATCTGTTTTACAAATACCCCTCCAACCCTAACCCTAATCCTAATCCTAGCACTAACCCTCAAATCATGTTTAATTCAGACAAATCTGTCTTACAAATATTCCCCCTAACCCTAAACCTAACCCTAACCTTAATTCTAATCCTAACCCACAAATCATGTTTAATTCAGATAAATGTGTCTTATAAATACTTCCCCTAACCCTAAACCTAACTCTAACCCTATTCCCAGCCCTAATCCTAACCCTAATCCTAACACTAACCCTCAAATAATGTTGAATTCAGACAAATCTGTTTTACAAATACTCCCCCTAATCCTAAAACTAAGCCTAACCCTAACCCTCAAATAATGATGAATTCAGACAAATCTGTCTTACAAATACTCCCCCTAAACCTAACCCTAAATCTAACCCTAATCCTAATCCTAACCCTAATCCTAGCACTAACTCGCAAATCATGTTTAATTCAGACAAATGTGTCTTACAAATACTCCCCTAACCCTAAGCCTAACTCTAAACCTAACCCTAAACCTAATCCTAGCATTAACCCTAACCCTAATCCTAGCACTGACTCTCAACTCATGCTTAATTCAGACAAATCTGATTTACAAATACTCCTCCTAACCCTAAACCTAATCCTAATTCTAACCTTAACTCTAATCCTAACCCTCAAATAATGTTGAATTCAGACAAATCTGTCTTGCAAACACTCCCTCTGTCCACACGTAGGAGTCAAAAATATCCCTCCTGACCAAATTCAGGATCCCCACAACCTCAGCTGAAGAGCCTTGGAAAAGCAAATCTCCCACGAGGAGGAAAGAAGAGGAAACCTGGATATTGGCAGTGTCAGAATTCCTGGTTTTCCTCCAGTAGGGAGGAAAAAATAAATGAAGGGAAGAAAAAATCTCCTGAGTGGAAGCCCTGTCAGTTCAGCAGCAGGAATTTCCACTGGTGCCCTTGGATTGGGATTAAATTTGAGCACCAGCCTTGCCTTGGAGAACCTTTCATTGAATTGAGGCTAAAACTCCAACTTTCCAGCCTTCCATGGTTAAAACTCCAACTTTCCATGGCACAGGTAGAGTCATGGCCAGGGCTGAGCTCCCCAGACCCCTCAGGGACCTTCTACCGTGAGAATTCCCAAAGGAAAGGATGCTCTGATCTCAATCCCCATATTGGAGCTCAACCTTCATCCCTGGAAGTGTCCAAGGCCAGGTTGGAGCAACCTGGGCTGGTGGAAGGTGTCTCTGCCCATGGAAAAAGATGAGCTTTAAGGCCCCTTCCAACGAAAATCATCCCAGATTTATGATTCTCTGGGAATATTTGGCCTCCCAGCTGCAGAGTTTGGGATGCTGTGGCTGCCCAGGGGACACCCAAGCCCAGGCTGACGTTCTCCTCATCCCAAAAAACCAGGTTGAGACTCTTCCTCCCCAGCTGAGGAGACAGTGCTGATGCTAAAGGGCTTTGGGAATTCGGGAGCAGCTGCCAGAGGGCACTGGCACATCCCCCCGGGAGCCAACTTCCCGCTGCTGCTATTTAGGGCAGGGGTGATGGATTAAAGGGATTCTTTCCAAGGTCAAACCCTGTTTCAGAGCCAGGGTAAACACTTCAGGAAGTCTGACAACGCTCCAGCCTGGTTTTATGTCCACAAACCCTGCAAAAAAATAAAAAAAACAACCATCAGACAAACTAATAAATAACACAGAAATAACAAGATGCCAAATTGGGCTCCTTTGCCACAAACCCAAAGATTTGAAACACAAAAAAAAACCCCGGAACAGCTGCAGGGATGTGGCCCAGGGGACGGGTTTATTTGCAGTCTGAAGATGTTTTCAAGGTCAGAGGTGGTTTGTGGGGGGCAAAGTCTGCACCCCTGGGCCGGGCTGGCAAATCCACGTCCTAAATAAAGTCCTCTCGGGGGGGGGGAAATCCAACCCATAATTTATGGGATGGTTTGGGCCACCTGGGCTTGTGTGGAGGAGCTCGGACTCAAATCCCCCTCAGGGATCTGAGGAGCTGCTCCTGCTCATCAAACCCACAGGAAAAAGGGAAAGGAAGAAGGACAGAGTCCAAAGCAGAGGATGATTTGCTCCGAGGAATTATGGCCCCGGTCCCACTGGGGTTATCCCAGGTATTTGTCACCCCATGGCAGACCTTTCCCACGTTAATTTTTGGAGGATTTTGCTGCCTGGTTGCTTTTATTCCCTGCCACGCTGTGGTGGATGGGATCAAAAAAAATGGGATTCCTTAGGGGCAGTTTTGGGGGACTCAGTCTCTAATCCCACTCAGACACCAAGTCCTCTGCAATGGAGCAGCACAGAATCCTGGAATGGTTTGGGTGGGAAGGCACCTTAAAGATCATCTCATTCCAACCCCCTTCACCATCCCAACTTTCTCCAAGCCCCATCCTGGCCTTGTCTTTCCTAGAGGACCAGGATCCATGGATTTTGTATTTATCCCAGTTACATTCCCACGTGTCTCTGAGTCCACACAACTCTGCAACCCCTTTTTCCATCTTTCCCTGTCGAAGTTTTCCCGTGCCTGTGCCTGGTTCACTCATCCCTGAGTGGAAATCCATCTGGGAAGGGAGGGATTTGCCAGGAATGTCCGTGGATGTGTGTTTGGATGCAGGTCCTGGGTTGGTCTGAAGGACTAAACGTGCCTGCAACGGGAAAGGGGAATTCCAGGCTCCCCTCGTACCCAAGAGGAGGTGGAAAGAGGAGAGCTGGGACTCTGGGATGTTCCCATGTTTAGGGTTGGAAAACCCTTTAAAGCAAAGGATTACAATCCCTAAAAACACATCTCTTCCAGGAACTGCTCTGGGGGAACAGGGAGGCTCCACAGGAGGTGGGAAGTTGGGCAGGGAGGTTTTTTATCAGTTCTCTTCCCTTTGCTGATCCCAGCAAGAACCAATTCCCGGGGGAACCTCAAGTCCCAAACCTCAGGAAGGCAGGAAATGTGTGTGGAGCCAAGGACAACAGCTCCTGGAGACCCCAAAAACGCTTCCCCCCCCTCTCCCCAGGGCCACCAGTAAGGGAAGGTTGGCTCCAGTTTGCCTGGGATTTGTTGTGCTCGGCCTGGCCCTGGATGTGGCAAAAACAAAGGACAGACCTTTCTTCTCCCTCTCCTCCCTCTCACAAATCCCTCCAGGGGAAAAGGACACAAGAAAACTAAAAAAAAAAAATCTGGGG
>NW_021940807.1:952271-955451 GCF_001715985.3 Manacus vitellinus | reverse complement strand
CCACCATGGGACATCAGCCATGGGATATCAGCCATGGGACACCCACCATGGTACACCCACCATGGGACATCAGTCATGGGACATCCACAATGGGATATCAGCCATGGGATATCAGCCATGGGACATCCACCATGGGATACCCACCATGGGACACTCACCATGGAACACCCACCATGGGACATCAGTCATGGGACATCCACAATGGGATATCAGCCATGGGATATCAGCCATGGGACACCCACCATGGGATATTCAGTATGGGACACCCACCATGGGATATCCAGTATGGGACACCCACCATGGGACACCCACCATGGGATACACAACATTGGACAGTCACCATGGGATATCCACCATGGAACACCCACCATGGGACATCATCCATGGGACACCCACCATGGGATATCCAGTGTGGGACACCCACCATGAGACACCCACTATGGGATATCCACTCACCATGGGACACCCTGGAATACCCACCATGGGACACCCACTGTGGGACATCATCCATGGGACACCCAGCATGGGATATCCAGTATGGAACACCCACCATGGAACACCCACCATGGGACACTCACCATGGGACACCCACTGTGGGATATCATCCACTATGGGACACTCACCATGGGGCACCCACCACCCCATCCACCATGGGTACAAGAACTGTCCCAAAATTCTGGCTAAAGAAGAGCACAGAAACAGGGAGGTATTTCTGCAAAACATCCCACACTTTCTCACACATCTTGTGTAGAACAAGCTGTGCCCTCACCACCAGTCCATCCCTTTGTTTTTTGGGATGACTTTGGAATATCTGTATTTTTTAGTCAACACACACAAATTCCTGCCATCAAAGCAATTTTAAAAGGGAAAAACTTATCAATGCAAAACACATTGATGTACAGGGTTAAATTAAACTTTTCTCCTCAATTTGTTGACTGCAAGGTCACTTCTTTCCTCATTTATTTTTCTGATTCACAGCCCTTGTTGTCCCAAAATTAACGTCTCTGTCAGAAAAATTGAGAGATCTTATGGATAATTCTTGGAGTGACCTTTTCCAAAACACACACACACACACAATGGGAGGGCACCAACCTTCTGGTTTGGGTCTGCCCAGCAGCTTCATGACCTCAGCCTGGGTGGGGTTCTGCCCCAGAGCTCTCAGGACATCCCCACACTGGGCATAAGTGATTTTCATCTCCGATTTCGGGGTCCGGTCGAAGAGGGAAAACGCTTCCTTAAATTCTGGGAGGCGAAAAGAGAAGGAGAAATTCATTCCAGAGACAAATCTGCCTGAGCCTTTCGTTTTTGAGTTTGGGAGCAGCCTCGATGAGCCTTGTTGCCTCTGTTATCTGCAGGGTTTGTGTTCCTCCTCCCCTGGGTTTTCCGGTTCCATCAGGGATGGGATTGGAGAGGTCGAATGTTTTTCTCCTGGTATTTCCTCCTCAGTGAAAGTGCAGAAAATGGGACAGGAATGGTTGGCCTTGAGAGCTTTTCAGCTCCTCAGGAACACTCAGGAAGGCCTAGGATTCAGCAGGAATTCTGCTCCTGGGATAACTGGATATTGTGTTAAACGTGAGGCGCTCAGAGAGCAACAGCCCCCGGAGGTGAAGGAGCATCTCCATCAGCAGGGAACAAGATATTCCATGAGGAAATACTGGAATTGTGAACAAAAAATGCCATCACGAAGTACTGGAATTATGAGCAAGATACGCCATGAGCAAAAACTGGAATTATGAGCAAGATATGTCATGATCAAACGCTGGAATTATGAACAAGATATGCCATGAGAAAATACTGGAATTATGAGCAAGATATGCCATGAAAAAATACTGGAATTATGAGGAAGAAATGCCATGATCAAAAACTGGCATTATGAGCAAGAGATGCCATGAAAAAATACTGGAATTATGAGGAAGAAATGCCATGATCAAAAACTGGCATTATGAGCAAGATATGCCATGATCAAAAACTGGAATTATGAGGAAGAGATACCATGATCAAAAACTGGAATTATGAGCAAGATATGCCATGATCAAAAACTGGAATTATCACCCAACAAGTGGTTGGTGAGGGAAGGTGAAGTTATATGGAAAACCTTATCCCAGAATCCCAGAATCCCAGAACTGGTCAGGTTGGAAGGGACCACTCTGGGTCATCTGGTCCCTTGCAAGGCAGCCAGATCCTCTCCACAACATCCTTGGGAACATCCTCATGTCTCCTCTTCTGCCCTAAATTGAGGCTCTCACCACAGCAGCATCCTGGCAGGAACATTCCCATGGGAGATGGTCCCTGTTCCGCCCCCAATTCCCTGTGGATGTGGTGCCTGGGGACATGGCTTAGTGCTGGACCTGGCAGTGGTGGGTTGGTGGTTGGACTTGATGATCTTCAAGATCTTTTCCAACCTAAATAATCCTGTGATTCCAATGGAGCCAGGGCAGGAGCCCAGGACACACCACTTCCTCGGGTCCCTTCTCCCTGCTGGAGTTGCAGAATCAGAGGAACCCCTCAGGGTGCAATAATAGGCTGTTATCCTTTCCTACCATCCTTGATCCTTTGACTCTACTGTTATCCTTTATCCTTTACTCCATAGCACCCCATCCACAAATATCCCCTTGGCTTTAAAGCCCTGAATCCCTGAATCCCACCCTTGTCCTGCCGTTGCTCTTCTGCACATATTCCCCTCCCACTTTCCACACACAGTGAGTTTATCCCTCTTTTCCTGAAGTCCTGACCCATTCAGCCACTCAGCCCTTCCCTCTGCACACCGGATTTTCTCCATCTTTCCCTTCTCCATCCCTTCTCCTTCTCATTATCCCACTTCCTCCATTTTTTCCTCTCTTCTCCTTTGCTTATTCCCCTCTGTTCCTCCTTCAGGATTTGCTTCTCCTCCTTTCTCCCTCCCTTTTCATTTTTATCATTCCACTCACATCTTACTCATCTTTTTCTTCATCCAAGACCTTCAAACAACATTTTCTCCCTTGGGACTAATTAACATTCCCTTTGTTTTCTCCTTTGCCTTCTCCTCTCCTGGCTCTTTGCTCCTGTCCCTGGTCCCTTTGCCAGCCCCTCACTCCAGCAGAGGGCAACCTTGGATTTTCCAGGGCTCCTTGCTGGCAGTGGGAAGGGCTCAGAGACCCTTTCCCAGGCCTGTCCTGGTGGTCTCAGCTCCTGAGGTGAAGG
>NW_021940807.1:947378-950146 GCF_001715985.3 Manacus vitellinus | reverse complement strand
TGGAGCTGCTGGGGAGGGCTCAAACCCTTTCTCACAGCCATTATTTCCTTCCTGCCCCTTGATTTCCCCCCTGGAATTTCAAGGACATCCCATTCCCGAGTCCTGCATTCCCGGTTTTCCCCCAGAGCTTGCGACAAGAGCGAAAGTCAGCTGCAAAAAGAGAAGAAAATGAGGAAGAAGGCACAGCTTTTCACTTCTAGAGATGTCCTGCATCTGCCCTGCAACCCTGGAGTCGTTTAGGTTGGAAAACCCCTCGGAGATGGTGGAGTCCAACCATTAAACCAGCACTAAAAAGCCACCACTAACCCACGTCCCCGAGTGCCACATCTCCAGGTGTGCTTTTGAGACCTGATCCCCTTTTTGACCAGCCTGGATTCCCTCCAACTTTGTCCTTTCCCAGCCACCCCAATGGGCTGGTGGCCAGACAATCATCCCAGTTTTTCTGAACGTGTCTTTTCCCGTTCCCTGACGGAATCTCTGGAGCTTGTTCTCCTCGGGCAGAGAGAAAACGAGGCACTAATAAATGAGGAGCGTCCTTTCCAACCCCCAAAACTTCAGCTGAGGAGACCATCCAGATGTTTTGTGCTGCTGGAACGATCCCAAGCTTTGGAGCTCAGAATTGTGCCTCTCCTACGGTTCTCCCATGACTTTGGGACTTGAAAAGGGGCAAATTCCCAGAAATTAAAAGCTGCGTCCAGTCTTGAGTTACTTTTTGAGCTGTTGTTAGAAAATAGAAACTAAAGCCATTAAAGGGGGGCTTGAAAATCCATAATGTTGGAAGTCTGTGGCAAAGCCTGAGCCTCCAGGATATTATGGCATTTTCCAGTACAGAAAATCCCTCCTTCTGTATCTCTCCTCCCTGATTGATTTATTTTTTCCTGTTCCAATTAGCCCATTTTCTGATACCATCTTTTCCAGGCTCTGCCAAGTGCTTAAACACCAAAGCAAAGTTCTCCCAGATGTTTGATTCCATCCATCAACTCTCCTGGAAGTGAAAAAAAGCAGGCTGGTAGCTGAGGGAAAAAAAAAAAAGGGGACAGCTGCAGGCACAGCGTTCCCAGATTTCAGGCCTGAGGTTTTGGTATCAGTTTCTTGGGCCGGGACGGAGGTTTTGGAAATTAATGCTGATGTTTTGCTTTGAAAGAAGAAAAAGAAAAAGCCATTTCTGTCATTATTTGCTGGTTTCTGGAGAACTGGAACACATTAAAGTCTGATTGAATACAGGGAAAAGTTCTCCAAAGAGGGTTGGGGCACTTTCTCTTGAAAGGATTCATGGTTTTTTTTTTTTAGTGTGGGTTGTTTTTTTTTTTCTAAAAGTAAAAGCACATCTTTGGAGTGAGGATTTGGGGGTGTAGCTGCTCTAAACGGTCCATGACTTTCTCCCTTTTCTTTACCAGTTCACCACAGGAATTGGACCAGGGACAGAGCACAGGAATGAAAGCACAGCTTTCCAAAGGTTGTTCCAATGTCACCCCCCCACCCCTGCTCATCCCAGCACTTGCCAGCACCTCCCAGGGATGGGATTTATTGTGCAGAGAAGAGAAACATCTCCCTCACCTTCGATCTGGTCGGGGGTGAACTCGACCTGCAAGACACAAGGAGGGAGCAGATCAATCCCAGGGAACTGAGGAACGGGAGGAGACACTGCTGGAGCCTCTGGCTCGTGGTGGTGGGAAGGTCCAGGGAAAAGACCTTCCCCTAGATCAGGTTGTCACATCCCACCTGGCCTTGGACACTTCCAGGGATCCAGGGGCAGCCACAGCTTCTCTGGGCAACCTGTGCCAGGGCCTCCCCACCCTCCCAGCCAGGAATTCCTTCCCAGTACTCTCCCTGATATCCACTGTGTGGTCTGACAAGCACAGCCCCACCAAGCCCCCAGGCAGGCAGAGAAAGCAGAAGTGAGAAATGAGTTTCTAAACCTGCATTTCCAAGCCCTGTGGATGTGGCACTTGGGGACATGGGGCAGTGGTGGCCTTGGCAGTGCTGGGGGACAGTTGGACTCCAGGATCTTAAAGGTTTTTTCCAACCTAAACCAATCTTTGATCCCAGGATGATTTCCTGACTCCCATCTCCGTCCAACCCACGACCTGTGTGGTTCCCCTTCCCACAGGGAACACCCACCACTGCCTTTTCCCATCCTGTCAGCACAAACTCCAGGGAAAAATGCACTCTGAAAAGGTCTGGGGAAACCCAATTTTTTTATTTCTCCCCCTATCCCTGCTCTCGTTTCTCTCACCGATTTTTCCCCATCTCCACGTTAAGATGGAGCTGGTTTATGGGAGGAATAAATACTCCTTCCATCCTTACAGTCCAGCTTTCCAGCAATTTGGGAAGAGTTAGCACATTGTCCAGGGCCTTGTGCATGTTCTGAGCCGGGCATTTAATTGCAATTTAATAGTTATTGCACGTTACACAAACGGTGATTAAAACCACATTGATGGAGGTTTCGCAGCTATGTGAGAAATGCAGATCTTATTACGGGGCTGCTCCACATCCAGGGCGTGTTTGGAACGACTCCCTGCTCTTCCAGGGGCAGATTGGAGAGGGGAATAAAGGCTGGGAATGGCTGGAGGGATGATGGGAACGCTGCGTGGAGGGGGAAGTTCTCCCTTCCCGCCCTGGCACACGCACCTGGAGCACGGCACAGCCACGAGGAGATGTTGTTTCCTCATCTGTAAATCAGATAAAATCCCCCCTCAGACACAATTAGGGACACCAACCAAGCTTTTTCAGCCACAGCCACCCCAGGAGCAGACAAAGATCTTGGC
>NW_021940807.1:945852-947261 GCF_001715985.3 Manacus vitellinus | reverse complement strand
TCTCACCCCCTCTTTTTTTCCAGTTGCAGGTTTGGTTTGCTGTTGCTGCAAAGAAACGGCCTTGAGTTGCACCAGAGGGGGTTAAATTGGATTTTAGGACAAATTTCTCCATGGAAAGGGTTGTCAAGCATTGGAATGAGCTGCCCAGGGCAGTGTGGAAGTCCCCACCCCTGGAAGTGTTCCAAAAACCTGGGGATGTGGCCCTCAAGGAGGTCATTTAGTGGTGGGTTGCTGGTTGGATTTGATGATCCTCAAGGTCTTTGCTGCCCTTTGTGATTCTGGGCGAGTCCCTTCAGTGATAAAGCAGAAATAATGTAATAAAAAACCACTTCTCAGGGCCTGGTTGGTCTGAGATAAGGACTGGAAAGGGAAAACTCAATAGGAAAATGAGAATTGTGTTGAAATCACCCCGTAAGAGCAGAGCAAACCCAATCCACCTCTTCTCACCTGCACAGGTCTTTGCTTTGCACAATTTGCACCAGTTTGGTCCAAACACCCAAAGAAGAGGTGGCTGCCCCAGCCCTGGAAGTGTCCAAGGCCAGCTTGGAGCAATCTGGGCTGGTGGAAGGTGGGATGAGATGATCTTTAAGGTGCCTCCAGCAATCCAGACCCACCAAAGCTGCAGCTTTGTCTTTAAAGGCTCCAAAATCCGTCAGATTTTTCTCTTTAATTGCAGAGAAGTTGTTCCCTGGCAGCTGCATAACAAAGGAGTGGAAGAGAGAACTGCCCCTCCAAAAAATGTTGAAAAAAGATAACAATATAATCCTGGATTTTAGGGGCCACTGAGCAGTTGCCAAATTTTCGGGGGAGGGGGGGGAGAAAGTAATTTTCATTAAGAATGAAAACAGGTTTGGGTTTTGTCTTCCACTTGATGACAGTTTTAGTTGGAAATGAGGGAGAAAAACTGTTCCAGATTGGTTAAAATGTTCTCTTCAGCCCAAACTGAAGTGATTCCAACCCTTAACGATTTCAGGGTATTTTTTTTTTCTATATAAGAAGGAAAGAACCCTCAGAGATTAATAATTGCTTCAGATCAAAACAATCCAAACAGGGGAATTAATTTTAAAAAGCTGGAACCAGTCATTTTCTTTATCCTTCTCAGATTTTTATTGGAAAGCCCTTTGCAAAAATCTCGGGTGTATTTGCCAAACATTCTGGTCCCACCAAAAGTGCCTTTTTGAAGTTTTCTTCGAGAAGTATTTTTCTGGGGAAACATCCCCCAGCTCTGTGGAAAAGGGAGATACACAAGGATTGGCTGGCCCAGAAAATCCAGCTGGAAAATTCCCTTGATTTCCAGGGTTTGGAGCTGAGGAGGAGTGGGACATCCACAGAGGAATTTTAATCCATCCCTGTGTTTTAATCAGTCCCTGCTCAAGGTTTGATTATTTCTGGGTCTTAATCTGGATCTC
>NW_021940807.1:943190-945007 GCF_001715985.3 Manacus vitellinus | reverse complement strand
ATCAAGGTTATGGATTTTTCCTAACCCCACAATTCCACTTCCAGGCGCTGATTCACTCCTGTCAGGGAAGCTGCCAAATTCCTGTCAGCCTGGGCCCAGCTGCTCCCAACAGAGGCACAGGAGGGAGGAAGGTGCTCTCTCCACTATTCCAAGCTGTCCCACCATCCCAGCCTGGCTGGGAACACCCTGTGCTTCCAGACTGACACGGAGCGGGATAAATAAAGGAGGGAAGGAAGGAGCCTTTGGAAGCTCCAGGACAATTTAATTCCCCTTCTCTCTGGAGTCCATCCAGGAGCACTGAGGCAAATTGTTAGTGGGGAATGAGAAACTTGAGCATCACCTGAATTTTATGTGCCAGGCAAATCCTGGGAAAAGACCTGTGGAAGCTGCAGAGAGCAGCCTCTCACAGGC
This sequence comes from Manacus vitellinus, assembly GCF_001715985.3. Lineage (NCBI taxonomy): Eukaryota > Metazoa > Chordata > Aves > Passeriformes > Pipridae > Manacus > Manacus vitellinus. Next base: position 944,596 of record NW_021940807.1, on the reverse strand, counting down.
AAAAAGGCTTTGGAGAGGGAACAGAGCCCTGGAATGTCCAACCCCTGCATCCCCTGACACGGAGAGAATGGGAGACAGGGGGGAGGAAACGCTGTTTATAGAGGGAAAATGTTGTGCCATGGACTTCAGCTGGTGGGAATTTGGAGGGGGATCCCTCTCAAAGCATTTGCTTCCCACCAGGACCTGAAATCCTCAGATCAGGGTTTCCTGAAAAAGGACCAGAGATGCTGAATTCGGATTCCCACCAGGACCTGAAATCTCCAGGTCAGGTTTTCCCAAGAAAGGGCCACAGATAATGAATTTGGATTCCCAGCATGTCCTGAAATCCTCAGGTGAGGTTTTCCCTAAGAAGGACCATGGATAGTGAATTTGGATTCCCACCAGGACCTGAAATCCTCAGGTCAGGTTTTCCCTAACTATTCCCACAGATACTGAATTTGGATCCCTTCAGGACCTGAAATCTCCAGGCCAGGGTTTCCCTAAAAAGGACCACAGATACTGAATTTGAATTCCCACTAGGACCTGAAATCCTCAGGTAATTTTTCCCTGAATATTCCCACAAATACTGAATTTGGATTCCCTCATGACCTAAAATCCTCAGGTGAGGTTTTCCCTAAAAAGGACCACAGACACTGAATTTGGATTCCCACCAGGACCTGAAATCTCCAGGTCAATTTTCTCTAAATATTCCCACAAATACTGAATTTGGATTCCCCCATGTCCTGAAATCATCCTCAGGTGAGATTTTCCCAAGAAAGGACCACAGATAATCAATTTGAATCCACACCAGGACCTAAAATCCTGATGTCATTTTTTTCCCTAAATATTCCCACAAATACTGAATTTGGATTCCCCCATGACCTGAAATCCTCAGGTCAGGGTTTCCTTAAATATTCCCCTCCATGGGCAGCCCAGAGCCAGGATTTTGGAGCAGAATCATCCCCTCTTTTACAGCTAAAATCCAACAGCCAACACCTAGAGTTTGGAAAAGTGCCCAGGACTGGCAGAAATCCAAAGAAGCAGCACCAGGTCCGTGCAATCCTGGAGCACACGTTGAAGAGCCATTTGCTGCTCACTAAATTAAAAATAAATCACAAGAAGCTCCCAGAAGAGCAATTCTCCTTAACAAGAACTGGGACTCGGAGGCAAATCCCAGAGAATTCCAAAGGAAACATTTCCTACGAACTCCCAGTGGTGTCTCTAGTCTTTCTTTGCTAAAATTTCAGTCCTTTTTTCCTCCAGACTTGCTCCTCAAATCCCTCAGGCTCAGGAAGGAACCTCGGAGAGAGAAGGAGGCCCAGCCTGGGCTTGCTCTGCCCTGGCAGGTGTTTGCCCAGCTCCAAAACCTTCCCAAACCTGAGCCCACAGCAGGGAAACTTCTCCCTCAAAATGTTCCTGCTGAGCTG
>NW_021940807.1:937342-938512 GCF_001715985.3 Manacus vitellinus | reverse complement strand
ATTTAATTTCAATTTAATTTCAATTTAATTTCAATTAAATTAAATTTTCTCTCCGGGACCCAGCTGCCCTTTCATTCCCCAATGTCACAGGATCCCAGAGGATTATTCCCACAATGTCACTGTATCCTGGCCTTCTCCCCCTGCTCCTTTTACAGGCAGGAATGTGAAGTCCAGAGGTGTTGGAGGGAGCTGATCCCACCACACACCGCTCATCCAAGGTCATGGAATTCCTTCCCACTGACTCTGGAGTCCTTTCCAAACTATCCCGAAGTTGAATCCCTTCTAATCCGACTTTTTGATATAATTTGATTTATATTATATATATATTTTTTTTTTTTTTCTCCCACCAGGATTTAACATTAAAGATTTCCAAGGTTTTTGGGATTCAAGGCAGTTCTTCCTCTGCTGGGAATTCCCAGCTGTGGGATTTGATCCCATGGGGAAGAGGGAAAGGATTCCCAGCCAGGACCTGCCGTGCTGAGCTCAGGGGGGACACCGAGACAGAGCAACTTATTCCCTTTTTTATGGAGTTTCCATCTTTTCCTGAGAGGGAAAACTGGGGTTTGAGCAGTTGGAATTGTTCAGTTTGGGAATTGTTCCCATTTACTGTGGGAAAGCTGCTCCTGGATCTCTGGAATTGCCCGGGAATGGTGCACAGGGAGCAAAGGGAATGTTCATTTTTCCATCTTTATTTCTTCATTGCATTTTTAGGAGTCAAAAGGTCACCCTTGGATGGGCCATTTCACGGTCATTTCCAGAGGAATAGAGAATTATTTTTTTCCTTATCATTTTCAGGGAGAAATTTCTCAGATCTCCAGGAAAAGTTCAATTCCCATGGGAAAAAAAAAAAAAAAGTGCATTTGAAAGGGAAAATGATCTCCAGCATCATTTCACTGCAATTCCCTAATTCCTGGCTTTAAAACCCGGAGTGTTTCCTGAACACTGGCAGTTCCCTGCCAATGGGGTGGTTCACTGAGAGGGCAATTTAATTAATTTATTTCATCTAATTCTAAAATCCTAAAGGACAAATTAATTATTTTGTCTAATCCTAAATTAGGTAAATCAGGATTAGAGGAGCGACCCCAAATTCTCTGAAAAGTTGTTTCTGAAATGACCCTGGAAAGGAGGAGGAAGAGAAAGAAGGAGGAGAAGGAGGAGGAGGAGGAGGAG
>NW_021940807.1:926529-928791 GCF_001715985.3 Manacus vitellinus | reverse complement strand
GGAAAGGCACTTCTGCTTGGATTGGAGGCTTCTGGGAATGCTAAATCCCAGTAAATACTCTGGGACTTTATTCACTCTCCTACCTCTCTGTTTCTCCTTCAGGCCCTTGGGAATTCCCTCTGGAATTCCGGGTGGTTCATTCCCGTCGATCCGTCTGTGACATCAGCCCTTTTCCCACAGCTCCGGGGGGATTTCCCAAGAATCCCTCAGGTGGAGGGCAAATATTGGGAAGGAATTCTTCCCTGGGAGGGTGGGGAGGGACTGGAATGGATTTCCCAGGAAGCTGTGGCTGCCCCTGGATCCCTGGAATGTCCAAGGCCAGGTTGGAACAACCTGGGATAGCGGGAGGTGTCCCTGCCGAATGGGATGATCCTTAAATTCCTTTCCAAACCCAACCATTCCAGGCTTCTCAGCCCTGATGACATTTAAACTTATCTTAAATTTAAATATATAATTTCAACCCAGCCCAGAACATTTGAAAGCTCTCCCAGGAAGAGTTTGAAGTCCCTGGAACCACCGGGTGGATGCCTTGGAGCAATTCCATGGATTAAAGAGATCCCAATTCCCTCAAATCCTTCTGTAAACAGCCAAACCAGTGCAGTTACTCTTGCCCTAAATCCCTCATTCATCCCTTCCCTGAGCATTCCCTGGAGTCCCAGCAGCTCCAAAAAAACCACAGGAGCAAAAATCCCTCTTCCTATTAATAGGTTTGGGAAGGGCAGGGAATGGGGGGAGGCTCTTCCACGTCTCAGTCCCGCTCCAAGCAGATGTTAACAGCAGATCCCAGGGACAAGAAGTTATTCCAGAGGCTGGAATTGTCTAAAATTCCCTCAGTTTTGGGGATATGAGGAGTTTCTCCCGAGAGCTGGACGAGGATCATCTCCAAAGGGAACGGGACGGGACGTTGCCCACCCCAAAAAAAAAACCCCCAAACCCAACCCAACGATTTAAAGGACACAGAAAAAAATTAGAATTGAAGGGAAAGCAAACTATTTGGGTTGAAATCAGACTCCCTGAAAAATCTGGGAATGCTGCCACGGTGCCTTGGGATTCTCTGCTCCTCGATGGGTCTGTCGGATGCGACGGAATGTTGGAATGTTGGAATGTTGGAATGTTGGAATGTCTGCGGGAATCAGAGACCAGCCCGGGTTGGAAGGGCCCTCAAAGGGCAACATTTTGCAGGGAAGGGAACCTGGGAAAGGTCATTATTATTATTTTTATTATTATTATTATTATTATTATCCTATAATTTTCCTCCCTTTCCTATAATTTGCCCCAATCCCCCCTCCAGAGTTGTTTGGATGGACAATGGGACTCAAATCCCCTTTTCCTGAGGAAAACGAAGCCCTGGGAGAACTGAACAACTGTCAGGGAAATCCTGTGGGAGGTTTAAATCCAATTTAAATTAAATTCAGTGGCAAAAAGGTATCACTTTTCCCATCTTTGACTTCCCAAAACGAGTCTCGGATTCTTTTCAGATGTAAGGCTTCTCCAGCCCCCACCCCCTCTGAAATATGTTGGGTTTGGGGGTTTTTTTATTCTATTAAAAATAAAAAAATAAATTAAAAAAATTTTAAAAAAAACCAACCAAAAAAAAACAAACCAAAAAAAAAACAAAAACAAAAAAAACACACACAAAAAAAAAACCCACAAAAAAAACCCCCAAAAAACCCCAAACAAACAAACAAAAAAAAAACCACAAAAAACCCAAACAAAAAAAAAACCCAAACAAAAAAAAATTAATCTTTGGGCTTGAAACTTCAATTCTCACTTCACCTCAGAGATGTTCCCTCTCCAAGTGTTTTTCCAACTTTTCCCACTGAGGAATTCCGTCCTTGGAGTTGGGAGATGGCCACACCTGGAGCGTCATTCCCAGAGAACGGGGGAGAAGGGAAATAAAAATCAGAGTTTTCAGAGGATTTGCAGGCAGAAAAAGCAGATTTAATTCCAGCAGATGTTCCTGTCAGCTGTGGGAGGGAGAAAACCTGAGGGGCTAAAACAGGACAAGAGGAAAAAGAGAAATAATTAAATATAAAAAGGAAACCAGATGGAGAATTGACAAGAAATCTCCATTCCCCTCCTTGTTTTTGTCAGATGCAGGTCTTGTAGAATTTGGGATATTTTTGGATGATTTTCCATCCATCTTGTGACACCTGAGGGGTTAAAACAGGACAAGAGAAAAAAGAGAAATAATTAGAAATAAAAAGGAAACCAGATGGAAAATTTACAAAATACCTCCATTTCTCTCCTTATTTTTGTCAC
>NW_021940807.1:922895-925958 GCF_001715985.3 Manacus vitellinus | reverse complement strand
AAACAGGGCAAGAGATAAAAGAGAAATAATTAAAAATAAAAAGGAAACCAGATGGAAAAGTTACAAGAAACCTCCATTCCTCTCCTTATTTTTGTCACCTGTAGGTCTTGTAGAATTAGTTTTGAATATTTTGGGCTGGTTTTCCATCCACTTCTGACATCTGAGGGGCTAAAACAGGACAAGAAAAAGAAGAGAAATAATTAAAAAAAGAAAGAAAACCAGACGGAGAATTGACAAGAAACTTCCATTCCTCTCCTTATTTTTGTCATCTGTAGATCTTGTAGATTTTGGGATAGTTTTGGATGGTTTGGGATGGTTTTCCATCCATCTCTTGACACCTGAGGGGTTCAAACAGGACAAGAGAAAAAAGAGAAATAATTAAAAATAAAAAGGAAACCAGATGGAGAATTGACAAGAAACTTCCATTTCTCTCCTTATTTTTGTCACCTGTAGGCCTTGCAGAATTCAGGATAATTTTGGATATTCCCCCCTCTCTCTCCAAAAGAAGCTCCAAAGAAGAGCCTTTGGCCCAAACTCTGCAGCTGCTCTAAATCAGCGAGTTCCAAAACTTCAAGGGAGAAATGTTGATTTATTCCAGCTGGGAATATGGCCCAGAATAGGAGGTTGTCTGGCAGTATCCATCATTTCCTTGCTGACTGTTGGGATCGGGAGAACACGTGTTTGCTGTTCACCAGCACGAGAAAAGGGGAGGCAAAAATGGCTTTTAGGGGGAGAAAATATCCCAGGAAAGATCCCAAGTGGGAATGTGCTCCCAGGATTTAGGAGAAAATCGGTTCCTAACGGATCCTGAGGTGTGGAGGGACCACGAGGGACAGGAGGGAAATGGTTTCTTTTGGGGTCCTGCTGGAAAGCCAGGAAAAAAAAACTCCAAAAGGCTGGGAAAAAAATCACCAGGATCCTTCAGTGGTTTGTGGGAAGGGAAAAGTGTCAGATGGCAATTAAAGTGCTAATTAACAGCTGGATTTGCAGACTTCATGATAATCTCCTTCTGCTAAGGGTGGATTTGCATTTCCTCCAGCTAATCATTGAATTCCTGCTGAAAATTTTAGGAGATGGGGATGTCTCTGGATATCAGAGGCACTGGAACTCCCCATCCCTGGAAGTGTCCGAGGCCAGGTTGGAGCAACCTGGGCTAGTGGAAGGTGTCCCTGCCCCTGGAATGGGCTGATCCTCAAGGTCCCTTCCAGCTCCAATCATTTTGGGATCCTCTGATTTCATCCCCACCAGGATATTGGAAATTTCTTGCCGGGAACGGAATAAAACAACACATTCCTTTGTTTCCCCAAGGATTGTCCCCCCACCACCACCACCACTCCTTCCAGCACAGGTTGGTGTGTCTTTGTCTCTGGGACTCCAAGGATTTGGAGAACTTCTGTCCTTGGAATAATGATGGGCTACAAGTAACTCCCCGAGTCAGAGAATTCCAGAATGGGTTGGGTGGGAAGGGATCCTTGAGGATCATCCCATTCCACCCCCTGCCATGGGCAGGGACACCTTCCATTAGCCCAGGTTGCTCCAACCTGGCCTTGGACACTTCCAGTGATCCAGGGGCAGCCACAGCTTCTCTGGGAAATTCATTCCAGTCCTTCCCCACCCTCCCAGCCAGGAATTCCTTCCCAATATCCCACCCAACCCTGCCCTCTTCCATCCCAACCAGGATGGGGTGTTCCATGAAATGAGCTCCAGCCAAATTAAACCCAATTCCAGGCTGGGGAGTTTTGGGAACTGCTGCACTGCTGGAACTTTGGAGACACCTCCAAAGGCTAGAAAATCTCAGGCTGAGGCTGAGATTCCCATTTTTCCTGCTCTGATGTGCAGGAGACACCCAGGAATTTTGTGTGGAGCTGCCTCTCCTCCAGTCTCCACCAGAGGAAATTCCCGGGATATCCACAACTCCAACACTACCAAAGCTTCGGGAATCTGGGAGCTCCTGTGACCTCCTGCTGTGGTGGGAGATGGAGGCACAATTCCCACATCCCAAGAAACAACTTCCAAGTGAGACCTTTATTGGGGGACTTTCTGTTCCAGGACAAAAATAGATGTTCCCGGTTTATCTCAGTTCTGCTTCCTGGAGGAGAATTCCTACCGGGGCATCAGCACCAAGAGCTTGGAAAGACTCAAGATCCAGCCCTGCAGCTCTTTTTTTTCCTATTCCCTTTTTATTCCCAGAGATATTTCATATTCCGGGCCATAAAGGCAACTTTTGTTCAAATTCCCACCTGCTTGTCATTTGTTGGAATTATGGAGGTGGCAGCAGAAGGCACAATTCCAGCTTTTGTGCCAGACTCGGGAAAAAAATACTGAAAATTATGCAAAAAAAGAAAAAGGAATTAAATATAAAAATTAAGACCATAATACAAGGGAGGAGAGGAGAAACAGGGAGTGGGGAGTGTTATCCTACAGCTTTTTTTTTCCTTTGGAATGAGAGAACTGATGATTTGACCAAGGTCAAATAGAGGGGTTGTGACAGAATTAGGAAAGAATTGAGTTTATCCCTATGTTTTCACTTTTTTTTGGGAGAGAAATAGAATTCCTGCAGAAGGCACAGAGTGTCAGTGGTGGGAAAATGGGAATATGCTCCCAAAATCTTCCCCAGCAGGGGTTTATCTGGGAATCATTTGCTTGGTGTCCCTTTGTTTCATCGGGAGAGGGGACAGGGAGTGGGGTTGGGATGCCACAGGTGGAACGTTAATGTCACTGCCCAAAATACTCTCCTGCCTTTTCCATGCAGGAATTCAGGCCCTGATTGTGAAACCCAACACCCCTCCCCCCCCTCTGGAGGGTTGTAATCCAATCTGATCCACAGCTTGGGAACAATGGTCACAGGAGCTGGCACAGGAACTCCAGGAATTCCTGGGCTGAAGGACTCCAGGGCTGCCCTCCTGGAACCCCGGGGGGACCCTCTGCCCTCCACTTGCATTTATTTCATTTCTTTGGCTCTTATTCATAAGCACAAGTTTCTGGTCCTTTCCTTTCCTTCCCAAACCTTCCCGAACCTTCCCAAACCATCCCTTCCCAAACCTTCCCTTCCCAAACCTTCCC
>NW_021940807.1:912599-921463 GCF_001715985.3 Manacus vitellinus | reverse complement strand
TGGAATCAGGAGAAGAAGGGATGGATATTATTTCCAATGCCATCTTGCCTCGGGAATTACACCAAGCCTTGAAGATCTTCCTTCTCTCCCACTCCCTGAGGAAATCCCACTAATCCTCAGCAAGATCAGAGCGGGTCACCCCATTCCCTGTCCCACTTATGATCCACAGAGCTTAGCAATATCCCAACAGCTCTTGAAAAGCAGGGATCAGGAATGTGCAGAGCATCTCCCACCCTGCACAGCCCCTCCCTCTGTGCTCAGAAGGTGGGTGAGATCTGTTCCCCCTCCCAGCCAGGAATTCCTTCCCAACATCCAACCTAAACCTATTTGCAGTTTGGAGCCGTTCCTATCACCCCACAGCCGAGTCAAACCTCCCTCTCTGTGTTCCAGAGCTCCCAAACCCTGCTCTGCTCCCAAATCCCGTGGCAGGAGTTTGAAGTGCAGTTAAACTTCGTGCCGAAATATCCCGAGAAACTCCCCGGTCGGGATGAACCCTTGGCTGCTGGAATCTGCCTGCTGGAAAACTCAGGGCCTGCTGGGAAGCTTTAAAAGGTGAATTTACATAAACCATTGTCAGGGAGAGCGGAGATATCATCGCTCCTGCCTTGGGATTGGGGGGTCGTTCAGGATGTGAAGATTCCCGGCAGGAATCACGGCTAATCCACCCTCTCCCTCACACGGCCCGTGACAATTTGCTGCTTCTCTTCACAGGCACGACCCTCTAACAACCAAAGCCCTTTTCCCTGGGCTCAGTTCATCGGGGTTTCCTGCCCCTCACTTGGGTTTCCACCCCTTTTATCCAGCTCTTGTTCCCATTAACTGCTCCACCACACACTTGTTCCCGCTCCTTTGGAACTCCTCTGCAGCCAGATGGATTAAACAGGAGGGGAAAAAAAAAAACCATGAAAGCATCAAACCCCGAATAAATATCACTAAATATAGTCAGGGCAGCTGGTTTTAGTTAGGCTGGGCTCAAGGCAGCCGTGGCAGGAGCAGGCTGAGCTGTGGGGCTGCCAACATCTTCCAGGGTTTGCTGTGCCCCTGCAGGGAAACTGCTCCCCTGTGTCCCACAGTGACAGAGCATTCCAGGCATAGCTCTGGAATGAGAGGCTGAGTTTGGGATGCAGAGGGAGCAAATCCTGTCATCTGATCCCAAGGCTCTGCTCTGCCTTGCCTTGAAACCTCCACGGGCTCAGGAGCCAAGGTGACCCCATGGGAAGGAGCCACAGCCACAGAGAGTCCCCCAGAGGATTATCTGTGTGGGGCTGAACCAATCCCAAGGTTCTTCCAGGATTTTCCACTTTCTGATCACCCCAGTCATGGTGCAGTCCCAGTTTATCAGTGACTGGTACCAGTTAGACAACCAGGTGGGCTGACAGTGTCCCAGGTTCCAGACATACTTCCCTCATGGACATATTTCTCTCATGGATATATTTCTTTTATTTCTCCCGTGGACATTCTCCATCCACTGGGATGCAGTGGCAGCAATTCCTGTCATCTGATCCCAAGGTTTGCTGTTGAAGGCATCACATTGAAACCTTGATGGTTTCAGGAACCAAAGTGACCCCATGGGAAGGAGCCACAGCCACGGAGAGTCCCCCCGAGGATTATTTGTGTGGGGCTGAACCAATCCCAAGGTTCTTCCAGGATTTCCCACTTTCAGACCACACAGGTCATGGTGCAGTTCCAGTTTAGCAGTGACTGGTACCAGTTAGACAACCAGGTGGGCTGACAGTGTCCCAGGTTCATGACATATTCCCCTCATGGACACATTTCTTTTATTTCTCCCATGGACATTCTCCACCCACTGGGATGCAGTGGGAACAATTTTTCCCTCAAATAATGAGTTTTCTCTCTTCGGGTTTATTTCCAGCAGCACTTCCCAAGTGTTCTTCCAGCAGGAAACTCTCCTGACAGATGGGACAGAACTGGCTGGGACCTGTCAAACAGCAAAGCTCCCAGAACCCCCTTTGCTCCATTAGGCCTGACCTTAATCTCCTGTGTAAATCTCCCTCCTAACAAAGCTTTGTTTTACTGCTGCTGCTGCTGCTGCCAAAACCAGAAAAGGCAGAATTAACCAAATAAATATTTGCACGAGTGACCCTTTCCCTGCTCAGCAAATCATCTCCCCCTGCCAAGGCAGGGCTGAGTTTCCCTGTCATTCCCAGCAGGGATGTGCCTGAAGTCCACAGGGATGGGGAATTCCCTGTCATCCTGAGCAATGCAGGGAAAATTTCCTTCCTCCCTCCATTTTTATGAATTTATTTGGTTGGTGGGACACCCAAACTGCTTCATCCTTTAACCCTTTGGCCTCTCTGAGTTGGACACTGAGCATCTGAAAATCACTTTTTAGCCCTTTCTTCGTGATTTTATTTTTATATTTTTACATTTTTGTCAGAAAGTTTGAACTTCTGGTTTATACAACAAGAGAAGTGTAGTGCTGACCCACTGTAAAATAGTAATACTAATATTAATATTGATACTAAGAGTATTGTAGCATTTTTTTATTTTTTATAACAGTTTTTATTAGGAGTAGTTTGAAGCTAAAAGGGAAATACAAGTGAGGAAACAGCTGTGTACTTATGCTCTCCAAGCTTTGCTATGTAAAGCAGAATTCCTTTAAATGGCATTTAATATAAGTTAATGAATAAACTCATTAAGTTGAGATAATCAAACCATTTATAACTGTCCAATCTGATGTCAGAACGCTTCCTACCATTTATAATAAATGTTATGATTTATAATAAATTTTAATAAATTGATAATAAATGCTCCCAGAGCGGAGGCAGAGATGAAGTCAAATAAATGGAATTTATTCTCCAACATCACATTCCTCTTTGCTTCCTCCTTCAACTCTGCCCCATGCAGGGCAAACCTCCAGCTGTGCATTAAATTCCAGTTTTCCAAAGCAGTGGGAACAGGAAAACTCTTCATCTCCTGCCTCAGAACTGGATGTTTGCCACTTTTTGCCCATCAGTTGATGCCTCTGTTTAATAAACCAAAAGGAAGCCTGTGTTGTGGAGCTGGGGGAGATGCTGTAATGTTTTTATTGCCACTGGTTTGTTGGTTTTTTTTTTTTTTTTGGAAGCCTTGTCTGGCAAATCCATGTGGTTTCCCTCCAATTTCCAGCAATAAACATTTAACAGCGTGTTCCCCATTCCCACTTATCCAGGGAATTTTGTTGGGGGAGGGAGAGGAATTCCTGGGGAGGAACAAGGGAATCTGAGTTGGGGTGGGACACCCACCCCCTGCCCAGGGTCTGCCAGCCCTGTGGCCTCTGGGACATACCTGTGGAGCAGGAATCTTTGTCCTGACACTGGGAGAGCCCCTGGATTTGATGGATACAGAAACACAGAAATGGATATTTCTGATCAGAACACACCAGACGGTTCCACCTCGAGCCAAATCACGGGCAGAACTGATTCCCTGTGGAACCCCTTCTCCTGGAAATGGTTCTGAGTGTTAGAGGGTCAAAAGGAAACCCAGGAAATACTGGTTTGGGTCAAGTAAAACCTTGCAAGCAGCAGGAAAAACTTCCAAAGTTCACCACTGTCTCCTGCAGGACCTGCACAATAAGTTTTTACCTTATTGTTAAACACTGAGTAACCTCGTGGTAAAAAAGATATCACAGATTAATCAGACACCATGAAAATCATGTGGTATCAACATGGACAAACCTCTCTTCTTCCCCAGGATGGGAATTGTGTGGGAAATGGTGAAACAAAGTTGGTGGACTGGATTGAAGTTGGTGGACTGGACAGCTCAGAGAATAAAAGAGCCCTGAGGAGTAGAACTGATTTCCTGTGAGTAAAAACCCCTGGATGTGGGGTTTAGAGGTTATGAAGGAAATTCATAAATAGTGGTTTGGGTCAAGCAAAACCTTGCAAACAGCAGGAAGAACTTCCAGAGGTCACCACTGTCTCCTGCAGGACCTGCACAATAAGTTTTCACCTTATTGTTCAGCCCTGAGTAACCTCGTGGTAGAAAAGACATCACAGATTAATCACACACCATGAAAATCATGTGGTATCAACATGGGCAAACCTTTCCCATTCTCCATGATGAGAATTGTGTGGGAAATGGTGGAATGAAGTGGTGGACTGGACTGAAGTTGGTGGACTGGACAGTTCCAAGGATAAAAGAGCCCTGAGAGTAGAACTGATTTCTTGTGAGTAAAAACCCCTGGGTCTGGGGTTTAGAGGTTATAAAGGAAATCCAGAAAATACTGGGTTTGGGTCAGTCAAAACCTTGCAAGCAGCAGGAAGAACTTCCAGAGGTCACCACTGTCTCCTGCAGGACCTGCACAATAAGTTTTCACCTTATTGTTAAACACTGAGTAACCACATGGTAAAAAAAAAATCACAGATTAGTCAGACCCCATGGCAACCATGTTGTATCAAGATGGGCAAACCTTTCCCATTCTCCATGATGGGAATTGTGTGGGAAATGGTGGAATGAAGTGGTGGACTGGACAGCTCCAGGAATAAAAGATCCCTTCTGTGTATCCTGGTGAAGAGACTCCATGAGTTTATAGGAAAAGGGGTTTTTAGGGACTCAGCTGTGCCTAGGATTTGGCAGAAGGTGGAACCACCTGATGGGTTTTGATCCAAAATATCTGTTGCTTTACAGGAAAAACCAGGATTTCTCCCAGTCTCAAGACAGAGATGCCCCATCCACAGGTATCTCCCAGAGGCCACAAGGCCCTGGAAAGGAGAACTCCACAATTTTCTGCAGCTCCCACGTGGAGCAGGAATTCATCTCCTCTGCTGTGGGTTGTGCTCCCCATGTCTGAGCCAGGAATAGAAAGAAATAAGGACTTGGAGGTCAGAAATTAGGATGAGACGTGTGGTTCTCCGAAAAATACAGAGGAGAGGAAGAGAAAATTCCGTGGAAGAGACAGATTTGGGCCCTTTTCTCTCCAATGAGCCCGTGATTAAATCCAGGGCAGATATTCACCTGGGCAGATATTCACCCAGGATGATGCTGGAGAACTGATAACATGAGAACTGATAACAATCAGAACTGATCCAGGCTTTCTCCAGCCATAAAACCCAACAGGCACCTCCAGACAGGGATTTATCCCACTTGAAGACATCAGAATTTAAAGGTCAATCCAGCGCAGCTTTCCTTGGAATTTGCCCAACATCGAAGGCCTGGGAAGACTGTAGGATCAAAAGAAACACAAATCCTCACAGCACATCCAGAATTCTCTGTCTCCAGGACTTTTAGAACATTGGGAAGAAGGTTTTTTTTGCTGGGAGGGTGGTGGGACACTGGAATGGGAGGTTGTGGCTGCCCCAAGCCTGGAAGTGTCCAAGGCCAGGCTGGAATCTGGGCTAGTGGAAGGTGTCCCTGCCCATGGCAGGGGGTGGAATGAGATGATCCTTAAGGTCCATTCCCTACCTTTCCATGATTCCGTGCCTTTCTGGAGGGAGATTCTTCCCACAGTGAGCTCCAGGGGGTTCAGGTGCCACCCGATGGTTCCTGTTTTGGATCCCCACAAACCCTTGGCAGCAGTGAACTCCTGCTGACTCCACTGCCTGCTCTGGGTGCTTCTCCTCCTGGGAATGCTCTGACATTCCCAGCAGCCCAGCTGACCCTCCCCAAGTGCTTTTTCTTCCAGGGACACGATTCCTGCTCCCAGTCATGGGGCAAACTGCAGCTCTAACTGTGTTTTGCAGCTGCCTGCATTCATCTCTCCATCTTCCAGCAGCTTCCAGGAATTCCCAGTGCCTCCAATACTTGACACACCTTGACAGAAACTCTCAGGTGGGTAAATCCCAAATCTGGGATATACTGGAAGCTGATCCCTCCCCCTGCAAACACTTGGTGTTGGGAGGTGTTGCATTAATTTGCTCTGCTTTTGGCAACATGTGAAATATCCCTGGGCTGGAATTCCACAGGAAGTTTTCCTTAAAGAAAAATCATCTTTTCAGCGTGTGTTTGTCATCTCAAACAGTCCAAAACACGGAGAAACACATGGATTTGCACATGGAATTGCAGTTGCTCCAGGCATTTGCACACCCAGCCCCAAACCACCCCCTGTGTGTGCTCACTGTGACTTTATTCCAACAGCCAGGGCATGTTTACAAACACTCTTCCCCCGGGATTCCTCTTTTCCATACCAAGAGAGCACTTAGCATTGCAGGAATTCTCCAGAATCCAATGGAAGGAAATCCTAGGGGGTGAAAAAAGGTGTGGGAAGAGCAGTTCCACCCGTGTAATCTCCTCCCCTATTACCTCCTTAACACAGAGCAGAAAAATAAACTTCACACTCTTTATCTCCAGGTTGTTTTTCCAGCCTGTTTCCTGCTCTCTTGTTCCAAAGTGGGGGGTTTTTTAGCAGATTTTGGGAATGAGCCTCTGCTGGAGCTACTGGAATCGAGGGAATGTTTATTTAAAAGGCAGTTAACTTCTAGAAAATGAGTTATTTCCACTGCAGGCAGCAGTGGTTGTGCTTAGGGAAGCCCATGAGAACCTTCCAAGGGAGTGAAGACCTTCTGTGCCATAAAAGCCAGTGATGGAAAGGTCCAGGCAGCTCCAGCAGGACTGGCAGTGCCCCCCCCAGAGAAACCTGCCAGCCCTGGGGGAAAACCAGACTGAGGGAGGAGGGAGGGGAAAGCTCTTCCTGCTGGATTGTCATGGAACCAGAAAATCCCTGAATGGTTTGGGTTGGAAGGGACCTTTGAGGTCATCTCACTCCAAACCCCCTGCCATGGGCCCAGGTTGCTCCAAGCTGGCCTTGGACGCTTCCAGGGATCCAGGGGCAACCACAGCTTGTCTGGGCAACCTGTGCCAGGGCACCAACACCCTCCCAGCCAGGAATTCCTTCCCAAAATCCCATCTAGCCCTGCCCTCTGGGAGTTTAAAGCCCTTCCCTCTTGCCCTGTCCCTCCATCTGTTGTCCTAAATCCCTCTCCAGGTGTCTTGGAGCCCCTTCAGGTCCTGGAAGGCCATGGGCAGGGACGCCTTACACTAGCCCAGGTTGCTCCAAGCCCCGTCCAACCTGGCCTTGGACACTTCCAGGGATCCAGGGGCAGCCACAGCTTCTCTGGGCAACCTGTGCCAGGGCGCCCCCACCCTCCCAGCCAGGAATTCCTTCCCAATATCCCATCTAACCCTGCCCTCTGGAAGTTTAAAGCCTTTCCCTGTGTCCTGTCCCTCCATCCCTTGGCCCCAGTCCCTCTCCAGCTCTCCTGGAGCTCCTTCAAGCCCTGAAAGGGGTTCTCAGGTCTCCTTGGATCCATCTCTTCTCCAGGATGAACATTCCCAGCTCTCCCAGCCTGGCTCCAGAGCAGAGGGGTCACATCCCTGGGGCTCTGCAGATCCCAGCAGGAGATGCAGCTCAGCCTTCCAGCCCCAGGTCGTGCAAAGCTCTCAAGGCCAAGACTGAACCAGCCCGAAATTTAAAACACAACATCAGCTGCAGAGGCTTAAAAACACCCCCTGGATGGCAGCAGGATCCTCTTACAACATCCTCAGCCTGGGACAGAAGGGATTAACCCGGCTGGGAGTGTGGGAGGGGGAGGCCAGAGGGCAAAGGAACGAGATGTAAAGTCCTTAATGAGCTGTTTACAAGGGGCCCTTGGCTTCGGGTCCTTCATCTGCTGCTGCTGAGCAGTGACACCCCCGGGCTGCTCTGCTCCTGCTCCCAAACGTGCCTGATCCCCTGGGATTAGCTGCTCCTTGAGCCAGGCTGAGGTTTCAAGGAACAAAGCTCTGAGGAGAGGAGTAGGTGGTGAGAAACAACCAGCTCGGGGTGAAGCTTTGGGGTGGGAAATAAAAGAGTCAAGAGGGAATCAGCCCCTCCTTTTGCCTCAAATCCACCTCATCTCCTCTTCCTCGGGGTCCCCCATCACCCACCAACACTTTGGGGCAGCAGGGTCAGGTGGCCCCTCCTTTTTTCAGGATGTGTTTAAAGCAAATCCCAAAAGGATTCCATGGGGATGGAGGAGAAGGATGAACGTGGAGACAGTTCGAAATTTGGGGGAAAAAAAAAGATGGAAACAGCTCAAAATGTGGAGGAATTAGTTTGGTAAAAAACCCTTTGCTCAGGCTCTGAGAGTTCAGGTGAATTTTCAAGCTGCTGCAGGGTTTGTGAGGGAATGATGAGACTTTCCTGGAAGTGCATCCAGGTTTCATCACCTGCTGAACAATTTCCTCTCTCTGCATCTCCTGTAAAGGCAGCAAATTAATAAAGGTCAAAAGACCTCATTTTCTTATGTGTGGAAAAGAAGCAGCAGCTGTTTTAATTAAGAATTAGGTTGGGTTTTTTTCCCGTTGTCAGCATGAAAGAGCACAGGTATTTCTGGAATAAGAATTCAGGTTCCACATGGGCTGGGAGCAGGCAGGAAAGCTTTGTTTATTGATCAGTCTTCAGAATTCCCAGGATTGGGGCTGTCCTGGAGGTGAGACAATACAAGAACTTTGTGGCTCTCACTCCTTAAGATCCAGGAGTGTCTGATTTGTGCCGATATAAGTGGGAGCCAAAGGGTAAAACATTAAAATTGCAGGTGCTGAGATCACTGTGCCTGTCCTGGTGCCCCTTTAGGGTCCTTCTCCTCAAGGCACCAAATGTTTCCATGTGGTGACATGGATATCACACCCAAATCCCACTTTTTGGACTGGCTCCAAAGTCCTGATGTGAGAAGTTTGGAGAATCTTCCCAGCAAAGCACCAGCAGCTCCCCAAGCTTTGCTTCCCCCTCATCTTACAGACAAGGCCGTGGGAAGGTCAGAGCTTCTCATTCCCAGTTTGGGAATGGATCCCAGGGATACACTTGGAAGGACAGAATTGCAAAAGAATTGTGGAATCATGGAATAGTTTGGGGGAAGGGGATCCATAAAGGTCATCTGGTCCAACCT
>NW_021940807.1:909981-912014 GCF_001715985.3 Manacus vitellinus | reverse complement strand
CTCCACAGGGTTGCTCCCAATCCCTCCCTCCCACAGCCTGGGTCGCTCCAGGGGCCGCCCCAACCCGGGTGCAAGGCCTTGGAAAAGCCAAGAGATCCTTGTTAATTCCCCCTCATTAACAATGTACACACAGCAGGTTAATTAGACACCGGGGACATTCCCAGTTGGAGTTTAATCAGACACCAGTGACATTCCCAGTTGGAGCTGCTCTTTCCAGCCCCACTCCCACAGATGTCCACCAAGGGCTCTTGCATAACTCCCATTCCTCACCTTCCTTGGATTTTACTCCATGGATTTCTCTCCTCTTCTGCTCCCCTGTGGAAAGAGGAGCAAGTCCTGCTGGTTTATTCCTTTGGTGGGAAAAAACCTGGACATTTTTGGGGAGTGCAGGGAGGGAAATGAGCCTTTGTTGGGCTGAACCAAACTCCTTTTCCGGATCATCAGCTCCGAATCCAGTGCCCGGGAACTGCCCCAGTGGGTTCACTCCTCCCTTTGCTGCTCTGAATAAAAACCAGGAATCATCTCTGGGAACATTTGGTTTATCTAAAGCACATATCAAACAAAATTTGTCCAGGCTGATCCCTGAAATAGCTGAGATTCCAGCTGGCTAACGTGTCTGGGGGCTAAATTTAGATAAGATAACGACTCTGTTATGTGTCTCAGCAGCTGTAAAGCAATAAATACAGCAGGGACATACTTTCTAAGGACAGATAAAACCCCATTTATATTAAACTACCTTCCCCTGTTACTTCACTGATTTTTTTTTTATAAGATTGCTCTGAGTGCACAAATCTCCACAATATTTTTTTTGATATCAAGGGCTCCTCGTGTTTTTTTTGGCCAAACAGCTCCCTGACAACTTCATAATGGACGTGGAATTAATTTATCTGTTAAAGGAAGATGTACAAACTCACTGATCCTGTTTTCTGCAGCCTCAGGAACGAGACACTGACGGATCAAATCTTGATTTATTGAATCATTTCATCCTCCCTGCTCTCTGGAATATGAAGTTTAAAGGATTAAAGCTGGCTGTGGTGGATGGGGGGGGGGAAAAGGGTTGTTTTGTTCTACAGAAAAATCAATGGGCAGTCTCAGGAAGGGCTAAAAAGTACTGGCAGGGAATGATCCCTGGAAAAGTCAGAGGATCCCTCGGAAAGATCAGGATCTCTCCTTTCAAATCCAAACTTCACGGTTCTGTTTTGTGGGAAATCACCACAAACAACTCCAGGCTTTTTCTCCCAAAATGAAAGGAGCTTTTGAAGATTCCCACAAAACAGGCAAAGTGACCCTTTGCCCCAATTTAACCCAGGCAGAGACACTTTGATCCAGGAAAGATAAGAACTGTTCGTGGGTGCTGAGAATGTGCTTTTTTTTAATCACCAACTGCTGCATTTCAACCCCAAACAGGGATGTGGGATTATTGTTCACTAAAAAACTCGAAACTCCAGGAAAAATGAAGTTCTGCACAACTTGGCAATGGTTTTTTGGCCCTGTGATAGTGTAACAAAAGTGAATATGGGAAATGTTTTGTCTGAATCAAAGCAAGGGTGTCTCTGCAGGAAGATTTGCTCCCAGGGGCGTCTCCAAGAAGAGGATTTGGAGTTCTGAGAGCTGGAAGAAATTCCCAGAGAAGCTGTGGCTGCCCCTGGATCCCTAGAAGTGTCCAAGGCCAGGTTGGAGCATCCTGGGACAGTGGGAGTTGTCCCTGTCCCAGGGTTGGGACTGGATGAGCTTTAAGGTCCCTCCAACCCAATTCCACAATTCCAAAGCGTTTCATCAACATTCTTCCACTTCTGGAATAATGAGGCATTGGAGAGCATAAATATCTATTTTTTCAGCTTAGAAACTGATTTTTTCAAGGAGTCACTTGATTAAAATCCCCAAATCACTTAATGCCTCCTTTCTGGAGAAGACCAGAACTTCCCCAGCAGGAATGAGGTCACATGTCCTGTCCTTTCCTGCCCAGGGAGCTCCTGATTTCAGGAGGAATTAACACTCACATTCCAACACATTTCCAGCTTCTTGGGGTATTC
>NW_021940807.1:905060-906336 GCF_001715985.3 Manacus vitellinus | reverse complement strand
GGGGAGGGATAAAGAGCAGGAGGATAATTTAGTGGGATTTCAGGAGGAATTAACACTCAGATTCCAAGGCATTTTCAACTTCCTGGGGTATTTTTTTCCCCTCTTCTTTTATCATCTTCCCCTTCACATGAAAAGATATTCAAAACCTGACTACTGAGGGTTCAACAAAATGAATTTAAGGAAGTAAAAATGGGGAGGGATAAAGAGCAGGAGAATAATTGAGCAGGATTTCAAGAGGAATTAACACTCAGATTCCAAGGCATTTCCAGTTTCTTGGGAGCAGGGTGGGTGTCCCCTCTTTTTTTATCACCTTCCCATGAAAAGATGTTAAAAATCTGACAACTGAGGGTTCAATAAACATCCCCAATTTAATGAACAAATGATAGGGAAGGATAAAGAGCAGGAGGATAATTTAGTGGGATTTCAGGAGGAATTAACACTCAGATTCCAATGCATTTCCAACTTTTTGGGGTATTTTTTCACCCCTCTTCTTTTATCATCTTCCCAGCCGTGAAAAGATGTTCAAAACCCAGCTACTCAGGGTTCAACAAAATGAATTTAAGGAAGTAAAAACGGGGAGGGATAAAGAGCAGAAGGATAATTGAGTAGAATTTCAGGAGGTATTAACACTCAGATTCCAAGGCATTTTCAACTTCCTGGGGTATTTTTTTCTCCTCTTCTTTTATCATCTTCCCCTTTACATGAAAAGATATTCAAAACCTGACTACTGAGGGTTCAACAAAGTGAATTTAAGGAAGTAAAAATGAGGAGGGATAAAGAGTAGGAGGATAATTTAGTAGGATTTCAGGAGGAATTAACACTCAGATTCCAAGGCATTTCCAGTTTCTTGGGAGCAGGATGGGTGTCCCCTCTTCTTTTATCTGCTTGCCACAAAAAGATGTTAAAAATCTGACAACTGAGGGTTCAATAAACATCCCCAATTTAATGAATAAATTATGGGGAGGGATAAAGAGCAGGAGGATAATCTAGTGGGATTTCAGGAGGAATTAACACTCACATTCCAATGCATTTCCAACTTTTGGGGGTATTTTTTCACCCCTCTTCTTTTATCATCTTCCCAGCCATGAAAAGATGTTCAAAACTCGATTGTATGAGGGTTCAACAAAATGAATTTAAGGAAGTAAAAATGGGGAGATAAAGAGCAGGAGGATAATTGAGTAGGATTTCAGGAGGAATTAACACTCAGATTCCAATGCATTTCCAGTTTCTTGGGAGCAGGGTGGGTGTCCCCTCTTCTTTTATCACCTTCCCATGA
>NW_021940807.1:899544-900863 GCF_001715985.3 Manacus vitellinus | reverse complement strand
GGATTTCAGGAGGAATTAACACTCAGATTCCAATGTATTTTCAACTTCCTGGGGTATTTTTTTTCCCCGCTTCTTTTATCATCTTCCCCTTCACATGAAATGATGTTCAAAACCTGACTACTGAGGGCTCAACAAAATGAATTTAAGGAAGTAAAAATGGGGAGGGATAAAGAGCAGGAGGATAATTGAGTAGGATTTCAGGAGGAATTAACACTCAGATTCCAATGCATCTCCAGTTTTTTGGGAGCAGGGTGGGTGTCCCCTCTTCTTTTATCACCCTCACATGAAAAGATGTTAAAAATCTGACAACTGAGGGTTCAATAAACATCCCAAATTTAATGAATAAATGATGGGGAGCGGGATAATCGAGTGGGATCTTCTGCTCCAGGCTCTGTGTTCCTTTGCAGGAGGGAAAGGAGAGTGGGATGGACGGACTGAAGGTCGGGAAATCAGCTGGGAAACGAGCTGAGGGGAATCCCATCCCAAAAAAACGAGCCTTGAGCCTTTGCTGGCCACGAGTTGGCAGCTGTAAAATGAACATTATCCCAGTGCTCAATCCCAGGAAGCCAAACAAATCCCGGAGAAATATCTATGGAGACAGAGCCAAGTTGAACTCCCCTGCAGATGTCCAGCCTTGCTGGGAGCTGGGTGGGATTTCTGGGAGGGATTTGGGGTGCAGGAGGAGGCCCAAGGAACACATTTTTATGCCAGGGCTGTGTTTGGGGCATTCCAAATCGAGCAGTAACTCCTCTCAACGATCCACTTCAGACAAGAGCCAAAGAGATCTGACAGAAATATAAAAATAGCAAACCCACAGGCCTGGCTCTGCCACAACTGCCAGTTTATTAGTGCAAGGCTCGCCTTTTTTTTTTTTTTTTAGGGTTTTTGGGGTTTTTTTCCCCCATAATTCCAGCTTTTGGAGTCCTGTGACCGCTTAAAAATAATGTGTTTCGTTTAAGAAAATTTTAAAAAAGGAAAAAAAACCAAATTAACTGTTTCTTGTTGTGGGGAAAAGCTAAAAATGTGATGTTTTAGCTGAAGGTGAATAAGGGTAAATCTAATTAGGGGTGTGAAGCAGAGCTGTTTGAAGACTGGGAAGACCTCAAATACCAGGGGAGGGTAAAATTTGTGGGTTTCATGTAAAAATGACCGAGCCAAAAAATGGAAATGATGTGCATGTGCAGAAAAAAATCAGTTCAACAGAAAGGTTTGGGTTGGAAGGGGTCTGAAAGTCATTGAATTCCACCCCCTTCCACCAGCCCAGGGTGCTCCAACCTGGCCTTGGACATACAAAACTAAACACAAACAAAAAAAAAAAT
>NW_021940807.1:892419-898265 GCF_001715985.3 Manacus vitellinus | reverse complement strand
TTGATATTTTATTAGATTTTTAATTTATTAATATTTATTGGATTATTAATATTGATTATATCATTAATAATTTTTAGATTATTTCCCAGTGAAATTTCCTCTTTTTTGGGTTGGGAAGTGGTTCAGTCCCAAGTTTTCAAGGATGAGGAGATGGTTTGGAGCAGAGCAATTCCTAAAACTTCAAAATGCTTCACTGGGTTGTTTTTTTTTTCTTTCCTGTACAAAGAAATCCCAGGAAAGGAGGAAATTTTCCTTTCCTTTGATCTCTGGCTGCCCTTGTATGCATTGATTTATTTATCAGTCACTCAGTGAGCCAAAATAATTGCTCATTCCTGTGGCTCTGCTAAATATTTCAAAATGCAGGGGCATAAAATGATCATATTGATTAATTATTAACAGAGTTTTGTTGCTTTGACTCCCCCAGCACTGCAGGAAGTTCTTGTGAGATACATCCTGACTAATGAAATTATAATATCCTCAAACTGACAGATTAGTTCACATCAACTCCTTTGAAATCATCTTTTCCAAGGTTTTCACTTGGACTTGTCACTCCAACCATTCCAGGATTCTGTGCCCAGTGAATTCCTCAGTGGATATCTCCTGGAAGTTGGTTCATCATCCTGCAGGAAGAGCCATCCCTGGCTCCAATCCAGGCTCAAGGCTCAGTTTAACAGCACATCTGGGACCAAGTGCTGTGGGTTTGTGGAAGAAAATGCCCTTTTAGGAGGGACTCCTGGTGTTTTGATTCACCTGCTGAATGTGAGGAGGCTGCATCCCAAAATAACAATGGTGTTGGAATAAAGTCCTGGAAAACCACCCTCGTCTGTCAACAGCAGAGGGAAAAGAGGGAATGTCACTGAGGAGACTCCAGGGAAATATTTCTACATCTCCTCAGACAAAGCCCAAGTCATTTAAAGTGGGATTTTTCTCAACTGTGCCCTGTCAGACATATTTATGGTCCTGTCAAAATCACTCCCAGCTCTGCCTCCCTGCAAACCTCCTGGAATGGGCTGGAAAGATGAGACATGTCCTTGCTCTCAGCCATGGGAAAAGGACAACTTCCAGTGAGGACCAAGACATCTCTCAGCTGGCAGAGAAAATTAATGTCACATTCAGAGTGAAACTGGATTTTGAGCCCATTAAATCCAACCACAGGAGGCTCTAAAATTAATTCAGAGCTTTGGACAGCCCTGGCCAGAGATTTCCCCCTTCCACAGACACGTTTTTTTTACAAAGGAGACCTTTTTTCCCCCCTCTTTTTCTCTGTTTCCCACCCTTCCTATCCATTAACAAGGCTGGAATTGTGTCTGGCCCCGCAGAGAACAGACCCCCTTCACCCAGGCAGAATCCCAGTGGGTTTTTTGGAGCACTATTTATAGAAACCTGCTCTGTTCCAGGGGCAGCTCCAAGGATTAGGTGAGGAATGGAATTTGGGTCATGTTTGCAACAACAAACGTGCCTGAAGGGTCAGCCAGGGCACTCCAGGGGGCTGGAGCTGCTCTGAAAAACGGGAAACACCCCCAGGTTTGGGTCAGGCCAGGCTGGGGCTGCATCTCTGACCTCCCAGGAACTGGGATTTTAGGCTGGAGAAGGAAGGATCCCTTAGCACAGCCAGCATCACATGGAGATACAGGAGAATTCCAGGATGGTTTGGGTTGGAAGGGACTTAAAGATCATCCAGTTCCACCCCTGCCATGAGCAGGGACACCTTCCACTAGCCCAGGTTGCTCCAAGCCCCATCCAAACTGCCTTTGGACAATTCCAGGGGTGGGGCAGCCACAGATTCTCAGGATAACCTGTGCCAGGGCCTCCCCAGATGATCAGATCTCAGCAGGTGAGCCCAGTTCTGTGGCTCAGGCTCTTCTCCAGGTGTTATCTTTTCCCTGACAGGGGTTTTCTGAACCCACAGAGGGAATCCCATCCCAAGCCAGCCCAGGAATGCCGTGTTTCCATGGCCAGACAATCAGCATTTCTCCCATCTCTTCCTGGAGGAATCTGAGCTGAGCCTCCTGATCCTTCCATATCCTTGCATTATTACACATAATACACATAAACATATACAAAGAAGTCTATATTTTAAATACATATAATAATATTTTTTTGCTAACCTAAAGATATTTTTATCACTTTTCTCAGCTCAGGGCAGAGCTGAGCAATCAGGAGGATGATGCCAAAGGAATGTTTTGTTGCCAGAATTGGGTTGGACTCCTCCTGAACTGCGTGTCTATGATTTGGGAAAAGAGGAAGGGATAATATCCAACCAACCCAGAGTGGCCTGTGGAAGCTCTGGATCTGATCCAAGCAGAGAGAGGAGGATTAAGCAGACTGGAAAACAAGCAGCCCTTGCTTATCATTGATTCTCATTTTGCCCCAAATCTCTGGATCAATATGGGAACAACCTGTACCGGGGCCTCCCCACCCTCCCAGCCAACAATTCCTTCCCAATATCCCATCCAAATCTCCCCTCTTTCAGCTTAAAGCCACTGCCCTTGTCCTGTCCCTCCAGATCCCTGAGAAAAGTCCCTCTCCAAACATTTGGGACCGCGTGATGCTGGAAGGGGCCCTGCAAGATCTGCAGTGGGGAAGGTGCCCTCAGGCTTTGGGTGGATTTCTGCTTAAGAAGCAGAGCCTAAGAAGATATCACTTTTTTATTATTATTATTTATTTCTGATTTGTTCGATTTCCACTCATCAGCTGCAGGTTTTAATTCCACTGCAGGTTTTAATTCCACTGCAGCTTTTAATGAGTTTTCTCTGACCTAATGGGACTTCAGCCTTCAGAGAGTCACAGAATATCCTGATCTGGAAAGAACCCACAAGTATCATCAAATCCAGCTCCTGGCCATGCTCAGACACCCCAACAATCCCACCCTGTCCCTCAGAGTTGTCCAAACCCTCCTGGAGCTCTGGCAACCTTGGGGCCATGCCCAGGGAACACTCCTGAGGCATCTACACGTTTCCTCCCTCTGGAGATTGAAATCCAGGACTTATCAGACTGGAAACCTGAATTTGAAGGGACAAAAAAAATCACTTCCCATCCTCCCCCCTCCCCCCAGCCCATGGAATGTGTCTGTTTTAATTTCCTGTCATTTAATTAAGAGGGGAATTCACATTCCTTCGAAGTTTATCTGCTCAGTAGCCCTTTATGCAGCCCAGTCAAAGGGGGTGAATGAAGGTTCTGTAAAGCTCCCAACCCATCCAAAATAACCTTTATTCCAGCCACGTATTCCCAAACAAACGGCTGGAGCTGCACCTTTTAAAAAAGGGCATCCCCTGCTTTCCATGGGCAGCAGAAGTTCTCCCCTCTGGTGAGCAGGATGTGTGAGGGGGAAAAGTGTGTCTGGAGAGCTGATCCGTGGGGAAATAGCCAAAAATTCCCAGTGCTGTGGACAATGGAGCCATTCCTGGGGACTGACACCAAACACCAGCCTGAGTTCTGTTTCTGGTGCAAAATGAGCTTTGCCTTCCCCCCCAACTTCACTTTTTGCCCCATTTTTAAAAACTGGCCCATAAAATGGTGTCCAGGGTCCTGTTGAATGATTTACCACTTGAATTCCTACGGATTCTCCTCCTAAAGTCCCCCACGCTGGCACCAGGGATGTTCATTCCCAGGATCTCTTTTGGCACAAACCCCCCAGGTCCCTGCAAGAGGAAACTGGGCCTGTTGATGTCAGAGGCAGTTATAGGGTTTCCTGGTGGAAATAGAATTTTTGGGTTCCATCCCTTGCTCCAGAGAGATGCAGGACACCCCATTATGGTCAGTGGAGCATTTCACTCGAAATCCCAACACAGAACAAGTGAATAAAAGGAATTCTTGTAAAAGCCTGAAGCTTTTTTCCCCTCATAAAAACCGAGCCTAAACCGGTTGGCTGTTGGGTGCTCATTCCCAGGGCTCTCCATGAAAATCCCATATACCACCCCCCAAAATCAGGGTTCTGATAAACCCCTTCCTCCCCTACCTTCTCTCTCTCCTGCCAGCATTTTTTTTGAGGGGGTCAAACACACCCTGCAGCCCATTCCAGGAGGGATTGATGGTCCTTCTTCCACTCCTCAGCACTTCCCAGCCTCCCACCCAGGTGAGCTCCCCCCGGGGGCAGAGGCACCAATTCCCACCAGCTTTTCCTTGGGGATCTTCCCTCCTTTTTCCATTTACAGGGAATCCTGAGGGCTCTGTGTGTGCCTCCCCCCAGACCTCCTCTCCCAGCACCAGGGAAGTGGAGGCTCACACGTCCTTCCAGCACAAGCCCCGGTGCTCCCGAGGCATTCCAGAAATAGCAGTGGGAATGAACAGTCCCTGCTCTTCAGAGCCAGCCAGGGGCCTTCCCTCCCCTTCCAGGCTGGATAAACTTTCTCCCTGCTCTGTGGTTACACACAGCAGCGACTCTCTTAAAAAATGTCACGGCACAAAGGTGGATTCAAAGGGGTTTTTTTTAACCCGGCCTGGCCCGAGCTCCAAATGTCCTCACCCAAATCCCAATCCCTGCTGCTCCAGGGGGGGGAATGCAGACCCCACCCCGAGCCACTCACATCAACCCTTCTGCAATATCTTGACATCTCTTAAGTCCCATCCCGCAGGTTTGAGGTGGTTTCAGGTTTTTGCTGCCCCTCCAGAAGCCCTGAGGAGTTCCCGTGCCCTGATCTCCTTGAAATCTTGCCAGCTGGTTCTGATCTCTCCTGTGTCCCTGGGAATTTATGGCAGGAGTGGTCTGAGGAGCTTCTGGCCACTTTTTCTGTAGAAATCCCTCTGATTTTTTTTTTTTTATGTGTCATCCTGAGGAGATTTTGAGGAGCTGAGGGAAGCAAGACCCGATGGGGCAGGTCACTGATGCCACCAGAAAGGCAAAAAAAAAAAAAGGAAGACTGAACCACTCGGAGTTTGCTTCCCACTCCAGCATGTTTGTGCCTCAAGCAGCACACAGGGATGAGAACTGGAGTCCTCATTTCTGCCTCTGCCCTTGTGCACTTCCTTCAGCCCCCATTAATCACTCAGGCCCTCCATCCTTCAGGCAGATGTTCCTCAGATCTTTGTGTCTCTCACTGAGCTGACTCCAGACAGTGATCCCTGGGGAACTGGGACGTGCTGGAAGATGAGCCTGGAGCTGGGATCACGCCCCAGAGCTGGATGGACTGCACAGTCATCCTGAGGTTTGTCCATCAAAAACCATCAGCTTGAAAAGCCCCAGAACACCCAATCCACCCTCTGATCTCCTGTCACCCCCCCCTGGGCTCCTGGCCAGGAGGAATCAGAGAATCCAGAATGGTTTGGGTTGGGAAGGGACCTTAAAAATCCTCCCTGCCATGGGCAGGGACACCTTCCACCATCCCAGGTTGCTCCAACCTGACCTTGGACACTTCCAGGGATCCAGGGGCAGCCACAGCTTCTCTGGGCAGCCAGGAATTCCCTCCCAATATCCCACCTAAATTTACTCTCTTTCTGCTCAAAGTCATTTCCCCTTTTTTGCATTTTTCAAGCAGGGCTGAGCTGGTGCAGCTTCAGAGAAGTTCCAGTGGAATCAGGAGAAGAAGGGATGGATATTATTTCCAATGCCATCTTGCCTCGGGAATTACACCAAGCCTTGAAGATCTTCCCTCTCTCCCACTCCCTGAGGAAATCCCACTAATCCTCAGCAAGATCAGAGCGGGTCACCCCATTCCCTGTCCCACTTACGATCCACAGGGCTTAGGAATATCCCAACAGCTCTTGAAAAGCAGGGATCAGGAATGTGCAGAGCATCTCCCACCCTGCACAGCCCCTCCCTCTGTGCTCAGAAGGTGGGTGAGATCTGTTCCCCCTCCTGCCTCTCCCCAAAACCTCAGTGTTTCACTCCAGCAACCATCCCTGGGGGA
>NW_021940807.1:889660-891584 GCF_001715985.3 Manacus vitellinus | reverse complement strand
CAGGATGAAAAACATTTTTACCTGCGCCAGGAATAAGTTTTCCCTTCCTTTCCCTTCCTCTTTCTCCTCCCTGCTGTCCATCTATTCTTTTATCCTTCTGCAAGACCTCAGCCCTCATTAAATAGGTGGTTTCACTCCCATCAACCTGCCCAATCTCTGCTTTGGATCCAACCATTTTTTCACTCCCAACAAGACTCACAGAAGGATTTGCACAACTTACAGAACAGGGCAAAAGAAAAAGGGGTAGAAATACAAGAATGCCTCGAAATGTCTTTTTTAACAGCACATTTTGCCTAAATCTGTCACAAAAACCATTAATGGTTCTTTCTCCCCATCCAATCACTACTTGACAGACACACACACAGAGCAGGAGCAGACAAGAAAGTGCCCAAATTCCAACAGGGAGCATCAAATAGAAAGCACTGGGAATTAAAGTGAGGAATGGTGGGCACCATGTACAATGTCAAAGGGTAATAATGCCCTTTGCAGTGGTTTTTTGGGGTCAAACACTGGTGTCTTGTCCCCCTTTTTGTGCCTCTAAGTGCTGAAATCTAAAGATATTTTAAATATCTTTTCAAACTCTATCTTACATGTCAAAGAAATGATGTTTCCTGGAGTTTTCAGGGAGGAAAATCAGTTGGGACTTGGAAGTCCCAGGGCTGTGCCTTGGTTTTGGAAGCCACCAGAACAAGAAATATGAGGAGATCCTCCAACATCTCCTAAAACACATGAAAAATCATGGAATTCCAGAACAGTTTGGGTTGGAAGGGACTTTAAAATCATCCAGTTCCATGGGCAGGGACACCTTCCACCAGACCAGGTTGCTCCAAGTCCTGTCCCACCTGCCCTTGGACACTTCCAGGGATGGGACAGCAGTAATTTCTCTGGGAAACCTGCTCCAGGGAATCCCTGAAAAGCACTAAGTTAGGGATGGAGCCTTAGGTGTGGTCAAAACAGCCCAAAGCAGAAGGATCAAAGTCTCCATTAATTCAGTGTTTGGTCTTCAGTAGCTCCACTGTCAGGGCTGAGGGAGGGAGAAGAACAGGGGAAAAAAAAACAAAAAGGGGGGGAAGAAAAGAAGAAAAAAAACCCATATTTTTAACCTTTCCTACTTTTACCTCCCCATCTTCCAGCAGATCCCGTGGGAATGAATTTAATGTTGCTCCCTGGATCATTCTCTGCTCGGAAGCTGAGGAGGGATTTGAAGTGGGGGAAGACATCAGCTCTCAGCTCACATTTGCAGGTGTTTTCGTGGCTCCACTGAGCATGGAAAAGGTGAAAAAGTGGGATATTTCCTTCTGGGGCAGATAAAACCCTGGGCTTGGAGTGGTTTTCCCTGCAGAGCTGGAAACTCAGAGTGCCCTGGTGGGTTTTTGATGGGAGTTTTTGCTCATCCCCCAGGACTGGGGATGTTAATAAGTCAGAGAACAACCTGATTTTCCTGTGGGGCCTCAGACAGGTCATGGAAAGACACTTTTTAACCAGTCCCAGGGAACTGAGTGATTGGATCCTTTGACCTCCCCCCTGTTTGCACTCTCTGCTCCCAGTTAATGCAGTTTTTCCATCTCCTCCCTTTGTCAGGAATAGGTAACGGATCTGACCCAAAGGGATCATTCCATGTAATCATTAAACCTCCACTTGCCAGAAATAGCTTGGAGGATGGGGGGTTGAATTTCCCAAACTGAAGCACATCCCTGGAAGGTGCTTTGTCCCCACCCTACCCCCTCAGAGCTCGGGAATGGGACAATTTCATGGATCAGGGAGCCCAGAGAAATGCTGGGAAGGAGCAGAGAGGAGGGAGATGTCTGCTCTGAGCCCAGGTTTTCCCCCTGGGGACATCTCACTGCACAGGATTCATCCAGGGTTTCACCCTTCGGACATCACAGAGCCCAGAATTTGTCCAGTTTTTTACCCTGGGACATCA
>NW_021940807.1:887660-888839 GCF_001715985.3 Manacus vitellinus | reverse complement strand
ATCCAGGTTTCCCCCTGGGGACAGGGAGATCACAAAGCCCAGGATTC
This sequence comes from Manacus vitellinus, assembly GCF_001715985.3. Classification (NCBI taxonomy): domain Eukaryota; kingdom Metazoa; phylum Chordata; class Aves; order Passeriformes; family Pipridae; genus Manacus; species Manacus vitellinus. Next base: position 888,792 of record NW_021940807.1, on the reverse strand, counting down.
ATCCAGGTTTTCCCCCTGGGGACAGGGAGATCACAAAGCCCAGGATTCATCCAGGTTTCCCCCTGGGGACAGGGCAAACAGCACCCGAACAGAACTTTTGCAAGACCAAATGAGCCCTTCCAGCAATTCCTTCCCTGTGGGCTCCCGATGTCCTGATCAAACTGGGGTGGGCACACAGGCTGTTTGATCCCCAGTGTCCTGCATCCATCCCATCCAATCCCCACAGCACAGCTCCCACTGCTGGAGTTGTACCAAAGCTCCTCCTGCTCCGTCCATCTTCCAGAGCTTTCCTCTGCATCCCACTGCACCAGGCAAGTGCCTCCCAAAACACGGGCTCGTTATAGCACTTGGAGCTGATCCCCTGAGAGAAGCCCATTAATTTTGATCTGATGTCAGTTCAGTCCATGTTTTTTCTTCTATCCCACTCCGTTATCAGATGGGAGAAAAGCTGCCAAGGAAGCGGCCGGCAGAGTTCTCTCTGCTTCAACCTCCCTGGCAGGGCTCAGAGCTCCCAGAAATGCTGTTTTTCCTCCTTTCCAGCAGCCTGCTCTGCTAATAAATCCACTCTGGGCTCTGGGCTGGGGCTGTCTCCACCTCAGCCAGCCAGGGGACACTTCTGGAGAAAGCCTTGGAGCACAAAGCGTGGCCCTGACCCAAAGGACGGCCCAGAATCCGAGGGTTTTACGCACATTGGAGGAGTCACCGCGAAGAAATCCGAGGCAGGAACGTTGTTTTGCCTCGTTATTATTATTATTTTGATGATGATTGTGGTATTTTGGCAGCAGAATCGAGAGCAGGGAACCAAAAAAGCGAAGTTCCACTTGGAGAAGAGGAGGGTAAACGCTGGAATCTCCGGGGGCTGCCGGAGGTTTCCCGACCTCCTCCGTGAGCTCCCAGCTCGTGCTGCTGCTGAGCCAATTTGTCCAGCCACCTTTCAACAAATTAGGGATTCCTCCTGAGAGCCAGGGAATGGGAATCAGAGGAAAAAACAGCCCCGGGGTTGGATTCCAGGAGCTAAGAAGGAATAAAGGTGGTTTCCTGGCTCAGGAACAGGGTGGCCAACAGGGCCAGGGAAGTGATTCTGCCCCTGGACTCAGCGCTGGGGAGGCCACCCCTGGAGTGCTGTGTCCAG
>NW_021940807.1:884315-886785 GCF_001715985.3 Manacus vitellinus | reverse complement strand
TTAAACTTGGGCTCTGTGGGATTTCCCAGAGTGTTTCATGGTGTGTTTTCACCCCACATCTGCTCTGCAGGGTCATCACCACCAACAACCCTTTCCCAGCTGCCCACAATTCCTTCCTCCTCCTCCTTCTCCCTGCCAGAAGTTCCTGTGTCCTCAGCTTTGCTGGCACAACTGGGAGTTAATTGCTTCCAAACACAGTCCTGGCAGGGTTGGGGTTTAAACCACAGCAAAATCCTCTTCTGAAGCTTCTGAGCTGATCCAGATCATTTGGGCTTAACCAAGGGAGGGGCTGAGCACACGTGCTGGGAGAGGGGAAGGAGGAATGGCTGGGAGAGCTGGGAAAAGGGCACCCAGAGGATCACTGAGGTTGGAAAAGACCTCCAAGGTCACAGAGCCCACCCTGTGCCCAGTCCCCACCTTGTCCCCCAGCCCAGAGCACTGAGTGCCACATCCAGGCCTTCCTTGGGCACCTCCAAGGATGGGCACTCCAAACCTTCCTGGGCAGCCCCTGCCAAGGCCTGACCACCCTTTCCAGAGAGAAATTCCTGCTGATGTCCAATCTGAGCCTTCCCTGGCACAGCCTGTCTGTGATCTTTGAGGTACCAGCTGCCTTCAGCCTCGCCCAAATGATCCCACCCAAAGGATGACAATGAAGGAGTCAGAGGAATTCAGGATAGGAACAAGCTCTGATCAACAAATGGTGTTCATTAACCCATGAGAACAATTAATAATTAAGAAATGATGGCCTCCACACAGCAGAGGTCACACAAACACACCCCCAGTGTGTCACTGGAGTTACACCAGCCACCAGTGTCTGGTTTCTCCCATTGGATCTGATCCAACAGGATTATTCCCAGCCTTTTGCTGGTGTCCAGAAGCCCCTGCTGACAATCTGCACTGCCACCTTGTGTGGCTGATTTTCTCTCCTTTGAAACCTTCCCTCTCCCTTTGTCCTGAACATCTCTCCCTTTGTCCTGAACATCTCTCCCTTCCAGCCACGGATCTTTCGCCTGATGACAAAATGATTTGAGTATTCCCAAAAAACTGGTGCTATTCCCCCTTGCCTCAGCCTCCCAAATGAACAGCCCTACACAGGCAGGCTCTGAGCTCATCCCTCCTTCTTCCTGGGCAGAGGTGAGAGCTTCAGGCTCCCAGACATGGGTTGTACCAGAACTGGTGTCCCATCTACTTCTTCCCTTCCCTTCCCAAACCTTCCCTATTCAAACCTTCCCTTCCCAAACCTTCCCAAACCTTGCCAAACCTTTCCTTCCCTTTCCAAACCTTCCTTTCCCAAACCTTCCCAAACCTTTCCTTCCCTTTCCAAACCTTCCCTTCCCAAACCTTCCCTTCCCAAACCTTCCCTTCCCAAACTTTCCCTTCCCTTCCTTTTCCCAAACCTTTCCAAACCTTCCACTAGCCCAGGTTGCTCCAACCTGGCCCTGGGCACTTCCTGATCAGACTGGAAGAAAGTCCTTCTGTTTTTCTCTTTTTTGATCCCTCCTTTCAATGCCCTTCAAGGGCTGCTTTTAACCCCCAAATTATCTGGTCAAGCTGCACAGAGATCCCAGGAAGATCCTGACAGTCCTGCCCTTGGGGACTGGCACCTGAGAGGGGCCACAAAACCAAGGAGGTGCCAGCTGAGCCAAGGGGGTGACACTGCCCAGCTCCTCAGCAGCAGCCCCAGTGACCACAGCACTGCCAGATCTCCTCCTGCTCCACTCTTCCCAGACTTTGGACCAGCAGGAAGTCATGGAGATTTCCCAATCCTTGCTGGGGTCACAGGTGAAGTGTGAGCTCAATGGTTTTGCTGTTTCTGCCCCAGCCAATCCCACACCTCTTAAGGGGCTTTTTGAACTCCTCGGCCTGAACAGAACAAATCCCAAAGAGCTGCTGAGGGGAAAGGAAGGACAAAGGTGTTTTCAACACAAGCAGAGGTGTTTCAGGCCAGACCTTTGGTGACCTTTCAGGGAGTATTGGAATGTTTCCAAGGCTGCACAAGGAGGGCAGTGCAGCAGCTTTGCTCTGGGGTTGCTGGCACTGCTCTCTGCTGGGACAACAACAGGCCCTGTCCACCCTGAATGCCCCCTTTGGAAAACTCAGTTTTTCCCCAAGATGTTTGGCCTGAAAGCAGAGTGGTGGCAGAGTTCAAGATAATATTTCTTTCCTACATGAACTCCCAAGCAAAGGGAGATAACAGAAAACACTCTGTGGTTGCATCCATGTGAACCCTCTTCCAGCAGTGGAGTCAAAGGTTGGACTCCAAGGTCTCAGAGGGATTTTCCAACCTAATTGATTCTGGGAAATGCTGGATTGTCTCCACTGGATGAAGCCTGAAAGCAGGGCAGGCTCATAATGGTCATAGTTTGGTTTCAACACTCCCAGAGGCTGTAAAAGGTGGGCACAGAGTTCGTCCTGTGAACTCCAAACTCTGTGTGGGTTCCCTGATAACCAGTGAAAAGCTCCAAATTTA
>NW_021940807.1:882768-884080 GCF_001715985.3 Manacus vitellinus | reverse complement strand
CTCTTTCGTGTTTAAATCATGAGATGCCCCTTCACTAAAATACCTCCCATACAAAAAAAAAGCAATTAAAAGACAAAATAAATGTTTTTAAAAATTATCAGGGAATAATATCAAACCCACCCACTGTTTTTATGGATTTCTAAAGGACATTGGAGTGAGCACTCAAGTGATTCCCTCACAAAAAAAACAGAATTAATGATTATTAGTGAACTCCAGGGCTAAACCTTCATCTCCAAGTGTTCACTGAGGGCAAAGCCATAAGCTCAGGCACTGAGGAAAACAAGGATAATTCTTCCTGGCTCGTTTAACAACCACAGCAACAGCAGGAGTCAAATTTCAGAGTAAACTTAGTACAACAAAGAGATTGTGAGGAACCACAAGCGCTGATTGACAGCAGAGGGAGAACCACTTCAGACAGATTTTCCAGAGCCCTTCTTTGGCCTTTCTTTGTGACTTTGGGGTTGGTGACACTTGAAAGGCTTCGGATTTTCTGCTGTCAGATTATCAGACCTTTCAAGAAATCTCCCTAAATGCCTGTTTAGATGTAAAGTTTAGGGGTTCATAATTCGAGGTGAGGAGGAAAATGAGGTTTGTGTGCACAATAATGTCACACTTAATACTTCTATAACAATTAATGTCAGCTGTTAAATGATCCAACAATCCCTGCATTCCCAGTGGGAATAGATCCTGCAGCTCCCAGAGTCAACCCTGATTTTGCAGCCCAGGCTCTGCCCTTCTCCACCCCCAGGGTTGGATGTTTCTGCCCCACACGGATGAAGTGCCTGGTTCCTTATTTGTGACTGCAAACAGGGCCTGGGAGGCCGTGCCAGGGGGGAATGTTGTGTTCCCACAGCCTCCTGGCATAAATATTCCTCCTTTGTCAGCAAGAAAAGTCTGGGATGCTGATGCAGGAGATAAGGGGGGAGCTGGGCCAGCCCTGCAGAGCCGGAGCACGGGGGGTTTGTGTGTGGGCTCAGCTCCACTAAAGGAGAAATCCGGCAGTGAAGTGGCTTCTCCAGCTGCACTTTGGAGCTGGATTATCCCCCACTGGCTTTGGACATGAAGCCTGACCTCTGCTGCACTTCCAAGGCCAGTAAATAACGCAAAGCCTTCTTCTTAAAAAGGCCTGCTCTGGTTCAGCTGATTGTTTAAATGCCTTTCTCCGTCCCAGAATGATCCAGCTGGAGCTGGAGTGAAGAGAGAGGGAAATGCCCCCCTTCCATAGGATTCTGGTGTTTGGAGAAGCCTTGGTTTGGTTTTGTTCTCCAGCTTGGAAGAGGTTTCGTGCAGGGCTCGCACTGTCTCACACCAG
>NW_021940807.1:877738-880996 GCF_001715985.3 Manacus vitellinus | reverse complement strand
GGGAATGATGGGAAAAGGTGCCTGTCCCATGGAGGAGGATGGGAATGTCTGAGCTCCCTCAGGCTCCACATTTGGGCTGGTTTGGGGTTGGAATTTCATTGTTCCCTCTCCCACGTGCCTGAGGAAAAGTCCCTTTGCTGTTGGTCATCCTCAACAATGCTCTTTTTTTTGCTTTTCCCTCGCTTTTATCCAACCGAGGAGGAAAATTCCAGAAGGGCTGGGAAGGGCTGGAATGCTGGAAGGAGAACCCTTCCCTCCTCCCCGCTCCAGTGCCAGTGGTTTCTCACACGACAGGCCCCAACTTTTCCTCTGCATCAGCCAAAGCTCAAATATCCCTTTCAGGGCCACAGGGAAGCTTCTGGTGCCCCCGAGGAACCCTTCAACCGGGGGACAAAATTACAGCTCACAGGGGGGAAAAAATAACAGAGGGAAAGTCTCTTCCAGCTCTGGCTGAGCCCGGAGGATTTAATGCCCTGAAATTGGGCTGTTTATTCAGGAAAATAACACAAGGCTTTTTTTTCTTCTTTTTTTCTCTGAGGAAACCAGAGCCCAGTTTTAAAAATACCAAACCTTCAGCATTTTCATTTAATTACAGAGTAGGAGTTGGTGAGGGCACAGCGTGGCTGCTTTTTTGTGCTGCTGGCTGCACTTTTGGGTGGCTGCTGTTCCATTGGAATGGTTGAGGCTCGGATTTTGTTTTGTTTCTTCTATTTTGGACACGTTCTGCAGCAACTCTATCCCTCAGCTTGGGGATTGTTGGGGCTTCAGTTCAAGTTTTGTGAAGAATGCATTGTCTGGATGATGGGATTCCAATTTCCCGGCCCAGGCAGCAGCTGGAGTGGGCTCAGGTACCCAAAAAAAGAGGTTAAACACCAAGACTGGGAGGAGAATCAACAGAAACACTGAAAATAGATGGTTTTCCAGACTCTGGAGAAATACTACAATTACTTATCTAATAATATTTTGTATAAATGTCACAGCAAATAAATCCTTCCCTTCCTGTGATTCCCAGGGCAACAAAGTCATCCCCTCTCCTCTCCCAGACTCTGCCCTTTGGGAACAGGAACCCTGCAAAAATCCTCACTCACAAGGGGTTGGGAAATGCTCAATTCTCAGCAAAAACCCTTCAAATTCCTCCTCAGTTGCTTTGATTTTTTTTGCCCTTTTTTTTTTGCCCTTTTTTTTAATCTTTTGGTCTGATAAAGACACTCCATGAAGAGCTCAAGAGCTTCCCACCTTTTGGATGCTGTTCCTCCAGCACTCTCACCCCATTTAGAATTGAGAAGATTTGTTGGACACCTAATCCAGGCTGGATTCTCAGGGAAGGGCTCAGTTCTGCTCCTCTTCCTCTTGCCAGAGGGGCGTTTCCTCCCCCTGGAATTCCTTTTATATCAATGTTAAAATTCCTGCAATCCTTAAACTTCCTGCAGGATCTTTTTCCATGTTCTGGAATCTATGGGCAGCGCTGTGAGGAACCCCTTTAGGAGGGTTTAAGGAGAAGACAACTTGGCTTCTAGTAGAGTTTCCTGGGATTTTGGGGGTGGACCTTGGCTCTCATTCCCTTTTATCCCTTACTCTGCGTCTGCCCAGCCCGAGGGAGACCATAATTATAAGATGTAGGAATCTCTGTGGGGGCATTGGGATCCTGGCTTTGGAGCTGAGGGTTTGAGGGCTTCAATTGGATAAAACCTTTCCCAGAAGTGACTGTTTTCCCTGAAACTTAATTAGAAGGGACAGCAAAAAAAAAAGAGCCACCTCTCCTTGGAATCCCTGCTGGAAGGACAGAGGTGGGAGTGGGGTTGGATGTCCGTGTGTGCCAGAAAATGCAAGTCCTGTGTCTCAGGCTGGAATGTGAGGCTCTGGCACGTGGAATTCCGGAGGCTGGAAGTGTGACATCCCATTGCTCTTAGTCTCCTCCATCTTGTGTGTCTCTTCCTTGGAGATGGTGGTGCCTCAAGGGGATGTCCAGTGACCTTGGAGGTCACTCCAGAACTCAGAGTTTAATTTGGCCTTAGAACCACCAGGGAATTCTGATATTAAGGCCACCAAAGCAACAATTCTGGTGACCTTGGAGGTCACTCCAGAACTCAGAGTTTAATTTGGCCTTAGAACCACCAGGGAATTCTGATATTAAGGCCACCAAAGCAACAATTCCCACCGCCCTGCAGGAGGTTCTGTTGCTCCCCCCTTGCTCCTGACAGTGGCCACGAGCCATAAATGAGTTTAAGGCTCCTCCTAAAATCAGCCCCTGGACAATTGTGCCTTTTGAGCCCAGTGGGGATGTTCCTGGAATAACATTCCTGCCACCCTGGGGCAGGACACTGAGCTCTCAGTGCTTTGGGAGGCCCTGCTGGGTCACTGCCCCCAGGGTTTCCAGAGGGGGGTGGATTCCCTGAGTCTCTTCTTGGAGACAATCTGGTTTTCCATGAAGAACTGACCACCCCAGGAGTCATTTACCTTTGTTACCACTTGGAACCAAAGGGGGGATGGAGCACAGGGCACCCAAAGTTCCTCTGGGAGATAAGTTTGATCTTCAGCACGTCCCAAAACCGAAGGAGCTCCACGAAGGACACACAACAGGCCCTGTGGTAACGGAGCAGAGTTGGGCTTGGAGTGTCTTCTGGCCCAGGAATAAAGAGAACAGCTCATTCCTCATTAGCAAGGGGAAAACACGGCTCAGAGACAGCCCTGAACCCCTCCCCAGGCCAGGGGGGTGACCCCATTTCCTCAGGGAGGAGCTTGGACTTCTCATGGGGTCACACTCAGGTGCTTAAATGTCACAGGTCATGTTGGGTGTCCAACAGGACACCCTGAACCAGCTCCCATCTCACCATCTCCTCCAGTTCCCCTGGGCCATCATGTACTTACAGGGCCCAGTTTCTCCTCCACTCCATGACTGTGTCCAACTCCAATTTGATCCCTGAATCCAGTTCCTGGAGTCTTGGAGTGGAGAAAGCCCACAGCACTGCCCAGTTGCCTTTGACCTGCCTGTCCTCTGGCCCTTCCTGCATCCTCTGCCTGCCTTTCCAAAGCCCCTAAATCCCCCCTGGCATGACCTGGCACAGGGAACATTCCCCCAGCTCTCCAGGTGTGTTCCCACCATGTGCAGTCCAGAGGGGATCTCACCTTGGGAGTTGGCCCTTGGAAAAGGTGCTGCTGCCACACCAGCAATAACCAATTACACTCTTGTTCCCATATTGATCCAGAGATTTGGGGCAAAATTGGAATCAATGATAAGCAAGGGCTGCCTGTTTTCCA
>NW_021940807.1:873750-876453 GCF_001715985.3 Manacus vitellinus | reverse complement strand
AGTTTTTGAGCTGGGAGTGACTCACATCCAGGCATTTTCCTTAAATCCTTGCAAGGTGGAAGATCTTTTCAGCTCAAAGAAGGCTTGTTTTTAATAAAAGCAAGCAGAAGGGGAAGGCTCAAGTGGCTGTGTGGTCCCTCCACTCCATATCCAGAAAAACAGGATTAAGCATTTTGGGCTCAATGAGTTTCCACCAATTCACTGCCAACTGAGCCTTGAAATAATGGTCATTAAATCCCTGACAAGTTTGAGCCTCTTGTCCCCAAAATGAGCTAAACTGGATTGCTGTGGTGGAAGAACAGCACTAAAATCCCTGCACTGCCAAGTTTGACCCTGTTCTCCCCAAAATGAGTTAAATTGGATTGCTGTGGTGGGAGAACAGCACTAAAATCCCTGCACTGCCAAGTTTGACCCTGTTCTCCCAAAAATGAGTTGAACTGGATTGCTGTGGTGGGTGAACAGCACTAAAATCCCTGACAAATTTGACCCTGTTCTCCCCAAAATGAGTTAAACTGGATTGCTGTGGTGGGAGAACAGCACCCTGTGAGCCCAACATCTCCAGAAAACATTGAAGAACCAGCAAGGAGCCAAGATTTCCTGTAAAGCTTTCCATGAAAAAAAAGGCTTTCCCAGGATATGGGGCAGCTCCAGTGAAGAATTAACCTGGTGGAGGTGTCAGCAGGGAGATTTCCCCTTCCCAGCAGGGAGATTTCCCATTCCTGGTGACCACAACCTTGTGCTCTCAGCTGAGATAACTCCTCTCAGGAACTGTGGGAGAGAGGGATTCACAGGGATTGGCATTTCCCACCAAAAGGCCGAGATAAAAGCAGGACTGAGTTCTGTGAGCAACCAGAATGATCCCAACCCCCCTGAGCAGGGAGAGGGTTGGGTGTTCCTGGTGGAGTTTGCTGCCCTCTCCTTGATGTGGTCGGATCCCAGGATTATTTGGAGGGATATTACAAATCCTCGCTGGCTTTAAGGAAAGGAAACATTTACATTGGCCAGACTTTGGGGATAATAAATCAAACTCTCAGCAATCCATTAAAACAATGGCCAGAGGAACCTGGAGGCAGGAGCCTGGCCCTGTTTCAGAGCCCCTGTTGGAGGGAGATGAAGCAAGAGGAGGGTGGGGAAGGTGGAGATACTGAGGGGGTTTTTTCAAAGTGCTCTTTGAATGGACACGAAGGATCTTGTCCAGCTGGGAGAGGGTGTGGGAGCTGCTCTGTCACCTGCTGGGTTCCTGTCCCACAGAACAGCAGGGAGGAGACCCCCCAAATAGCAGAGGAGCCCCCAGATAGCAGAGGAGCCCCCAAATAGCAGAGGAGCCCCCAAATAGCAGAGGAACCCTCAAATAGCAGAGGAGCTCTTTAACCCCCTGCCCTGCCCTGCCCCGTGCAGGAGGATCAGGTGAGCAGGGGATTCCAGGAGAACCTTGCCATGGAATGGGGCATCAGTCTTAGGGCCAGGAGGATCCAAGGAAAGCAAAAAGGAGTTTTTATCATTTATTTATCATTTCCAAGGCCCAGACATGCCTAAGGTGTGCCAGGACCACACCGGAGGGATCTGCCCAAAAGCTCGGAGGGAGGTGGGGAAAGGGAAGCCCAGATTCCCACCAGGTGGCTTGGGAAAGCCCAAAATGCACAACCAAGGGCAATCAGGAATTCCAAAGGGGATCCCTTCCCTCCAGCTGTGGAGAAGATGGACCAAGAACTCTCCATGTCAGGTTTTGGTCCCAAAACTTCAGCACCTCCTGTGTCTGTGGAATCAGAAGCTCTGAGAGGGGCCGGTGGCACCAAAAAGCTTTTCCTTTTGAAGTCTGACCTTAGAAATAATTTGCACTGACCCTGGACCCTTTTTCCACCTCCAGGCCAATGTTTTGAGGCCCCAGGACGGGTGGAAAGCGCTCTGGAGGTTCTCCTGGTCAGTATTTTTAGCTCTTCTGTGTGTGGTGCAGTTTTACCTCAGCTCAAAGTTAGTCACTTGGAAGCGGCCGCTCCGTTATGTTCCCAAAAAAGTTGTTGTTTTCTCTCCAAACTCTGGCACTGGGGCCTCCTTGGCTCGAAGTGATAACGGAGCTGTGACGTGCCAGAAGCAAAATTCATTGTAAAAAATGTCCCCGGGGGGGGGGATGAAAAGAGTTTTGGGAAGTTGTGGAGGTGCAACACGTGGAACTGCAGCAGCCTGGGGGGAAAAGATTGGGGGATTTTAAGCTGCCCAAAGTGACAGGAGTGAAAGAGGTTCCAGAAAGTGATGATGCTGTTAAAAAGGGAGCCAAAAGCCACGTTCAGTTGAAGCTTTAATGGATAAAATTGAGTTAAACTCGATAAGAGAAGGAGAGAATAATGTTTAAATCGATTAGAAATTGGAGAGCAGAGCTGGAGGAAGGGCACTAACGAGGTGTGAAGCTCCTGAGGGTCGTTATCAAAGCAGTTGAGGAAGAATTGGAGGGAGTTTCTGCTGAGAATTGAGGATTTCCCACCCCCCCGGGAGTGAGGAGTTTGGAAGGGTTCCTGTTCCCAAAAGGCAGAGTCTGGAAGAGGAGGAGGAGGTGGATTTTGTTGCCCTGGGAATCACAGGAAGAGAAGGAAAATCGTCAGTGTCCATGAGTTCAGTGGTTCTTGGCAGGAGATAGAGGGGAAAATAAGAAATAAGGGGGAAAAGGAAGGAAGGAAGGGAGGAAGGAAGGAGAGAAGAAAGGAAGGA
>NW_021940807.1:869610-871760 GCF_001715985.3 Manacus vitellinus | reverse complement strand
CAAATCTGCCAAAAATCAGGGATTCATTTCCCACTTTGCCACTCCCACAGTGATTCCTTTCTCTCTCCTCTTCTCCATTACAAGAGATCTGGTCCATACTTATTTCTTTCGCCTAAAAAAGTCGTGAAAACCATGAGTTTTTCATTTCTAAGAAGAATAAACTCCCCTGGACAGCTGTTGACAACCATCTTGGAGTGTCTGATGCCTCTTTTGCCCTTTTCCTGGAAGCCCTGGGGTGTGACCAGCCCTGCAGCCTGATCTGGGAGCTGTCTGTGCTTCCCAGAGCTCCTAAACAACATTTGGGGCCACAATTCCACCAGTTTACCCCCTCTGACCTCCAAAGAATTAACAGATGCCAGTTCTCCTCTCTGCCATCCAAAAAGTTCTGCTGATTTACACCCACAAAGGGCTGGATCAGCATCCCTCAAACTCCTGGGTGGCTTCTGGGATGGATCTTTGGCTGCTCCCAAAGTTCAGGAGCAGCTCCTGGTAAATCCAGCAGCACTGGGGCAGAGAGAAAACCAGGAGAATCTTGAAAAGAACAACCTTTAATGGAATTAATTTGGGAGTGTTTTGTGTAGAGGAGTCCAAAATTCCTCCTCTTTCTCAAAACTGTTTTCCAAGTTGTTTTGTTGTGGTTTTTTTCCCTCTGTAGATATTTCTGGGTGTCTCCAGGCAACATTCCTTAGGGAATTTCTGAATGGACAAGCAACTCACTCAGATACCCCTTTGTCCCTTTAATTGGGGCACGGGTACAAAATCCATTGACTTTGTCATGGATTTTTAGGACAGAAAAAAACATTTTAGGGCAGAATCTCAGAGGGTTTAAACCTGAAGTTGTGTCCTGGAGCAAGAGATGTCTCCCAAAAAAAAGACCAGCCATGGAATGGTGGGGAGAGGAGAGGTGACAGAAACAACAGCAAAAAAAGAGATGAAAAATGATTTTAAAAGTTTAATTGAGCACAACCCCAGTTTTAAAAACATCTCCCAGCTCCAAATGTCATGGAAGGAGAAGGTTGGAATGAGATGATCTCCAAGGTCCCTTCCAACCCAAACCAGGCTGGGATTCTGGGAGACTTTGCTGAATGTTCCCTGGCAGCATCCAATGGATCCTCTAAAGCAGGAATGTCTGTTTAGGGATGTGATGGAGGATGTGGGAATTCTGCTCCAGCCACTTGATGTAAATCCACCCCGCAAACTGAAGAAGGCTCTCTTCTCTCTGCCAGTGGCCAGAAAACTACAGGAATAAGAGGAGCACAGGATGAAAATCTGCATCCCAGGAGCTTCCTAAGCTGGATGTGGTGTCTGTTTATCAGCACTGCAGCATTTTTGGCTTCCCTGTTTTTGTCCACCTCTTGGAACCCTTTAAAGTCCTTTAACCCTTTAAACCCTTTCCAAACCTTTAAACCCTTTTCAAACCTTTAAACCCTTTTCAAACCTTTAAACCCTTTTCAAACCTTTAAACCCTTTTCAAACTTTTAAACCACTTTCAAACCTTTAAACCCTTTTCAAACCTTCAAACCCTTTTAAAATCCACCCTGTCTGCAACAAAAAAAGTTTAATAACTTGGCTGTGCTTGAGATGAAAAATGAACTTTGGCTTCTTCAGAAGCTGCTCCCCAGCACTTCCACTTGATTTCAGAAGTGCTGGCAGAGCAAAAGACAAAGAGGAAAAATGCCCTGGTCCCCTTCCTGATGCCATCCAGGGTTTTATTATCCTCCTGGAGCAGGTCCAGTGGGTGGGAGGCACCACTTCCAGGGGGGGAGAGAGATGCAGGTGTGATTTCATTCTTGGTCCAGTTTCCCAGTCAGAATTAAGGAAGATTGACCTTGGTTTGGAGCTGGACAGAACATCTGGGGGCCTCAGAAAATCACCTGGAAGAAGCAGTGGACTTGGTGAGCAGATTGCAGAGGTGGAAGTCCCCAAAAAGAGAAGAACTACAGACTGGGTGACCTAAATTCTTAAGTGTTTAGATGTGCCTTCAAAAATATCAGTCCATCCCAGCCCATTCCCTCGCTGGGAGGATCCAGGGGCATCTGCTTGTGCATCCCACACCTTGCCCAGCTTTCCATCCCCAGCTGCTCCACAGGCTGGGTGGGTATAATTCATGGAATCCAAACCAACTGGTCCTACTCAGGTGTTTAGTATTT
>NW_021940807.1:863934-869067 GCF_001715985.3 Manacus vitellinus | reverse complement strand
GGATTCTCCATCCCTGGAGGTGTTTAAGGACAGACTGGATGTGGCATCAGTGCCATGGGCTGGGAACCACAGCGGGGTTGGATCAAGGGTTGGACTGGATGAGCTCAGAGGTCCCTTCCAACCCAGCTGATTCTGTGATTCTGCTGAAAGAACAGGGAGCATTGGGTACCAAACCCGAGCAGCTCTGGCTGTTCTTTATCATTCCCTAATTTGACTTCTACCCACCCCACATTCCCCTCAGTTATCCTTTCCAACCTCCTTCCAACAGGCCCTCTCAGCCAGGAACCCTTTAGGCCCTTAAATATTATTTACCGCCGTGCCTCACAAAACCTCCCACTCCTGCTCTTCATTTTTTCATCTTCTCGTTTCCTTCCTATTGATTTTCTGCCTCTCTGGGTTTTTCCTTCGCCTCAGAAAAACCTCCCAGAGCTCGGGGCCATTTTTCATCCGTTTTTTCCTCCTCTCAATCGATTCCCCTCATTAATCTCCCCAGCCCAGGGACAAGAGGCCTCTGAGAAGCACCAGGGAGATAAATGATGGGGTGAGGAGCTGCCCTTTGCCTATCAGGGCTCTTATGGGGCCGTGATCCCTCGGAAACCACCAAATTCCACTCCCCTGAGTAATTTACCCCGATTAGGTAACGAGTTCCAAAATAAGCGGCCTGTGGGGCGTGTTGTGACCTTCCAAAGCTGCAAAGGGACCAGGAGGAACTGGAATGATGCTTTAGCTGCCTTTCCAGCCTTCACTGAGGGCTGTGTGGGGCAGCTGATGCGTTTTGCCCCTTTGGGAGTTATCCTGTTGTAAAGGGTGAGGGTTTGGATGTGCTTCCTGAGCTGGAGGGTCAATTGGCTTAAATGCACAGGGAAGTTCCCACAGATCTCACTGACGTAGGTGGGGGGTTCCCCTGGAGAAGAGAAGGCTCCAGGGAGACCTTGGAGTCACTTCCAGGCTCTAAAGGGGCTCCAGGAGAGCTGGAGAGGGACTGGGGACAAGGCATGGAGGGACAGGACACAGGGAATGGCTTCAAACTGAAAGAGGATGAATTTAGGTGGGATATTGGGAAGGAATTCCTGGCTGGGAGGGTGGGGAGGGACTGGAATAGATTTCTCAGAGAAGCTGTGGCTGCTCCTGGATCCCTGGAAGTGTCCAAGGCCAGGTTGGAGCAACCTGGGCTAGTGGAAGGTGTCCCTGAGCATGGCAGGGGGTGGAATGGGATGATCTCCAAGGTCCTTCCATCCCAACCCATTCTGGGATTCAGTGATTCCCATTGCCCTGCAGTTGTTCATTTTATCAAACAAGGTGCTTCTCCAGGGTGTTTGTGGCTGGACTCGATGCTCTCAGAGGTCTTTTCCAACCTTAAGGACTCTGTGATTTTATTCATCCCCATCCCTGGAGGTGTCCAAGGCTGGGCTGGAGCAACCTGGGATCCTGGAAGGTGTCCCTGCCCATGGAACTGGATGATGTTTCAGGTCCCTTCCCTCCCAAACCATTCCAGGATTCTGTGATACCTGCCCTGGGATTTGGCACATCCTGTGCCCCTGTGCCCAAATAGATCCCCAGGCTGGAGGAGAAGCCAACAGAAGGTTGGCTGACAGGTGACCAAGGCCCTGCAGAACATCTGCACCAAAGTCACCAGACAAGAGCTTAGAGCTCCTGGTTTGATCTTAGAACTGTCTGAGAGCTCCTGGTTTGATCCTAGAACTGTCTGAGAGCTCCTGGTTTGATCCCATAACTGTCTGAGAGCTCCTGCTTTGATCCTAGAACTGAGAGCACAGGATTCCATGGAAGGAAAGCCAGTCCAGGGCTTTTTGTGTGGGAAGAGCTGCCCGATGTTCCTCCCTCACGAGCCAAGAGGCTGCTCCTGTCCTTCAGAATCAGTTCACATCTCCAAACATCCATTTTTTTGGTGTGATTCCAAGGGATAAAGTTGCCTCCTGATTAGCAGACTCCCAATATCTCTCTTTGGTCCTTGTGTGTCTCCTGTCTCTCCACATTTCTTTTGTCCTGCCAGCTTTGTTTGCTTTGGGAATGTTTCAAACCCCCTGGAAGCCACTGGGAGGCTTTGAACAGGCTTTGATGGGGTTTGGATTAATCAAGGGATAACTAATGATGGATCCAGCTCTGGCATTATTGGGTTGAAATGTCTGGGGGACTCTCAGTGCAACATCTGGTGTTTCTTTTAAGTCACTTTGCTTAATTATCCTGAATTGAATCAAAAGCTCTCGGAAGGGAAAGGAAAACAAGGAATTATTTGTCACTTTTAAATGCAAGGAGCTGGTTGCTTCCCATCCTTATCCAACGGCTTTGCTGAGTCAGGTGCTGCAGGAAATGGGCTTGGAAACACAATTGGGGATGAATCCCTGGATATAAAGTGTTGCATCACCCTCAGTCCTCAGAGGGGGACTTGAAACACAGAAGGATTAAGTCACTGTTCTTAAGTAGGTGCTGATGAAGTCTTTGAAACAAGGTCTTGTGGAAATCAAGAAGAATCCAGGCTTCTTTTTCTCCAAACCAGGGTTTCTGGGAGATTGGGGACCCTTTCTGGACACCTTTGGGCACAGAAACCCTTTTGGGACAAGCCAAGGGTGTGGAGTCAGCAGAGAACAACCAATCCCCCAGACATGACTGGACATGTTTTTGATGACACGGAGGAGCCACATTTGATTTTTGGTGACACAGACGTGCCTCGTTTCCATATTTCCCACATTTTTGCTCCCTGGCACTTTAATTTGGGTGCCACAGGGGCAAGTTGGTGATAAGTTCACCAGCAGAGCCAGCTGAGCTTCCTCATCCTTGGTGTCCCAGGGGTTGGGTGTGCAAACCACGACCCTTGTTTCGTCTTCCCCCCTCCGAGATCCCATTCCAGCTTGGAGCAGCTGGAAGGCTTTGGGAGTCAGGTCTGGGGAAAACTGGAACAAGGCACAGGAGGTGCTGAAGTGAAGTTTGGAGTATTTGGAGAACATTCCATCTCCAGCTTCACTCTTTGGGACAACACAACCTAAGAAACAGTCAGATAAGCAGATTCCTGCAGGTGGGATCCTGAGGGTCTTTACCTTTAAATCCCAGAATGAGTTGGGATGGAAGGACTTTAGAGATCATCCCATTCCACCCCCTGCATGGGCAGGGACACCTTCCACTAGCCCAGCTTGCTCCAACCTGGCCTTGGACACTTCCAGGGATCCAGGAGCAGCCACAGCTTCTCTGGGAAATCCATTCCAGTCCCTCCCCACCCTCCCAGCCAGGAATTCCTTCCCAATATCCCACCTAAATTCATCCTCTTTCAGCTTGAAGCCATTCCCTGTGTCCTGTCCATCCATCCCATGTCCCCAGTCCCTCTCCAGCTCTCCTGGAGCCCCTTTAGACCCTGGAAGTGACTCCAAGGTCTCCCTGGAGCCTCAGTGTGGCTGCAAAGGGATCCTATCGACTGAAATCCTGTGTTTTGAAGTTCCAGTGCCAAACTTTGTGTCCATCACCAGGCAAGATACATTTGTTCCTCCATTCAGCTGTTTGTTACCAGGATGCAAACGGAAATTAGGAAAATCAAGTAAAGACAAGAGACTTTTGGGATCATTTCCGACAGTGGGAAGTGAGAGAAGTGAAGAACAAACAGGACAAGGACCCAGGAGTTTCTTTAATCCCTTTATAATCCCATTTCCAAAGTTGTTTTCCCATAACATTCTGCCATTCAGTTCCACAGCTGAAATCCCACAGATTTTCTTCCTGTTTTTCCTGGGGAGTCCCTCCACCCTGAGCCTGTTCCAGAATTCCAGACTCACAGAATCAGAATTCCAGAATTCCAGACTCACAGAATTCCAGACTCATAGAATCCCAGAATCACAGACTTCCAGACTCACAGAATTGTAGAATTCCAGATTCACAGAATTCCAGAATCTCAGACTCTCAGAATCTCAGAACTCCAGACTCACAGAATCCCAGAATTGCAGAATTAGAGACTTACAGAATTCCAGACTCACAGAATCCCAGACTCAGAGAATCTCAGACTCACAGAATCACAGACTCACAGAACCACAGAATTCCACAATCACAGAATTCCAGACTCATAGAACCATAGAATTCCAGACTCACAGACTCCCAGACTCACAGAATCTCAGACTCACAGAATTCCAGACTCAAAGAATCCTAGAATTCCAGAACTCCAGACTCACAGAATCATAGAATTCCAGAGTTACAACCTCACAGAATTCCAACCTCACAGAGTGGGAAAGGCTGGAAACCCTCCAGTTTTCCAGAGGACTTGCAGGGCTCTTCCCCTTTGGCCCTGGCTTTTGGCCTCCCTCTGTTTTTGTAAGCACAAATCATTCCTTTCCATCATTCCCAGACTGATAAAAATTGGAAGTCCACCCTGCTGCCAAAAGCAGGGATCCTCTCCCTGCTCCCTGTGCTGTGGGATGACAGCACAGGGGCTGAGAACCAACCAACTCACTCCATCCGTGTCACCACCCACATTCCATGGATTTGGGAAGGTACGAGACACGGGAGTGACAACACTTGGGAAAGAAGAGAGGGGGTGGGATCATTGATTTCTTCAGGAAAAAGCACATCCTTATGGAATCAAAGAATCCCAGGATGGTTTGGGTTGGAAGGGACATCAAAGCTCATCCAGTGCCACCATCCCAGGTAGCTCTACCCTAGCCTTGGACGCTTCCAGGGATGGGATGAAGAGAATCACAGAGCCACTGAGGTTAGAAAAGGCCTCTGAGATCATCGAGTCCGATCATAAATAACCTTGGGAAGCACCTTGTCCCTGCCCTGACTCCGGAGAATTTCTGCCTTTGGATCTGGATGAACTCAGCCGGTTCCACCCCTGAACCTCCTGCCCCGTGTCCTTCCCCATCCCACCAAGAACACCGAGACCTAAAAATAACTCCCTGGAAAAGCTCCTGGGGGCAGGGATGTCGTGTTTGTCGGGGGTGATTAAGGTCATGAATAAATTATCTCCTGGGCAGGGATGGCCGGTTCGTTGGGGGTGATTAAGGCCATGAATAAATTATCTCGGAGCGCCTGGTAATGAACGGCCCGTTCTTTCCATCCCGAGGGGCACGGCTTGAACCTTGGGATGGAGTGTCCCAGCCCAAAAAACGATGGTTATCCCGAGCAAAACAGCCCCCGGAG
>NW_021940807.1:858322-859891 GCF_001715985.3 Manacus vitellinus | reverse complement strand
GAGAAGGAGAAGGAGAAGGAGAAGGAGAAGGAGAAGGAGAAGGAGAAGGAGAAGGAGAAGGAGAAGGAGAAGGAGAAAGAGGAGGAAAAACAGGAGGAGGAGGAAGAGGAATACATAGAGGGGGAAAAGGGGAAGAATAAGCTTGCAGGACTCCATCCAAGCATCCTGGTGCTGATCAGAACAGGTTTCCTCACTTTCTTGGGATGAACACGAACAGTGCCAAGGCTGGGGGCTGGGTAGAAAGGACAGGACAGGGGCAGGTTTGTGGTGCCCCCCTGGTAAATTCCCAGGGGCAGAGAAAGCTCCACCAGAGCTGGGCAAAAATTAAAAATACACTATAAAAACCTCTGGAGTTAAAACTAATCCTAAAAAAATGCCTTTAATTTTATTCTGGATCAGCTTTTCCTCCCAGTTCAGGACACTCTGCAAGAATGGGATGACTTGGCCCAAACATTCCTTGGAAGGGAGCAAGGATTCAGAATTAAATACTGGATGTTTAACATAGAGGGAGTTAATATTAATTAATTAAGAGGATTCTCATCCTGAAATACCTATTAAGGCATTAATAATTCAGCTGCAACGGGCTTGGATGGGAACTTAGCCTGTCCAAGTGTCCATATAGTGAATTATATATACAAAGGGCTTGTGCTCTTTTTATATGTGTAAAAAATCCCCTCTAAGGCAAATTACAGGTAACTTTTGAATGTTCAAACCTTTTAAAGGTTTATTTGCAAATAGTCACCAGAGGAGCATCAGGCCAAGCTTGACAGTCCCACCTGAAGGTGGCTTGGCTGGGTTTGGTGAAGCAAAACATCTGGAGCTGCTCTTTGATGTGGGATAAAGGAATCCAGAGAGCTTGATTTCAACTTGACACTCCTGGCACGGCGGGGGGGGGATAAAATTCATTGACAACCTTATTTGGAGCCATCAGGGATTCGAGGGGTTGGGATCAATTCCCAGCTCTGTCACATCCTGCATTTATAACCCACCCAACCCCTTCGTTTCTCGGTGGTTCTGGTCACCAGCTGGGAGCAAAAAGACACTTTTTGCTTGACTCATCTGCTGAATTCCTGGAGCAGGAGCCATAAATCTTCCCAAAATGCAACGCTGAGCAAAACACTCTGGCCTGGCCTGGGCTGGGGGAACTTTCTGCCCAGCTTTGGTGGAGCTTTCTGTGCCCCTGGGAATGTACCAGGGGGAGTTTACCAGGGGGGCACCACAAACCTGCCTCTGTCCTGTCCTTCCTGCCCAGCCCCCAGTGTTGGCACTGCCCATGTTCATTCCAAGACAGAGAGAAAAGCTGTTCTGATCAGCACCAGGATGCTTGGATGGAGTCCTGGAAGTTTATTCTTCCCCTTTTCCCCCTATGTATTCTATCTCCTCCTTCTCTTCTTCCTCCTTTTCCTTCTTCTCCTTCTCCTTCTCCTTCTTCTCCTTCTTCTTCTCATTCTCATTCTCCTCCTTCTCATTCTCCTCCTCCTCCCCCCTCTTTCTTCTCCTTCTCCTTCTCCTTCTCCTTCTCCTTCTCCTTCTCCTTCTCCTTCTCCTTCTCCTTCTCCTTCTCCTTCT
>NW_021940807.1:843713-857863 GCF_001715985.3 Manacus vitellinus | reverse complement strand
CTCTTCCTTTCTTCTCCTCCTCCTCCTCCTCCTTCTCCTCCTCCTTCTCCTTCTCCTCCTCCTTCTTTTCCCCTTTCCCTTTCCCTTCCCTCCCATAACAATCTCCTTGGCAGGGAAATCTTTTCCCTTTTATTTTCCTCAGGACCCTCCCAAAATCATGTTCTCCTTATTTCTCTCAGGGTGAACTCAAGTTCTAAAATCAAGGCTGGACCTGGCAAATCCATCCCCCAAACCTGCTGGAGCTGCACCTTCTTCAGGTCAGGGGAGAGGAAGAGTTGGCACAAATATTTTGATGCCCAGAGAACTAGTTCAGACATGAGATCCCGGGATTAATTTGGAGCAATTTCTGGATTCAAGCCAGAGCCTGAATCACAAAGTGGGAATTAAAAGTCACCAGAAGTCCTCAAAGTCCCCCAGGAGATGAGTTTGTTTGTTTATTTCTTTAAAGAACAGGTTGAGAGTGACAGCAGGGGGACACTCAGGCCTTACTCACCCCTGCCACTGCATTTCCTCTGGGAATGGTGAGTCACTTCTGGGATGTGACCAGGGATGTTCCTCTCAGGTGGCTCCAGGAGGTGTCCTGTTGGATGTGGAGGAACCACAGCTCATCCAGGGGCTCCAGAACTAAAACCCTTCCTTGGATGAGAGGGAAAAATGCATCATGGTACCCTCAGCTGCAAGAGGGTTGGATCATTCCCACAGTTTAGCTGGGAAGGTCAACACCAATATTAGGGAATACTGGGATTTATATTATTTTCTTTTTTTTTTTTAATAGGTTTTCTGACTCTCCAGGGTTGAATCTTCTCTCTGATTTCACCTTGAATCTCCTCTTGAATTTTAACTGTCTTAATACTCAAGTTCAATCCAACCTGGTGGAATTGTCCCACAGGAAAGGGGTTCTTAGGTTTTGGGGTTTCAATTCACTCAAATCCTAATCAAGGGGTTTCATTTCTTGTCCAGTTTTGTATCCTGGGAAGAGAAATTATGTGAACAGCCCCCTAAGCTCATTCAGTAAGTTGGTGGCAAGTCTGTGCCTGTAACCAACCCAACACAGCAGAGATTTTCTTCTCTCTTTAATATAAATTCCCTCTTTTTCGGGAAAATTTGTTCCATAATGTAGGAGGAATAAATGGGAATTCAAGCAGCAGTCTGAGCTCCTGCTCTCACTGTTCCCAACAGATTTAATCTGGGACCTGATGCCCTTGGATGGACAGAGACCTTTGATTTCTTCCATTGAGCTTGAACCTCCTCAGGGCCAATTTTGTCACCCAGGGCCCAACTGCCCTTTAGCTCCCCCAGCACCTTTCCCTGCCCATCTTCACCCCTTCCTGGTGTCTCACCTCACACCAGGAAGGTTTATGGTCCAGCCTGGGATGTTCTGCTTGAGAGCCCCCATTCCTGTGCTCAGCAGCTCTAAAGAGTTTGGGGGCTGATTCCTTGGATTCCTTGGTGTGTTAAACTGGACTTTACCCACCCCAGGCAACGAAATGCAGATTTTTTAGCAACCAGCACTTGAGCAACTGGTTAGTGAATTGCTAGACACTGATTCACCTCTTCTGGACATGGATTAGTTCCAACCAGTTGAACATCTCCAGGCCAAGCTCAGTTAAAACTTGCTGGAACAACACAGAAGTGCTGGAACAACTTTCTGTGTCAAGGCTCTTCTGCCCACGTAGCCCTTCTGGTTTTGTCAAGGCTATCTGCTGGGATTAAGGGTCTGGATGTTTACAGTCCTCTGAAATCATAAATTCCTTCCTTTATTACCTTCCTAGAAACTCTGGGACTTGGTGTAGTGTCTTTGACTGGAGTCTGAGCAGCAGCAGGGGCTGGGCAGCGAAAATGGGATTCGTTTTCCCTCAGTTCAGCCCCGGAGTTGTCCAGCTCAAATCAATCCTTTAGGCTCCCTCTAGAGTCTTTGGAGAAAGAGGACAACACTGACTTTCACTCCTACCCAAAGATGAGCACCTGAAAGAGCCTAAAAAAGCACCTTCAAGGGGCGAGTCTGGAATCCAGTGACGGAACCTGGACACGGATCCATTTATCTCACTCGGAGGGGAAGAGAAGAAATCCCAGCCATGCCCAGCCTTATCCCAGCCTTCAAACCCACCCCAAAACCCTCCCCATGGCAAACTTTCCACTGCCAAAGCTCAGCTGTGCTGAACAAACAAAGCAATAAATGCAGCAGCACGCGGGGCAGGGACGCCGCTCTTGCACAAGGAGCCTCTTGGTGCTTTGCCATTTGTTTTGCTCTCGGACTGGAACGGAGTCAAAAATATTTCCACTCTCCTGGAGGGAAACATTTCGGTTTAGAAAGGTCAACTTTTCATCTGGACACCCAGCCTGGCACCCACGGGGCCCGATGAAACCTCCCCCTCTCAGTTGGTGCTGCCCGTGCAGCGCCGCTGATGCCATGTGGGAAATGTCACTCGGAGCCTCCCTTTCCACCGTGATCCCGAATTTTTTTGGCAGGGACCTCCTCTAATGAGGCAGAGCGTTTCTTGCCTTTCTCCCTCTGTTGCTCCGAGTGGCCTGAGCTCAGACAATGGGACAGAGCTGCCAGTGGGATCCAAAAATTTGTCTGTGCCTTCGTTTCTGTAATAATGGGATACAGCTCCGGCTGCTTCCCTGCCTCGGACCATCCAGGCTGTTCTCCTACAAACAGCTGCCATCCCACTGAAGGACCAGCATTCCAGCACCAGAGGGATTCAGTGGTTTGGAGTTAAGCCCTATGAGGAGCAGGGAATGTTTAACCTGGAGAAAAAGAAGCTCAGGGAAGAGCTTTTTGCTCTTTCCAGCTGCCCGAAAGGAGGTGACAGCAAGGGGGGGTCGGGCTCTGATCCCAGGGAACGAGGGACAGGAGGAGAGGGAATGGCCTCAAGCTGTGCCAGGGGAGGTTCAGGTGGGACACCAGGAGCAATTTTTCCATGGAAAGGGTGGTCAGGCCTTGGCAGGGGCTGCCCAGGGAGGTTTGGAGTGCCCAGCCCTGGAGGTGTCCCAGGAAGGCCTGGCCGTGGCACTCAGTGCTCTGGGCTGGGGGACAAGGTGGGCATCGGGCACAGGGGGGGATCCATGGGCTGGGAGAGCTTTTCCAACCTCAGGAATTCCATTCCATGATTCCATGATGAGCAAACACCCTTGCAGGACCCCTTGGGTCAGAAATAGCTCTGAGTTCTGCTCTGGGTTTTCTCCTGTATTCTCACCATTGTTAAGGTCTCCTGGGAAAAAGAACAAGCTCTTCTGTGGATTTAGTTCCATATTTCAAGTGAGGGTTTGGGGAAAATCAGAGAAACGGGTTTGGGTTCTACCTGACAGGAGGTTGGAGCAAGGTGGGGTCAACCTCTGCTCCCAGGGAACCAGAGACAGGAGAGGGAACAGCCTCCAGCTGTGCCAGGGGAGGCTCAGGTTGGACATCAGGAGCAATTTTTCCATGGAAAGGGTGGTCAGGCCTTGGCAGGGGCTGCCCAGGGAGGTTTGGAGTGCCCAGCCCTGGAGGTGTCCCAAGGAAGGGCTGGATGTGGCACTCAGTGCTCTGGGCTGGGGGACAAGCTGGGGATGGGGCACAGGGGGAATCCATGGGCTGGGAGAGCTTATCCAACCTCAGGAATTCCATTCCATGATTCCATGATGAGCAAACACCCTTGCAGGACCCCTCGGGTCAGAAATAGCTCTGAGTTCTGCTCTGGGTTTTCTCCTGTATTCTCACCACTGTTAAGGTCTCCTGGGAAAAACAACAAGCTCTTCCGTGGATTTAGTTCCATATTTCAAGTGAGGGTTTGGGGAAAATCAGACAAACATAGAATTGGGTTTGGTTTCTACCTGACAGGAGGTTGGAGCAAGGTGGGTTCAACCTCTGCTCCCAGGGAACGAGGGACAGGAGGAGAGGGAATGGCCTCAAGCTGTGCCAGAGGAGGATCAGGTTGGACATCAGGAGGAATTTCTCCCTGGAAAGGGTGGTCAGGCACTGGCAGGGGCTGCCCAGGGAGGTTTGGAGTGCCCAGCCCTGGAGGTGTCCCAGGAAGGCCTGGATGTGGCACTCAGTGCTCTGGGCTGGGGGACAAGGTGGGCATCGGGCACAGGGGGGACTCGGGGACCTTGGAGGGCTTTTCCAACCCCAATGATTCCATGATTCCATGATTCCATGAGTCATGACCTGCCCATGTGTGTCTGCAGCCCCTGACAGACCCTCTCAGCCCCCACGTCCCCCAGCAGGTCTGAATCCCGAGCTCAGAGATGTCCAAGGGAGGAGATTTTCCCCTTGATTTCCCTGGGCTTTGCTCAGGCCCAACCTCAGGGATTCTGGGATTCTGGGATTGCACTGCCTGGCCTCCAGCTGCCACTCCAAAGGGTCTCCTTAAATCCAGTGTCCCCTCTACCAGCCTCCCATGGATATGTTGGATAGCACAAGATACCTCAGCAAACACCAAGTGTCTTCACTGAGGAAAATTAACTCCACTCCCAGAGAGGAGGGATTTATTTAGGATAAGAGTTGGAACTCGATGATCTTTAAGGCCCCATTCCTGGAAGTGTCCAAGGCCAGGTTGGACGGGGTTTGGAGCAACCTGGGCTAGTGGAAGGTGTCCCTGCCCATGGCAGGGGGTGGAATTGGATGATCTTCAAGGTCTCTTCCAACCCAACCCATTCCATGATTCCATGACCTGATCACCCCCGGCCTCAGGACAACCTCAGCCACCCCCAAACATCTTTATTGCATTTTTTAGCCAGAACACCCTATACTGACATTCCTGTGTTCCCCTTGGGCAGGAAAGGATAAATTTCCACCAGCTGAGAAGCTGGAAAACTGTCCCTCAACTGGGATCAGATGGAGAAAATTGGAGATAAGAGGAGAGAGAAGGAATGAACCTCCCCTAGCCCTCACCAAGAATTTTGATCCTCTGTCCCTACACTGAAAATGCCTCAAATCCTGGCAAAAAGGGAATGTTCCAAAGGGGTTTCTTTTATTTCTTTCTCCTCTTTCTTTTTCCCCCATTCTACTCCTTTGTTCTTTTGTTTGGCTGAGGGACATTGTTGGAATACAAGAGCCAAATTCCACCTTTTTCTTTAGGCAGCAAAAAAATTGTTATGGGGTGGAACTCACCAGTATCCTGGTGGATTTTCTGGATGGCCCTTGGGAAGTGTGGAATGAGCTGAAGGGGCACCAGGATCTCTCCAACTTCCACCTGAAGGAAACAAATGTAAGGAAAATCCGAATTTACAGGCATCAGGTGTGGGGAAAAAAGGGAATAAATATATATATATATATATATATGTATAAAGGAAATATCCAAACTGTTTGTAAATATTTAATAACATCTCTATTTTTGCTGAAGGGAAGGAAAAATTCCAGGGTTTTCTTATCGAAATATTTTCATCCTACAAAGATGTTCAGGAATTGAGACCCAATTTAATTCTTAACACGAGTTTGTTCTTTTTACTACAAGATTTCTCTTCAATGCAAGTTTTTAAGGTAGCAGGAAATTTAAAAACAAGGATCTGAGAACAGCAGGAAATGCTGCATAAATCAGTTCCCAATATCCCATCTAAATCTCCACTTTTCCAGTGGGAAGCTATTCCCTGTGTCCTGTCCCTCCATCCCTTGTCCCCAGTCCCTCTCCAGCTCTCCTGGAGCCCCTTCAGGCCCTGCAAGGGGCTCTCAGCTCTCCCTGGAGCCTTCTCTTCTCCAGGTGAACCCCCCAGCTCTCCCAGCAGGTTTTTGCATACCATAAAGCTCATTTCTTCCCACATTAAAGGAATAAAGAGTTCCCTGAGGGTCCCAGTCCCTTCCCACAGCTGGATCCAGACTTTTGAGTGTGCTGAGCTCAAGAAAAAGCCTGAGAGAAACTCAAAATGAAAATAAGGATATCAATGTTCGTATTGTGACTATTAATAACACTCCTGGTTTAGTTCCCTGGAGACCAGAACCCATTTTTCCAGGGAATTATAAAAGTTGTGAGGACCAAATTCTGGTCATGTGCTCAACACACTTCACTTGGCTCCCATGAATCCCAGAATCCCAGAAGGGATTAGAAGGGACCTTAAAGATCATCTCATTCCAAATTCCTGCCCTGGGCAGGGACAGCTCCCACTCTCCCAGGTTGCTCTCCCAATCCCAGCTCCGTCCTCATTCCCACCTCCAAGGGAAAACGAGACCTTACGGATCCTCAGGACAGCGACAACAGCAGAACAAACCCAAACAGGACAAACCCAAACCACCCCACCCAGACAAAGGGAAGAAAATCCAAAGTTCCCCTGGTTTCAGGGTGTAAATGGTGCTTTAAATCCCTCCCCAGCAGCTGGTGACTCCCCCTCCGTGTTTGAGTCCCTTATTTCCATTTCCAATGAAACAGTGACCTGAAGTGCTAAAATATCCCAATGGGAAGGGATTTATCTCCACTTCTGTCAGGGTAGCTTGAATTTTACCCTGTTCCTTCCAGTCTGCAAGTGCTGGGGGGGTTTTATTTTATTACTGTATCCCTGTGATGATTTCTTTCAGAGTTTATGTTACAGGACAGCGGGGGGGAAAAAATAGCCCCTAATCATGGATTGCTTCGAATAATTGGGTCCTTCATTGTGCCTGCACTGATTGACACTGAAAATAAAGGGTTGGTTTTTTTTTTTCACCTGATGGAGGCTGGAATTTTCCATCAGAAATGTCATTTTTCGAGCCATCCCCTCTGATAAAGGACTGAATGGCCAGCCAAGCCTTCCCTTTGTTCAGGAAAGAAAGGCCTGAGGAAAACTGAGAGCTGGAAACAAAAGCCACGGGAGTTGAACACCAACATGTCCCTTTTTTAGCAGCCCTGAGGAGGAGCAGATTTTCAGCCACTCCAAACACCCAGTCCAGAGGCAAAAAGCCTTGCTCTCAATCAGGGGCTTTTCTCCCACCTCCAGAGGAGGAATCAAGGCTGGGATAACCAGGGAGATGCTTCGGGATTGGGGAGCAACACAAAGAGGCTCCAGGAATCCCAGGAGTCCTGGAAAGGTTTAATGCTGGGATTACCTGTCCTGGTTGGGGTTCAGACAAATTCTGCCCAAACCCAGGGAGAGGGAAGGAAGGGATGAGTCCTGAGCCCACAGCTTTTAACATTCCCAGGAAATCCAACCCCTCTGAGCCCGGAATTTCCGGGTGAGCAGCCAGTGAGGTGTCACCCAGGGGCCAAGGCAGAGGGAAGGTCCATGTGCAGATGGACAGGAGGACCAGGAGCATGGCCAGACTTGTGATGGGAATGAACTTGGTCGGGGGGTGGAGGGGGAGTTTTCCACTTGTCTTCCTGGAAAATCACTTTTTGTTCTTTTTTTCTTTTCCTTTACCCCAAAATTGCCACCATTTCTCAGTGGTTCTCATGGATCTACTTCCCATTTATCTCCCTCCAAATTCCTGGTGCTGTGCTCCCAATCCCTGTAAGGAAAAGGACCCAATCACTGTTTCACAGTGGTTTTCATGGATCTACTTCCCATCTCTCTCCCTCCACATTCCCAGTGCTGTGCTCCCAGTCCCTATTAGAAAAAAGGACCAAATCACCATTTCCCAGTGATTTTCATGAATCTACTTCCCATTTATCTCCCTCCAAATTTCCAGTGCTGTGCTCCCAATCCCTATTAGGAAAAGGACCCAAACACCATTTCCTGGTGCTTTTCATGGATCTACTTCCTATCTCTCTCCCTCCACATTCCCAGTGCTGTGCTCCTGATCCCTATTAGGAAAAGGACCCAATCACCATTTCCCAGTGCTTTTCATGGATCTAATTCCCATCCATCTCTCTCCCTCCACATTCCCAATGCTGTGCTCCCAATCCCTATTAGAAAAAAGCACCAAATCACCATTTCCCAGTGATTTTCATGGATCTACTTCCCATCTCTCTCCCTCTAAATTTCCAGTGTTGTGCTCCCAGTTCCTGTAAGGAAAAGGACCCAATCACCATTTCCCAGTGCTTTTCATGGATCTACTTCCCATCTCTCTCTCTCCAACCTCTTTTTTAGGTTGAAATCTCCGGCGAGGTCACGCTGCCAACCCCGGGTCCAACCCAACCACCCAAAAATCCCCAGGGCTTGAAGTCCCCACCACTTGTGGGCCAGATTTTGGCCGGGGCAGGGACGCGGCTCCGTCAGGACAAAGGTTGAGGAGCTTCCTGGAGCGTTTTGGGAATGAAAGGTTCCATTGAAGGCTGGGAGCCCAGGAATCCCGGGAGCAGCAGGAGCCTCACAAAGAGAGCCTGTTCCCCCCCCTCCTCTCCCCGCAGGTTTCGGGCCGTCACCTTTGAACACTTATCAGCGCTCCGATGGACTGTGAACTCCAGGGAAAAGCTCCCCCCGAGGCCGTTCCCGAGAATCCCTCACGCGCTCCCCACAGGGAGATAAAGGGAGCTGGATGAGGGCGGGATGTTCCCCCGGTGCTTCACGGTTCCAGGGAACAGGTTACAAGCTCAGCAACTGCAGGGGAAAAAAATCCTCTCCCTCCTCGTCCCCCCCTCGCCTGAGTCAGCGGTCACTGAAAAGGTGATTCCAACTGTTTGGTGATCAGGTGATTCCAGCTGCTCAGGGATAAGGTGATTCCAGCTTCTCACATCCCACTTTTCACCAGCTCAGCCTCGTCTCTGGGATTAAAAGCTGAGTATTCCTTAGGAATCCTTGTGGCCCGCACAGAAGCAGCTCTGCAGCGTTTAACGTCCTGCTTTGCGGACGCTGCTGAGCTCTTTGGGCTGGAAGTCAGCTTGAAGAAGACAGAAGTTTTCTATCAACCTGCACCTCAGGAAGTCCCCCATCATCCCCACATAACCATTGGCCACTCAGAGCTCAAATCAGTCCAGCAGTTTAATTATCTAGGCAACCTCATCTCCTCAGATGGTAAGATTGATGGGGAGATGGACAACAGGTTAGCAAAGGCATAGAGAGCTTTCAGAAAGCTTCATAAAAGAGTTTGGCGAAACAAACACTTGAAGAAAAGCACCAAGATGAGTGTTTACAGAGCCATAGTGCTGTCTGCTCTCTTATATGGTTCCAGATCATGGGTCATCTACTGCCACCACCTGCGACTCCTGGAACGCTTCCATCAACGCTGTCTTTGCACAGTCCTAAATATCCACTGGTCAGATGTGACCAATACATCTGTTCTTGAACAATCCCACTGGTCAGATGATGTGACCAACACATCTGTTCTAGAACAAGCAGCAGTCACAGGTATTGAGGCCATGTTGATGAGGACACAGCTGTGCTGGGCAGGGCATGTCTCCAGGATGAAGGACCAGCCACCCCCTCCCTAAGATCCTGCTTTGTGGTGAACTTGCCACCGGCTGCTGCAAGAGAGGAGCCCCGAAGAAAAGATACAAGGACTCCCCGAAACAACATCTCAGTCTTGGCCATATTGATCATCATAACTGGTCTGCTCTGGCCTCTTTTCCCAGCCAACCATCAGCAAGACAAGAGGGCTGGGTCTGCAGCTGTGCCAGGGGAGGGTTAGGTTGGACATTAGGAAGAATTTCTTTGCAAAGTGCTCAGCCGGAAGGCTGCCCAGAAGTGGGGATTGATCCATCCCTGGAGTGTTAGGAACAGACTGGATGCTGGCCATTCCGTAGTGCCATGGGTGGAACCACAGCGGTGGATCAAGGCGTTGGATCTGGGATGATCTCAGAGTCCCTTCGAAACCCACTGGATTGTGCTGTTGTGTTCTCGTGATCCATGGATTCTCTGTCTGATGATGTATTCGCCCATTATTTCCAAAATGGCCTGCCTCTGGGAGTGGTTGCATGGCCAGAATCAACATCCCTGAAGGGATAATCCACTCCCCAGAGCTCCTGTTGTTGGAGTGCTGCTCCCACCTCCCATCCCAGCTTTCCCAAAATGTTTTGGCCCCCAGGCAGTTCCAGAGGGTTGTTTTTTTTTTCCTCCTTGCTCACCTCTGCAGTTTGCTGGTGGTTCTGGCTCGAAATGGGACAGCAACACCCAAAAAACTTGCATTGAAAAGAAATCTTGTAGTAAAAAGAACAAACTTGTGTTAGGAATTAAATTGGGTCTCAGTGCAATTCCTGAACATCCTTGTAGGATGAAAATATTTCAATAAGAAAACCCTGGAATTTTTCCTTCCCTTCAGCAAAAATAGAGATGTTATTAAATACTTACAAAGAGTTTAGATATTTCCTTTATACATATATATATATATATATATATATTCCCTTTTTTTTCCACACCTGTAAATTTGGATTTTCCTTACATTTGTTTCCTTCAGGTGGAAGCTGGAGAGATCCTGGTGCCCCTTCAGCTCATTCCACACTTCCCAAGGGCCATCCAGAAAATCCACCAGGATACTGGAGAGTTCCACCCCATAACAATTTTTTTGCTGCCTAAAGAAAAAGGTGGAATTTGGCTCTTGTATTCCAACAATGTCCCTCAGCCAAGCAAAAGAACAAAGGAGCAGAATGAGGGGGGAAAAGAAAGAGGAGAAAGAAAGAAAAGAAACCCCTTTGGAGCATTCCCTTTTTGCCAGGATGACCTTTCAGGTCCCTTCTTCTACTGAGAATCAACTGTTGGTGTCAAGGCTTCCAGGGATGGCAAATTAATCCTTTTTATCCTTTCCTTGGCACACAGAACCAGTCATTGGTAAATCCCCCAAAAATGTAGGGAAAACAGCTCCTTTTTTTTTTTTTTTGGTGGGTTTGGTTTGTTCTTTTTTTTGTTTGGTTGGTTTTTTGGGTTTTTTTCCCAATACAAGTTGATTGGAGAGGTCCAGCCTGTCACACCCGTGGCAGGGGAGGGGGGAGAGGGAAAAGGAACAGGAAAAAAGGGGAATAAAAACACCTTTTGCGTGTGGAGAAAGAAATGCAGGCTCAAGACACCTTCTTTTTTATTAGGGTGGGAATGAGGTTGTTCAGGGATGTGGAAAAATCCCTGAAATAGGGACACTGTGATGGGCAGCAGGGAGGGCAACTGCACGTGAGGTCTTGTGTAAAACCTCTCAGCTCACACTCCTGTCGTGGAAGATGGAGCTGATAAAGCAAAAAAAGACCTTTCCTAGGAAGGCAGAGACTTTTCCCTGGAAGAAACTCCCCCCCCTGGAAGTGTCCAAGCCAGGCTGGAGAAATCTGGGATGGTGGAAGGTGTCCCTGCCCTCGGCAGGATGGGCTGGATGATTTTGAAGGTCCCTTCCAACCCAACCCATTCCATGATTCCATGAGGTGCTCCATGAGCTGCCTGCCTTAATCCAAACCCTCAAGCCCACAGGCCTCACCTCCCTCTTCTCCCACAGCAGGAACAAACCAGACAATGGAAAAGCTGGAATTTCACTGCTGTTCTGGGGAGGGTTTGACCAGTTTAGACTCCTCACCTCCAGCTCTGCAGGAGGATTCACTGGGTGTTCACTCACAAGTGAATTCTCCTTGTCCTGTCACACGTTATTTTGGGAAGTCCTGTCCTTGAGTCCTAAATCTGATGGAGAAAGTCGGAGCAAGGAGCAGCAAGCAAATGACAGCTTGGGAAAAAAAAAACAACAAAAAACCAAAAACCAAAAAAACAAAAAATGGAGAAAAGAAAACCAAACCAAACAAAACAAAAAAAACCCAACCAAACAAAAAAAAAGCCAACAAGTGAACAAACAAAACCAAACAAAACAAAAAAAAGGAGCTGCTTTTCCTACATTTTTGGGGGACTTACCAATGGCTGGTTCTGTGTGCCAAGGAAAGGACAAAAAGGATTAATTTGCCATCCCTGGAAGCCTGGACAGCAAGAGTTGATTCTCAGTTTGCCCTTAGAAGAAAGGACCTGAGAGTTCATCCATTTCCATGGCAGGGACACCTTTCACTATTCCAGGTTGCTCCAACCTGGCCTTGGACACTTCCAGGGATGGAGAAGCCACAGATTCTCCGGGAAATCCATTCCAGTCCCTCTCAGCCAGGAATTCCTTCCCAATATCCCACCTAACCCTGACCTCTGGCACTTTAGTGGCCCAGGAGAGAAAGGATAGAAGGTTTTAAGCCAGGATGAGGTTTCAGCTCTGAAGTGTTCCCATAGCTGGGAAGAAAAAAAAAATCCAGGGAGAGGAAAGTTTTGTTATTAAACTGTGTCCAAATTATCTACATTTGATTCCCAACAGTGACCACTTCTGGCCAAAATTTTGGCAGTTTGAATTGATGATGTTCCTCTTTTTTTTTTTTCTTTTCTTTTCTTGGAAGCTGATTCCCATCAGGAGAAGGGTCTAAACTTTTGGAGAGGTTTGTTTCAAGCTGTTGGAGAAACACATTTCATCCCTGGCCATCCCCCAGGGGCTCCTTAAAATAGCAACTTTACAAAGGCTCCTTTGAGCCCCACATTCCTGCCTGGTTCCTGATATCCACCTTCATGGATACAATCTGCAAGGAAACCAAAACAAAAGAGGGCCAAATTACCTTTTGCCTTGTCAGGGATATAAGGCTGGGACGGGTCTCCTGAGGGGAATGGAGTTTTCCAGTGGGAAGGCTTCCAAGCAGGGACCTCACACACACATTGGGATGCATCATCCCAAAGAAAAACAGGACAGGCTGAATAATTCAGCCCAATAAAAAAGCTCCTCTGGTTACCAGAACACACAGTGTTTGGGGGTGGTGGGAGATGACAGAATCATTTCCTGCAGCACCTGCTCCAAACCAAAGGCCTTGGATAAATCCCAGTTCCCCAGGCTGGAAAGGCCAGGTTGGATTTTCTGCCCCTCGGGAGTCAAAGAGGGACCTTTTCGTGTAGGGAAAGGGCTGGAGAGGTTGTTTGGGGATCATGGGAATGGTGAAGGGGTCCTGGACAATGATTCCCTGTGATTTTAGGGGACATCCCAACCCTCCCTCCAATCCTGGCCCTGCATTCCTGCTCTTCCTAGAGGCCAGAGAGGGAGATGAGATGAGCTGAGCAGGGTGGAATCCAAGGAAAACCCTCCTGTGGATCTGAGCTCATCCACAACAGTGGCAAAAACCTCCAGGAGCAATGCTGAGCTGGGAAAACTTTAATTCCTGTCAATTAAAGGGTCGAGAGAAGGGTTGGAAAATCCCCCCTTTGGCCTTTGCTGCCGTGCATTTGGAGCTCAGCCTCCCAAAGAACTGCAATTCCCACCTTCCCAGAAGGGAGCAGGCAGGGAGGAATGGATCATTCCCACGCCTGGCAGGGGGGTGGGTTTGGATTTGGGAGCCCTGAGGTGGGAGGTCATTTAGTGTGTGGAGAAAGAGGACCCCAGATCTCTGGGGGTCGGGGTCAGAGGCAGATTTCTGCCCCGAGCTCCTCGTGCAAGGGTTAAACTGGGAACAACCCCCTCCCTGGGCAGCCTCAGCAGTTTGGGGTTACCTGCCTTTCACAGGAAAGGATTTGGGGGAGAAACAGCAGCTCAGAGGATCCCAAATCCAGTTCTGCACCCTGAGGACTGGCTGGATACAGATGGGGGACCAAAGCCTGGCTGGGGCCACTCCCTGAACACCAGGCCCTGCTTTATTCCCACCACCTCCCCCTGGCAGGGGCATTTATGTACCTTATTTATAAAACAAGGTTTATTTGATAAATATACACGTATATCTGAGGGTTTCTCCTGCTTTCCCTCTCTCTCCAAGAAAAGACCCAGCACAGGAGCTGCGATGGGGCCCCTGAAACTTCGCAGTGGATTTTTTTTCCCCCCCTCTCTCCTTCTCCGAGTGCCTGCAGAGCCCTGAGTACATATTTGCTCAGTCTGCCCCACATTTAAACACACACAGATGTTGGGGACCCCTGGGGACAGCGGTTCCCCCAGCCCCAGCCAGCAGAAAGGAGCCAGATCCCACGACAAAGCCCGGCAGAGGTGGAAATACCTGCCCGGAGATTCCCAAAGGAACCCCCTCCCAACGTTCCCCCCTTCCTTCCCGAGCCCCTCTCCCTAATAAAGAGCGTTTCAATCCCTCCCGCAAGAGCCTGAAAAGCAGATTTGGGGTTAAACTTGGGGAACGGGGTGGGCTGGGGTCGGGTTTAGGGCTTTTAAACCCCCCACTCTGAGCATCCTCCATCCCCCTCTCCCCAAGCACCGCCTCGCTGGAGGGAAAGGGGTGGGAAGGGGGTGGGAAAAGGGTGGGAGGGACGCGGGACCGACCCTCTGCTTCCCAATCCATCTGTCCCGGGCTGGATACGACCAAGGGAGGGTGGGGGGAATTTTATACCTGCCCCTCTCCCCCGGGAAGATC
>NW_021940807.1:837717-839975 GCF_001715985.3 Manacus vitellinus | reverse complement strand
AAAGGGATTGGGATCATCTTCCCCCCTGATTCCAGTCAGATCCTCCCTGACCCTGCAGGATCCACCACCCTGGGCCCTTTCCCTGGGTTTGGAAAGGACTCTTTGGGACCTTGTGCAGGGCTGGGAGGGGGGAATTCCCCCACACTTCCAGCCTTGTGCTGGTGGGAAACAATTCCTCAATGAAAGAGGAGAAGCAGCCCCTCAGAAAACAATCCTTGGGTCACTCCAGCCCTGCCAAAGGTCCAAAGAAACCTCTCAGAGCCCAAGGAAAATGGGGAGAACTGGGAGAAGCCCTTGGAGGTTTGTTGAGGTTTTAGTGATGGTCGAGGCTCCTCCTTTTGTGGGGTGGGAGCAGCACCTCTGGGACCACTTTGGGGTGATTCCTGCAGCAGGGTGGGTCCTGCAGCACCTGCTCCCCCCTCCCCAGCCCTGCTGCTGAAGGCAATCCCAAAATTCCTGCCCTTCCCGCTGCTTTGGGTCTCTCTGTTGGCACTGGTGAAAATCAGGTTGGTAAAAGAGCTCAGGAAAATTCAGGACCCAGAGAACACAGGCGAGGCTGCAAAGTGCATCTCCAGTGGCACTCCTGGCTCAGTCCCCTCTCCCAGAACATCCCAGCACATCCCAGTACCTCCCAGTACATCCCAGTGCCTCCAGAAGGTGCAGAGGAGCAGCCACTGAGCCAAAAGCCTCTTGTTGCCAGTGGATGTTTGATTTTTGACACTTTGGGATCCCAAGGGCTGTTCCCAGGAGCTCTGGGAGGTGACAGGGGGTCCTGACTGGGGTGTGCTGCGGGTGAGCTGGGCCTGGGCATAAACTGGGAACAGCTCTTCTGGAATCACAGAGGGCCAGGGAAGGCAGGAAATCTGCTGGGAAAGCCCAGGACTGTTGGCACTGCTGCACTTCCAAAAGCCTGAGCCCCTCAGCCTTGCTGAGCCTTGGGGGTCCCTCCCAGCTCAGGATATTCTGTGATTTTATGACTCTGATTTCTGGTCTGATTTAAGGTCCTGCTGCTCAAACCCCCGCAGTTTAATTAGGCCCAGGCTGAAGTTCATGTTTCAGACACTTTCCTTGCTTTCCAAACCACTCTTGACAGCAGAAGGACTTGCCAGGAGGTTTATAGAGTTGTCCTGATGATTCAGGAGCTGCAGAGCTGTCGTGTGCCCCCCCTGGCATCCACTGAGGCAGGAGAAGAAGGTCAACCCCACATCACCCCGCTGTCCAACAGCTTGCAAGGTGCCTGGAACCTGATTTTTTGTGGCTGTTGTTGTACCTTCCCCCGACTAATTTGATTTTTAAACGAATTTTGGGAACACAGATTTGAGTCTTGAGAATACATCCTGGTAGATGTAATGTAAGAAGGGTTGTGTGCGTGCTGGGTATTTGGTTGGAGGGTCTGAGGGCTGTGCTGCCATCCAGAAAGGCACCATCTCTTAGGATGAACAAGCAAAAAATCACTGGGAGGAAGAGCAGTGCTTAATTTAGACTCGGCTCTAGGCTGAGCTCAGAGTGGTACCCGAGCCTTGCAAAGCAAAACTCTGTTGTGGGGTTGGAGTCAGGAGGATTCCCGCAGACAGAGGCAGCTCCAGGGCACAATCCATCTGTCTGGGCTGGGAAGGCTGGAGCCTTGGGATCCATGGCCCTCATTCCCTCATTCCTGCATTTCTGGGAGCTTTTGGGCTCGGTCACTGGGGATGCTGGGATGGGGCAGAGCAAGAGGAGCCCGAAATGTGGGGCTGTCACTCCTGGTATTCCTCCTGCCAGGCAGCAGGGAGAGGGCTGGAGGCCCTTTTGGCAGGAATAGCGCTGGAGCAGGGATGGGAAGGGATTCCTTTGGCCCCGGCCCTGGGACAGCTCTGGCAGCTGCACCTCTGCTCTGCAGCACAGGGGCTGGGGGAGCCTGCAGAGCCTGCAAACCAGGGGGAGGGTCAGCACGGGGGAAAACACTGTGGGACTGAGTCCTTTGGGAGCTCAGAGTGTGGGAATCAGAGCCCCACAATCCCTGTGGGATCAGTGTCAGGGGAATCAGAGCCCCACAATCCCTGTGGGATCAGGATCAGGGGAATCAGAGCCCCACAATCCCTGTGGGATCAGGATCAGGGGAATCAGAGCCCCAAAATCCCTGTGGGATCAGCATGGGGGGAATCAGACTCCCACAATCCCTGTGGAATCAGAGCTCCACAATCCCTGTGGGATCAGTGTCAGGGGAATCAGAGCCCCACAATTCCTGTGGGATCAGTGTGGGGGGAATCAGAGCCCCA
>NW_021940807.1:834963-837392 GCF_001715985.3 Manacus vitellinus | reverse complement strand
GAGAGGGACAGAGGCTGCTTTTGGGGTGGGGGAAGCCTTGGGGGAAGCTCTGCTCTGCTCCAGCTCCCCTGACAATCCAGGGAATTCCTCCCCCAGCATTTCCCCGGGAATGGCGTGAGCAGCACCTGCCCAAACAGGGAGTGGGATTTCGTGTGGGTCGAGTGCTTTGTGCCCAAAATCTGCCAAGGTGAGGGTGTAAATTTGGGTTAATTCTGCTCTTTGGGCTGGCCCGGGCCAGCCAGCCCTGCAAACGTGGGATTGAGGAGAAAACTGGGGAAAAAAGGAGCTCTAAAAGGAGGGTCCAGCAGCAGCAGAGCACGGGAGAAGTGAGGTGGGGGCACAGAGACTTCATCTGAAAGGTGCTGGGATTGCTCCTTGTGGAAAATCCTCCCTGTGTCAGTAACAGTTGGACTCAGTGATCCTAAAGGCTTTTCCAATTAAATTCCATGATTCTGTGTCCCACTCCCAGCCAAGAACTCCCTGGTTTGCTCTGCTGACCCCTCAGGTTTTCACTTTTTTTCCTCCTTTTTACCAGTCCCAGCCTGGAACCCCCAACCCAGCTGGCACTGGGGGAGATATCCTGAAGAATAATAATAATAATAATAGAATAGTAATAATAATGACAATGATAAAATAGACCAGCCTTCTGCAGGGCTTTGGGCCAGAGCAGCTCAGGTTTGGGGAGCAGGTCCCAGGCTGAAATGGGCTGAGCTCAACGTGAGTAGGGGATGAAATGGGAGTGGGGATGAAATGGGAGCAAAAAGGACCCCCCACTTTACTGGGGAGGGGTCTTGCCTTTCAGCAGCACTTGCTGCTGCATTTTGGGGGATAAATTCTGGCAGCAGAATGGTGTCCTTGCCTTTTTTTGCCTCCTCCTGTGGTTCCCCAGCCCTGGCCCCACTCAGGCTGCCTGGGCAGGGCTCGAACTTCCCTCTGGCTTTGCAGAGGAGATACAACACCCCCCTAGAAATCCAAATCCCAAGCCTTGGGGACTGGGAGCCCTTTCTTGCAGTCCTAACCCAAAGCAGGGACAAGCAGGAAAGTCCCAAGGGAGCTGCATCCACCCCATCAGGGGGGTGTTGCCCAGAGAAGCTGTGGCTGCCCCTGGATCCCTGGAAATGTCCAAGGCCAGGTTGGAGCAAACAGGGCTAATGGAAGGTGTCCCTGCCCATGGCAGGGGGTGGCACTGGATGGTTTTTAAGATCCCTTCCAATCCAAACCATTCCATGATTCTCTGGTGTTAATCTCTGGCAGGAAGGTCCAGTAGAAATCAGAAAGTTCCCCCCAGAGCAACACTGGAGCTCAGGCAGCAAAGCTGGGTTGAGGAGTGTTTTGCTTCTTGTCTTGTTTCTTATTCCTCTGATCAGCTCCACATCCCCATAAATCAGGAAACAGAAGTGATTTGAAGTGAAACAATTTACAGCTGGAAGGGAAAAAGAATAATATTCTTCCTCGGAGCAGAGCCCGTAATAAAAAGAATAATGATAAGAAAATAATCCCACGGAGAGATCCCACAAATCCCAAGTAGCTGGGTAACTTCATTAAACCCAAGGCAGGCTCCAAGTGCAGGGAAACAACGTCTGAAATGTTCTTTGCTCCCCACATGCTTGGGAACGTGCCCGTCCCTGCCCCGTGTATTTACGAGAGAGATAGGATTGTTGTTGTTGTACTTTGGGATCGCTGATATCCCTGCACTATAAAACACCCCGGGAGGGGAAGAGAAAGCAAACAAAGCCTTTGCAGCAGGGCAGCTCCTGGGCTGGCAGCTCAGCCCACACCAGCCCAAAAAAAAAAGCCCAGCTGCCCATGGCAAGCCTGGCCTGGGCAGGCCGGGCTTTGTGCTCGTAGGGGGGGGTCAAGGCTGGAGGAAATGAAACCCGAGGGGTGGCTTTGGGGGCCAGGCAGTTGTTGTTTGGGTTGTGGCCTCCTAGAAATAGCCCCGGGGTGATGTTTTGGGCTCAGGGGGATTATCCCGGCGGGGGCAGAGCGGCTGCACAGCCAGGGATCCCCCCAGGCAGCTCGGGCAGAGACAGCTGGAGCTGCTGCCACGGCCCTCCCTGTGCTCCCAGCCCTTGGAAAAGTCACACTGGGAGGCTCAGGGTCGTCCCACAGCTTTGTGAGTCCTGGTGTGCCACAGCTTTGCCTCTCCCCGGGCTCAGGAGGGACCCCCCTGGCTGCAGGATTTCCCTGCTCCTGGGAAATGCAGCTCTGAGCCCCCCGGTCAAATTCCATTGGGATCCATCCGTGGTTTGGGAAGTTGTTTGGGGCACAGACACTGAACTCATCCCACTGAAAGCCCAAATCCCAGCTCTGATGGGTCAGTCCCTGAACACCCCGTGTGGGGTGAGTGGGTAAAACCCCTCTCCTGGCACTGGGAGTGTCCAAGGCCAGCTTGGAGCAACCTGGGACAGTGGAAGGTGTCCCTGCCC
>NW_021940807.1:830690-834447 GCF_001715985.3 Manacus vitellinus | reverse complement strand
TTAGAGTTTAGACCTCATCAAACCTGGGGAGAATTTGCCTCCTCCCTCCGCAGCCCTTGGCCGGCAGGACGTAATTTGCCGTCTCGGCCCAGGACACCTCAAACCTCAGCAGGGCTCGCAGGACTAAAGCTGAGCTTTGTGTTGCATCTTCGGTGACGTGGCCATAAACAAATTATCCCCGGGGGCTGAACCCCAGCCAGCAAATACCTGCTGGGTCACACTGAGCTCGGCTGTCTCGTGGCGTGGGAAGAAAACACTCCGGGCTGGTGTTGATGGCCCTGGCTTGGCATTAATCCCTTTATTTCCACTGAGGCCAGGCTGGCTCTTGCCAGTGATTAGAGGGGCTCTGTGTTTTAGGGTTTTCCTTTCCCCTCAGAGGCTCAGCTTGGGCTGACTTGCAGAAAGCTGATTTACAAGGCAGGAAAACTTGGGGCTTGATGGGCTCCTGACACGGATCCCTCCGGCAGCTCTGAGGGGATGGGTGGGTTGGTGAAATCTTCTGTCCTTCTGTCCTTCTGTCCTTCTGGCCACGTGTTTTTCCCATCACCCAGTGGAGCAAAAAGGGGATTTCTCTGCCTCTTTTCCCTCTCACCCCTCCAGCATTCCTGGTTGGAGGCATTTTAGCAGCGCAGGTATTGTGCTCCTGTCCCCCCTCTTCCCTCCTTACTGTGGGTATCATTCCATGGGCTGATCCAGCTCCCTGAGCTTCCCAAAACTAACCCAAGGTGGAAAAGAGCAAAAAAACGAGGAGAAGGCTTTGAGCTGGGTCAGGGAATGGATTCTGCAAAGGTTTGCAAAGCAAAGGTTTGGGTGAATCCCTGAGGTGTGTGAGGGAAAGATTGGGAAAAGAAGGGCTGAGCCTCCAGTATGTGCAGGTTTGCCCTGATTCCATGGATGTCTAAACTTTAACACAGGCTCAACCTGTTGAGTTCATCCTTTTGGTCAGGAGAAGAGATTTTTCTAGGGTTTTTTCCCTTTTTTTAAGCTGTAATTGTTACTAATTTTGCTCCCAGCAGGAGTTTAACAGACAGAGAGACCTCTCTGCTCTCGGCCTTTTGGAGACAAACAGCCCATCCCAAAGGCTGGGGGAGCCCTGCTGGAATAAAGCCCCCAAATCCTCCATGGGACAGATCCACACCCCATCCCTGTTGTGCCTCCCACTTTTTGGCAGTAAATCCACAGAGAGAGCAACGTGAGCTCAGGGAGGGCCCCGTGGTACCTCTGAGCCTCCTCTCCTTCAGCCTCACCATCCAGGGGCTTCTGGGCAGGGGCTGTGTCTGAGCAGGGCAGTCCTGCCCAGTTCCAGGTGGTGGTGCAGGATAACACCAGGTCAGGGGGGTTGGATATGAGCACACTGGGCAGGGGCTGTGTCTGAGCAGGGTGATCCTGCCCAGTTCCAAGTGGTGCTGCAGGATAACAGAGGTCAGGGGGGTTGGATATGAGCACACTCTTGGGTTCGGGGGGGAAAATGAGTTTAGATTTGTAGACATGAGGTGTTTGGTGCCACTTGGCTTCGAGGCCAGAGGGCAGGACCCAGTGCCCCCCTTTAGCAGCACAGACTCAGAGCTGGCCCAGGCAAGGTCAGGTCCTGATGGCAAACCAAAGCCCCCCTCTCTCTTCTCACACTCTGCCCTCCCCCAGCCCTGAGCGTTTGCAGAAGGGATTTCTGGAGCTTTTCCCACCCTTGTTCCGTGAGGAACAGGGAGGGCACGGGGGTGGGTGGGAGTCTGAGGCCCCTCTGTGTTAGAACCATACAATCCTGGGCTGGTTTGGCTTGGAGGGGACCTCAGAAGGATCATCCAGCCCCATCTTCTCACCTGCTCCCTGCTCTGGGGCTTCCAGGGGCACTCAAGTCCTCCAACCAAACCATTTCCCTGCCTCCAGGGGGAGGAAGGTGTTGCTCCAGGCAGGACTTGGCCAAGAGCCAGCCCACCCCAGCCCACCTCTCTGACCCTTCAAAGTCCAAAGGGGTTTGGTGTCTCTGTTTTGTCCCCCGTGACGACCCCGAGGGTTCATCCCCCTCACCCAGGGGAGCCTTGGCCTCTTCCCAAAGCCCTCTGAGCTCAGTGTGTGGGGCAGGAGCTGCTGGCTCAGCAAAGCAGGCTGGTTATCAGCTTTTCCACATGGCTGCCCCGTTGCTGATCAGGGTTCCTCGATGTTATCTCCACTCCAGCCTCCCTTCCCCTCTCTCCAAGAATTCCCGGGGATTTATCTGCTGGCTCTTGCCACACCGAGAGCAAGGAGCAGTTGCCTCTGCAAGGGTTTGAATGTCACTGGGTGTCCTCAGGAAACCTTCTCTTGCCCTCCTGAGCTTTGGCTTGGTGGACCTAAATGGGATTTATTTTTTTTTTTGTCGCTTTGAGGTTTGTTTTTTTTTTTATTTCCGTACATTTTAAAGGAAAAGTGAGTGACACACAAAAACCTGCTGGGGTCGAGTGACGAGGCACTTTTTAAGGAGCAGCAGGTGGTTGGGAATTACCACATAGAAGAGGACAAATCATCCCTTTACTGAGACTTGGTGGGGCTTTCAGGGACTTTGGAACTGTTCAAGACCACTAGTAAGTCCTCCAGTTGACGTTGCAGGAGGGATGGGCTCTATGGCCTTTAAAGGTCCCTTCCATCCCAAATTATTCCACCATTTAATCACCTTGTTGCCTCAATTTATTCACCTGGTTCTTATGAGGTTGTCCTGGTTTGTATTTGAGGTCTCCAGGGATTGCAGCATCCCAGGAGAGAGCCCTGGGCCCGTTCCCTGCGCCGGCGATGGGAACGGGGCTGGTGGCAGACGTGGAAAAATGGGATATTTCTCCACCCCAAGCCCTGGGAATGGTCTCTAACACACCTCACTTGGTGACACGGCAGGGCCAGGGGCTGCTCAGCTGGAGGAAACCATGGGCTGACCTGCACAGCAGCTAATTAATTAATTAATTGCTCTTCCAAATCCAAACCCATCCGGCCGCGCCGCAGATCACCCAGGAGCAAACAGCTGGTGGCTTCCTTTGTTTCCATGGAATCCTAAAATCCCAGAATGGATTTGAAAGCCCACCCAGTGTCCAGCCACGGGCAGGGACACCTCCCCCTGCTGAGGGAGCTTTTATTTAAGGCAAAGACACAAATCCAACCCCGAAATCCGGTGCGAACTCCGGGCTGATTCCCCTCAACTTCCCCTGCTCTTTCCATCTATCCCGCTTTTCCTGCCCAAACCCCTGCCTTGCCTCGATGTTCCCTCGACTTTCCCCTCCCCTCCCACATCCCGAAGCACTTCTCCTTTCAGACGCTGAGCAATCAGAGCTAAAGTGGCTCCGAGACACCAGCGATGGGCAGGAAATGACCCGTTTGTCCCAAAGCAATCGAAGGGAGAGATCAATAAAACAACATTACAGCTATTTCAGGGTTTGCAATTTGACTCAGCTCGATAAAAACACAGCAAAAAAACCCCCTAAAATAAAAGTGGGAGGGAGCTGATAAAAGGTGGGACCGAGAGGAGATGGCCATAACAGCTTTAAGGTGGAAGAGTGCAGATTTAAAGAGATTTTTAATTGGATAAATGGAAAATACAAAAGCACACTCGGATTTTTTTAGGCATTTCCAAATTAGCTCCATTTTGGAGCTCTCCAGTCCAGGTTATTCATTTTTTGCCTGGCCATGGAAAGAAAAAAGGGAACAGAAAAAAAAGGACAGTAAACAGATCAAAGCAAAGCAGAATAAAACTTAACTAAAGGAGTTTTATATATGGAAGGAATTCTTCCCTTTGAGG
>NW_021940807.1:829123-830165 GCF_001715985.3 Manacus vitellinus | reverse complement strand
GGACTGGATGATCTCAGAGGTCCCTTCCAACCCAGCTGATTCTCTGATTCTATGATTCCATGATTTTATGATTCTAAGCTCAGCTGGAGGCAGGCAGGGCTCTGCAGGAAAACTGGGACACACAGGGGGAGTTGGAGAAGCCCCACTGGCACATGTTGGTCCTGGATGGGAAGGGAGAGGGCTCTGCAAGCTGAGCTGGGTCAGCTGACAAACCCCCCCTTTCCAGCTGCTTCTCCAAACCACACTCAGGAGCTCCTTTTGCAGCCCCCGTGCAATGAAAACCTCCTGGAGAGCCCCGGGATGGGAGCGATCCGGGGGGTTCCATGAGGGGGGAGAGTCACTCCTGCTCCTGGGGGGGATGAACACCCTGGCAGGCTGGAATGTTCAAACCAAGGCACAGGGCTGGGTTCCAGCGTGGATTTGGGGCCGTTCTCCAATCATCAGCCCCGAATCTCTGAGATTTGGGGCAAATTCCATGTCAGTGTTTCAGGGAGATTGTTCAGGAGGTGAAGCTTTTGCTTCTCTCTCCCACCCGAATTTTTACACTGGCTTTGCCCTCCCACCTCTCATGTCGTCGACAGTCTCAGCATGAGCAACAAATTGAGCTTTGAAAGCCTTTTGCAGCTCTTTAGTAGGACTGGAAGTGGGAAATGAGGCTGGCGTGGGGTGGGCTCCTGATTGACTCTGTCACCAGCCAAAGATGACTCAGGTTTGTGGAGCAGCAGGGGAAGGGAAAGTTTCAGCTGGGAAAAAAGGGACAGTCAGAGCTTGTTTTGCCCCCCCTAAGGTGAGGATCTGTGCCTGGGGCTGTGCCAACAGGTCTGAGCACAGCAGGATCTCCATGGGGGTCGATGCAGGCTGGGCTGGGCTCTCCTGACTCAGCACTGCCGGCGGGATGAGGGCTCCGAGCTCCCCGGAGAGGCCAAGCCAAGGGGTGACCTGAGGGTCATCCCAGGGGGAGGTGGGACAGCCAGAGCTGGGACAGGGCCCAGGAGCCATCCCTGTGTCCTGGGAAGAGGATGCTGGAGCTGGGAAGAGGATG
>NW_021940807.1:821373-827742 GCF_001715985.3 Manacus vitellinus | reverse complement strand
GAAGGAATGAAGGAGGGAAGGGAAGAGGGAAGGGAAGAAAGAGGGAGAGGAAGAGGGAAAGAAAAGAAAGGGAAAGAGGGAAAGAAAAGAAAGGGAAAGAGGGAAAAAGGGAAAGAAAGAGCGGAAGGAAGGAAGGAAAGAGGGAAGGAAAGAAAGAGAGAGAGGAAGAGAGAAAGAGAGAAAGAGGGAAAGAAAAGAGATGGAAAGAGGGGGAAAGGGAAAGAAAGAGAGAAAGAGGGAAAGAAAAGAAAGGAAAAGAAAGAGGGGAAGGAAGGAAGGGAAAAGGAGAGAGAAGGAAAGAGGGGAAAGGAGAAAGGAAGGGAAGCAAGAAGGAAAGAAAACCACGTGAGTGGTTGCAGGTGGAAAATATCCCCAAAATTATGGCAGTTGCTTAAAATATCCCAAGCTTTCCAAAAAGGGGAAGTTTTGCTTTCTTTTCCTTTTCCTGCCCTTGTTCTGACCCTCTGGAATTAATCACCTCCAGCTTCTTTGGGGAAGAAAGCAGGTGAATGCTGGGGGTTATTTGAAATGGGAACTGTGTGTCCCTCAACAAATGAGTCCAGAAGTTGAGGCTTAAAAAAAACCCAGTTTTAAAACACATCAGATAAAGGAATGAGAACTCCCAGTCCTGATGTTCTCCACGTCCTTAAGGGAAAATGAGTAAGAAAATCCTATTTTCTTCTCCCTGTGTGTCCTTCACCCTCTGGAAGGAGTTGGCAAAGTGGATGTCTAAAGAGCTGGGGGGAGTTACTGAAATTAAAAGTTCTTTTGCTGTTTTTTTTTTCACCTTTATCATCACTAGGAGGAGAGGAAAGTGTCAGGGCAAATTAAAAAAAAAATCCCAGTAATCCACATTTTAACTCCTCTGGGGGTCAGTGGTGTTTGTTTTGCTCCTGGAGGAACAGGTGTGCTCCTGAAAGTGCCTCAAAAGAGAATTGGTTTCATTTGTGAAGTGGTTTTGGGGGTGATTTGGTCTTTTGCTGCATTTGGGATGGTCTCACCGAGGAGATCTTGGTGTTCAAGTTCTCTTGGTTAGATTTGGGAAATGTGCTTTTGCAAAGAGCAAAACCTGTGTTTTGTGCCTGAATTAAAAATTGAAAAATAGGTTAAAAATGTGTCCTGGATGTGACTGAAAGAGGAAAGTCACGGGAAGAACGAAGCGATCAGAGAGTCCTGGAATGGTTTGGGTTGGAAGGGACATTAAGGATCATCTCATTCCACCCCCTGCCATGGGCAGGGACACCTCCCACCAGGCCAGGGTGCTCCAACCTGGCCTTGGACACTTCCAGGGATCCAGGGGCAGCCACAGCT
The DNA here is from genome assembly GCF_001715985.3 of Manacus vitellinus. Classification (NCBI taxonomy): domain Eukaryota; kingdom Metazoa; phylum Chordata; class Aves; order Passeriformes; family Pipridae; genus Manacus; species Manacus vitellinus. Next base: position 826,431 of record NW_021940807.1, on the reverse strand, counting down.
TCTCTGGAAAACCCATTCCAGCCCCTCCCCACCCTCCCAGCCAAGAATTCCTTCCCAGTATTCCACTATTCCACCTAACCTTGCCCTGTTCCAGAGATCTTTGGGGAATGCAGGGACTGTCCTGGACTAAGTGAGCACAGGAATTCCAAGGAGCTGAGTGAGCCTCTCCCAGGGGGATAATTAGGAAGCTGCTTTCTCCTCCAAGTGCTCCTGTTTCCTCCTGGCTGGGTTGGAGCTGGAATATTTCAGAGCCAGAGACAGGTCCAGGCTCATCCCTGCTTCTCTTGGACATCCTGGGAAGGAGACTCCTCTTGCCTCCTCTGAGATGTCCTGGTGGATCCCTGGGTTTTATGGTCTGGGCTTGTCCACAGAGCTCCAGGAACCCAGGGATGAGCCTGGGCAGGGCTCCAGCTGGGAATTTTATCCTTCCTTTCTGTCCAGAATGTTGGGCTTCGAATCCAATGGTGTCCAAAATTCACATAAAACGTCCAAGATAAAATGTTCGACCCCGAGATCAAATGTCAAAAATGCTTTTGAGGGGCAAAAAAAAAAAAAACAAATCCAGAAAACAATAATTTCTCTGCCTGTAAATTCAGCTCCTCGTTTCAAAGACTAGAAGGAAAACATCCACCTGAACAGGGACTTCTGGGAAATGAATTCCAAGTCCTTGTCCCTGCCATCTCTTGGCTTTTCCAAGGTTTGAATCCTCTGACCTTTAGCTGAAAATCCAGGTGATTACCCTGGTTCTGGAGGGAAATTTGGGATCAGACCTTGTCACCCATGGGGTGTTGTGGAGTAGGTTATGGGAACAGCAGACTGAGCTGAGCCACAGCTGGGGCCAATCTCACTTTATTCGACCTCATAAACATGATTTCTTGAGGGTTTTTTTTCCTTTATTCAGACCTGTCATCCCACATGAAGGAGTTTGGATCTCCTGCTGGTTTGCATCTTCCTGCTTTGGTTGTATCTTCCTGCTTTTTTTTGTATCTTCCTGCTTTTCTCGAGGGTCTGTGGGAAGGGCCTTGCCCAGCACACCAGGATGGATATTTAACCCTCCTGTGGCTGAGGGTGGGGATGACTCCACACCAAACCAACCCCTGGGTTATTCCTGGCTCTTCCAATCACCCTGGGGTGACTCTTGAGAAGCCCTTTCCCTTTTTCAGGCCAAACCCAACATTTTCCTGCCCTCCCCCCTCTGAAATCCATGTGGATTTAGTGCCTTGTTTGGGGTCAAGAAGGATTTTGGGTTGTGAGGGACCCTCAGGGTGCAGGGAGCAGATAAAGGGATTTCAGAGACACTCTGGTGATGCCAGCTCCTGCTCCCAGGGGTTTGACAGCAAATCCCAGGGAAAAGCAAGGCTGGGGGCTGGTGTTCCCTTGGGAAAAGCTCTGTCCCCGTGGAGGATGGAGCCTGGCCAGGGAACCTTTCTGCTTTCTCATGGTCTCTGCTGCAAACGAGCCCAGGATGGGAGGGAGGGGGAATAAAGAAATGGAGTTAATGGATGTGGGAGATCATTCCAGGGGAACTGTGCTTTCCCTCTGAAACACCCATTTTCCCTCTCCCCTGCCCCTGAGTGCTCCTGGAGGTTGTTTCACTCTCCTGGCCACACGACTTTGGGCAGGGGATCAGCTTGTTTGCTCCAAAATTGTCTCCTGTCTCTTCTTCCCAGGGCCAGGAGTTGGACTCAGTGATCCCTGTGGGTCCCTTCCAACTGGGCAGACTCCAGGATTCTTTCTCATTAGGAGGGGCAGCCTTTGGTTGTAAAATATCCCTCCCTCGGGCTCTTCTTTAATATCCAGATGCCCATTTCATCCCTGGATCTCTTTGCTTTGTGAGCAGAGGCAGAGAAGGATTCAGGTGTGCTGGAGAAACCCCTCCAGCACCTGCCTGAGGCCCCACAGCCTCACCCAGCCCTTGGCAAGGCATGACCAGGGAAGGATCTTCCACCAAAGGATGGGAGATTCCACCAGGACTTTCCATCAAAGGCTGGGAAAATCACAGATCCTCTGTTTTTTTTGTGCTGCCTGGACTCCAAGTTGAGTCCTTCCTTCTGAAGGCTCCATCCAGGGCATCAGAGGAGCCTTTGGTGTTGGCTGCAGCTTTAATAATGGCAGCATTCTTTGGCTGCCATGGAATTCCTTGTGACAAGTGAAAGGTCACCAGGCTGTGTCCTGAGGTGGCTCAGGAGCAGCAGAGAACTCATGATCTGGGAGGCTGAGGAGAGGAGATGTCTGGTCCAGAGAAGATCAAGGGGACACATGATCCCAGCCCTCCCAACACATGAAAGGCTTCTGCCCAGGGGAAGGAAGAGAGGAAAAAAAACTGTTCCTTAAGTCCCTCGGGGATTGGAGGAGCTGACCTTGGGTCAGTGGGAAGGAAAGCAGAGTGAGAAGCTTCCCAAGAGCACAGAGGGAGAGTGGATTGTCTGGGAAAGGGAGAGACTGGTTGTCCCTGAGAGGGTCTCAAAGAGCTCCAGCACCTCCCCAAAGTACAACAGAGCTCGTTCTGCCTTTGGGAAGGGAATGGACACAGTCCTTCCCACCAGACCTGTGTTCCTGACAGGATTATCCCAAAGCACCCCCAGCCCAGCCCCTCCAACCGCCCTGGAGCCTGAGCTTCCTTCTCCAAGGAAACTTTCCAGAAGGGGATGGATTAAAGATTTTCCTGCAGAAAAGGAGGCCCAGGGGGGACCTTCTTGCTTTCTGAACTACCTGACAGTGGTTGTACGAGAGGGGGTCGGCCACTTGTCCCAAGGAACAAGTGATAAAAGAGGAGGAAATGGCCTCAGGGGTGGGTCAGGATGGATATTGGGAAAATTCCCTCCTGGAAAGGGCTGTCCAGCCCTGGCACAGGGGTGGAGTCCCAATCCCTGGAGGGATTTCCAGGCCCTGTGGATGTGGCCCTTGGGGACATGGGGCAGGGGTGGCCTTGGCAGTGCTGGGGGATGGTTGGACTCGGTGATCTTGGAGGGCTTTCCCAAAAAAAAGTGCTCAGGATCTTCCAGGAACCCCAAGACAGCCCCCTGTGCACACAGTTCTCCTCCAGGGAAGGGGAGGAGGAAGCAAAGAGCTTTTCCTCAGGGAACCACCACATTTCTGTGCAGAGGAAGGGGATGAAGAGGAGCCCATATCCCGATCCCAAAATGCCATCCCTCTGGGCCAGGAAGCAGATCTATCTGATGGAGCAGGACATCGCTGGGAGGCTCTTCCCGAGCGTTCCTGTCCCAGAGCAGATCTCGGGGCTGTCACCAAACCCTTCCTCTCTCCCGCGGAACAAAAGCCCTTCGCCTCCCGCCGGGCTGCCTTGCCTTTCTTATGTAACTTGTCAGTGCTCTCCCGGCTTTTTAACTGCGGGAATGACATTCTCCAGAGCCTGGCCGGGCTCCAAGGGATTTCAAATCCACATCCCTTGGCTGCCAGGCACTTGCACGGCGTGCCAAGGTCTCGGAGACAGCCTTCAGCCTGTGGATGTAACGCGGAGGGTGCGATCCGTGGAGCAGATTCCCAAGTATTCCCGGCCCCACGTGCGAGGCTGGGCTAACAGGAGATGGTTTGCACGGGAATGACCGAGCTGACAGCTGCTTTGCATCACTGGAATCCTGCAAACAGCTAAAGCAGGCCAGCCAAGTCTCTCCCTGGATTATTCCCTGTGTTTACTCCGCTGGTGGGGTTTTACGGAGTGCTTGGATTTGCTTCACATCCCGACTTTCTGGGTTGGCACAGTCGGGATCTTCCCCCAGGGAACGAGGGGCAGGACAAGAGGAAGCAGCCTCAAGCTGTCCCAGGGGAGGCTCAGGTTGGGTATTGGGAAAATTCCTCCTGGAAAGGGTTGTCACACCCTGGCACAGCTGCCCAGGGCAGGGATGGAGTCCCCATCCCTGGAGGGATGGAAAAGCCCTGTGGGTGTGGCACTTGGGGACGTGGTCAGTGGTGGCCTTGGCAGTGCTGGACTCGATGATCTTCAGGGTCCTTCCCAGCATAAATGATCCTGGGATTCTGTGATGTCACAGCAGAGCTCGGGAAGGTGGGAATTGGGTGCATGGACACAGCAGGGACCTGGATCAGCCCCTGTCCGTGCCCAGGCCAGGTGATCCAAGAGGGAATCTGTGTCCTCTGATCCTGCACCTGATTTCCAGGCTGTTGATCCACGTTCTCCAACATACAGGGGGATTTGTGGACTTGAGTTCTCTGTCAGTGCTGCCAGTTCAGACCCCCAAAGCAGAGATTTTCTAAGAACTCTGGGCCATTATCCCTGTGTTTGAATCCATATCCATATCACCTGTGTCTGAATCCATATCCATATCCCCTGTGTTTGAATCCATATCCATATCACCTGTGTTTGAACCCACATCCCCTGTGTCTGAATCCATATCCCTGTGTTTAAGTCCATATCTCTGGGTTTGAATCCATATCCCCTGTTTGAATCCATATCCATATCCCCTGTGTGTGAATCCACATCCCTAGTGTTTAAATCCATATCCTTTGTGTTTAAATCCATACCCCTGTCTTTGAATCCATATCCCTGTGTGTGAATCCACATCCCTTTTGTTTAAATCCATATCCTCTGTTTGAATCCCTGGGTGTGAATCCATATCCCCTGCATTTGAATCCATATCCAGTGTTTGAATCCATATCCCTGTCTGAATCCATAACCCCTGTGTGTGAATCCATATCCATATCCCTGTGTATGAATCCAATCCCCCTGTGTTTCAATCCATATCCCCTCTATATGAGTCCATATCCCCTGTGTCTGAATCCATAGTTCCCTTGTGTTTAAATCCATATCTCTGTGATTGAATCCACATTCCCTTTCTGTGTCTGAATTCATATCCCTTGTGTTTAGATCCATATCTCTGTGTTTCAATCCATATTCCCTGTGTTTAAATCCATATCCCCAGTGTGGGAATCCATATCCCTGTATGTGAATCCATATCCCTGTGTTGGAATCCATATCCCCAGTGTTTAAATCCATATCCCCAGCATTCATCCCTGTGTGTGAATCCATATCCCCAATGTTTCAATCCATATCCATATCCCCAGTGTTTAAATTCATATCCC
>NW_021940807.1:818582-821096 GCF_001715985.3 Manacus vitellinus | reverse complement strand
GTCTATGAACCCATATCCCCAGTGTTTCAATCCATATCCATATCCCATGTTTCCATCCATATCCCCAGTGTTTCCATCCATATCCCCAGTGCTTAAATCCATATCCCCAATGTTTAAATCCATGTCCATATCCCCAGTGTTTCAATCCATATCCATATCCCCAGTGTTTCAATCCATACCCCCAGTGTTTGAATTCCCAGAGGGAGAACCAGTCCCCTCTAAACTGGTGCCAGTTCTGCCCCCTCAGCCACCAGCACTTTTTGGGAACATCCCCAGCTCTGGCCCAGGATAATCCTGTGCCCCATCTCCCTGCCTATCCCCAAATAAACACGGAGTCAGTGCAACCAATGGATCCTTCCAGTCCAGTTAATGCTCCCACTCCTCTTTTCCTCCTTCTAAATGTTTATTCCTCCTTGCTCCTGCTCCAGCCAGGAAATGTGGGGATGCTGCCTTTCCTGGAGCTCCCAGGAGGGAGAGCAGATCAATTTTTAATTCCATTTCCTTCCCTCCCCCTCATCCAACAGCACAAAGCACCTCAACCAGGGAGAAGGCTGGGAAGTGGCAGGTGGGATTTCTAATTCCCACCAGGGTGGGAAATGAAGGCAGGGCTGACCCTGGATATTTCTGTCGACCTTGCAGGAAAAGGGAGTCATATTTTCTTGCAGAAGTCACGGGGTTGGCCTCGCAAAAGGGATATGTTTTTGTGCTGCACTCTTTAAAATTCAGACCCAGAGCAGCTCTTCCCGTGGTTTCCTGCAGATGAAGGAAGGAGTGAGGCAAAGTCTGGCCCAGAGAGTCAAAATCTGACGGTCACCCAGCCACTCTTGGGTTTTCTCAGTCATTCCCAAAGTCCTAAGGAGTGATTTAACACCAAAGTCTTAAGGAGTGATTTATTCACAAAGTCCTAAGGAGTGATTTATTCACAAAGTCTTAAGGAGTGATTTGTCTACAAAGTCTTAAGGAGTGATTTAGCCCCAGAGTCCTAAGGAGTGGTTTAGCCCCAAAATTTTAAGGAGTGACTTATCTACAAAGTCCTAAGGAGTGATTTAGCCCCAAAGTTTTAAGCAGTGATTTTGCCCCAAAATCTTAAGGAGTGATTTAGCCCCAAAGTTTTAAGGACTGACTTACCTACAAAGTTCTAAGGAGTGATTTAGCTCCAAAGTTTAAAGGAGTGGTTTAACCCCAAAATTTTAAGCAGTGATTTAGCCCCAAAATCCTAAGGAATGATTTTGCCCCAAAATTTTAAGGAGTGACTTATCTACAAAGTCCTAAGGAGTGATTTAGCCCCAAAGTCCTAAGGAGTGATTTTGCCCCAAAATCTTAAGGAATGATTTATCCACAAAGTCTTAATGAGTGATTTAGCCCCAAAATTTTAAGGAGTGACTTATCTACAAAGTCCTAAGGAGTGATTTAGCTCCAAAGTTTAAAGGAGTGGTTTAGCCCCAAAAGTCCTAAGGAGTGATTTATCTCACAGTCTTAGGGAGTCATTTAGCCCCAAAATCTTAAGGATTGATTTATCCACAAAGTTTTAAGGAGTGATTTAACCCCAAAGCCCTAAGGAGTGATTTAACCCCAAGCCCCAAGGAGTGGTTTAGCCCCGTGCAAAGCAGCCCTGCTCCCAGAATTCTTGTGCTCACGTACAGTGTGCACCCCCCAGCCCAGTATCCATGCCCAGCTCACCTGGCTCCACTGGCATTCAGGAAAAATCCGGGAAAGCAATCCCTCAGCAAACCCAGATTATTCCTGTCTTAACTTCATGCAGAACTTCAGCATTCCCAGGACCCAAAGCACCCCACGATGGGCTCAGTGGCACAGGCTTCAGATTCCAATGTAGCTTTTCCTCCTCATCCCAGCCCTTCCCCTGGCTCCTCTTTTCCCCTCCTCCAGTCCCCAGCCCAGGAGCTCCTCGGTGTCCCCACAACACCTGTGACATGGAAGCAGCTCCTTCTGCCTGCACCAGCTCCTGGCTGGGACAGGGAAGTGCCCTGGGATCTTCCCAGCAGTCTGTGGGTCAGCCCTGAGGATTTTCCTCCGGAAGGGAGAGGAGGTGGAAAGGGCTGTAAAATCCTCCAAGATATTTGAATCCATATCCCTGTCTATGAATCCATATCCCCTGTCTGTGAATCCATATCCCTGTCTGTGAATCCATATCCCTGTCTATGAATCCATATCCCTGTCTGTGAATCCATATCCCCAGTGTCTCCATCCATATCCCCTGTGTGGGAATCCATATCCATATGTCCTATGTGTGAATCCATATCCCCTGTGTGGGAATCCATATCCCTGTGTGTGAATCCATATCCCCAGTGTTCAAATCCGTATCCATATCCCTGTGTGTGAATCCATATCCCCAGCATTTGAATCCATATCCATATCCCTGTGTGTGAATCCATATCCCCAGTGTTTCCATCCATATCCCCTGTGTTTCATATCCCCTGGAGTGCTGTGTCCAGTTCTGGGCCCTCAGCTCAGGAAGGACATGGAGGGGCTGGAGCAGGGCCAGGGAAGAGCAAC
>NW_021940807.1:808555-817927 GCF_001715985.3 Manacus vitellinus | reverse complement strand
AGAATAAATATAAATAAAATTAATAGAACAAATTATATAGACTATATAGAATAAATATAAATAGAATATTTTCCCAGTGTGGGAAAAACAGGGCCCTGATGGAGAAGAATTCCCAGCTGTTGGGAAGAGCTGCACCACATGGCTGCACTGGGGATGGGGGACCTCCCACCATCCCTAAATCCTTGTGTCCCAATCCACAAATCCTCGGGCTGGGCTCAGTCTGTCCCAGGGATCCTCTGATTTTAAGGGCTGTGTCAGTCCTGGTTCCCAAGTCCTTAGTGCTGCCAAGGCAGAGGATCCCTGGGATGGGATTGTTCCCAAGTCCTTAGTGCTGCCAAGGCAGAGGATCCCTGGGATGGGATTGTTCCCAAGTCCTTGGTGCTCCCAAGGCAGAGGATTCCTGGCATGGGATTGTTCCCATGTCCTTAGTGCTTCTAAGTCAGAGGATTCCTAGGACAGGATTGTTCCCATGTCCTTAGTACTCATAAGTCAGAGGATTCCTGGGATGGGATTGTTCCCAAGTCCTTAGTGCTCCTAAGTCAGAGGATTCCTGGGATGGAATTGTTTCCAAGTCCTTAGTGCTGCCAAGGCAGAGGATTCCTAGGACAGGATTGTTCCCAAGTCCTTAGTGCTCCCAAGGCAGAGGATCCCTGGGATGGGATCTTGGGAACAACCCTGTCCCAAGGATGCAGCACTGAGGGACAAACAACCCTGAGAGCAGGAATGTCTTCCTGGGAAGTTGGGCTGTGTTATCCTTTCATCCAAAGGCTCTTGGGCCGGAGGGATGGAAAGAGGATGGAGGCTCCAGGGTTCTGTCTTTCAGGGAGTTCTTCCCTCTCCAAGAGGATCTGGAGGGGATCTGGATCATGGGGATGAAGGCACATCCTCTGCAAAGGGTTTGGGGGTTCAGAGGGGCTTTGCTAGAAGATCCAGACCCACCGTGTTCCCAGGCTGTGACCCGGATGCACATCCCATTCCCATTCCCAGGCTGCCCCCACCACACTGGGGGAGAAACCTGCTTTTTGTCCTCATTTTTGGTGCACAGGTCGAAGGTGGTAGGGTAACGGTGGGGCAAAGGTGCAAGCTGTTCTCCTAATTACCCAGGATAATTAAAACCGTGCCTGCGACCTGTGACATCCCAAAAAACCCAGGGCCAGGGAACAGCAAACAGGGCAGTGCTGCTGCAGAGGCTGCAGCTGATCCAGGAGGAATCCAGAGGGGCTGCAGGGATGAGCTCTGAGCCGGTGCCGAGGCTGCCAGGCCAAAATTACCCCATTCCAACCTTTCTTGAACACTTCAAATCCCTCTCTGAGGTTTGGGGGCTGCTGCTGAAACGGCAGCTGCATCACAACCGGCTGCTCTCCCCAGGGAAAAGGGAAAAGGGAGAGAAACTACCCCAAAAAGGAGGGGCAGAAACGTTTTCCAAAGCCTTTCAAGCGTGCCTGTGTGTCACCAGCAGCGTCATTCCCACGCCCAGACTGTCCCAGGGAGTTCCTCTCTCTTGTCCCTGCACTTCACACCTGATCCCGGTGGGCTCCCAGTGGCACTGGCACAGAATCCCAGTGTCCTGGGGATCCCGGGATGGAAGTTTTTCATGGCACAGCCGTGCCGGGGCTCCTCGGAAGTGTTTATCCGTCTTTATACCCACCCTTATCTCCATCCCTATGGAGAAGCAGCGCTGAGGAAAAGCCAGGCTGGGGCCAGACCCGGCTTTGCACTATTTGGTCTCGGCCGTAGGTGGCAGCAGAAGTCTCGGAGCTTCCCGCTGTGCTGGAGCCCGGGACCTGCGGGGACCGAGCCACGAGCCAGGGAAATTCCTCCATCCCTTCGCTGCGCAGGGATGGTCCCTTCTCCAAAGGGACAGAGGAGCAGATCCCCGGGGACCTCCAGCAGAGCAGGTGGAAGCAGCACAAGCAGCATCTCCTCCAGTCTGCCGTGCTCCAGGGTACTGGGATGAACTGGGGGACTGTGCAGGGAGCCCAACCTGGGGAGAGACTCAGGGTTGCCCACCAGGAATGGTCCTGGAAGTGAGCAGAGCCTGCAGGGACAGGGAAAGAGGCAACAGTTTTATACGGAAAAAGAGGAGATTTAGATTGGAAATAAAGAAGGATTTTTTATGATTTTTTATCCCTGGAAGTGTCCAAGGCCAGGTTGGAGCAACCTGGGCTAGTGGAAGGTGTCCCTGCCCATGGCAGGGGATGATCCTGAAGGTCCCTTCCAGCCCAAACCATCCTGGGATTCTCTGATTCTGTTAAAAGCCCATCCAGCCTCAGGCCTTATTTCCCACAGAGAATAATCTCAAGTGCTCAAGGAAGGGAATAAAGGCCAGATTTCTTGGAAGTGATCCTTCCCCTTCTCCTACCCCAGCTGTCATTTTAAGGCCCCCAGCTGTGGGTTCCATGAAGGCTCCCAGTGTTTCCCAGCCTTTCCTCTATCTGGTTAATATTTATCTCAGCAGTAGCTCCATGTGTCCTGTTTTCAGAGAGGAACCATCCTTTTCCACCCTGTCCCACACATCCCAGCCTGGTGAACACTCCTCTTCTCCTCTGCAGGCCCAAGAAGGGAGCTAAGGACGGACCTTGGATGTGGGTGAAGGCTCCTGCCTTGACTTGCTGGATGTCTTTGGTGGTGCCCCTTAACTTCCCTCTGCATTCCATGAGGGAATACTCCTCTATACTCCTGGAAGGGAGGGGGGGCCTAATCCTGCTCTACCTCCCCAGCTTTGCAGGGGTGGGATGTGCCTGTGCATCTCACTGCCCCTCATGTTTCCAGCTACATCAGAATCCCAGAATGGTTTGGGTTGGAAGGACCTTAAAACTCATCCAGTGCCACCCCTGCCATGGGCCGGGACACCTTCAACTATCCCAGGTTGCTCCAAGCCCCTTCCAGCCTGACCTTATCTAAGCAGGGAAAGCAACACCTTCCCAGTCCCTTCCCCATCAAGGAGGGAGCTTTGCCAGAGCTGCTGTTCCTCCCTGGATCGTGGATTCCATCCCTCCAGCTCTTTGTTGTCCGTTTTCTCAGCCAAGCTCCGGTTCCCCGGCCCTTCTCCAGAGCCAGGAATGCTGATCCTCTGCCAGGGCCCCTTCTCCTTGCAGCCCTTTAATTATCACTTCAGGAGCCCAATCACCATGGGGAGGGGGGGAGAGAGCAGGAGGGGAGCTCTGGAGGGAGCAGGAGCGTGGGTGCCCCGTCGGTTCCCTCTGGAATCCCGGCAGGAATGCTGCGGTTCCATAGGTTACCTTCCCGCAATTAGCGCAGCCCCTGTAATTAGACCAAGATAGACGGCGCTGGCAAGGAAACACCTCATCAGCCTAATTCCAAACTGTTATAAAACCAGGGAATGGAAAAGGGGGAGAGCCCATTTGGTTCCAATTGAGGGCAGGGCCGGGTTCAGGTTGATCCAGGCCTCGCACACCCGGGGCCAGATGGAAGCAGGAGGGGAGCAGGGAATGCTGAGGAGGGAGCAGGGAATGCCGAGCCGTGACAAATCCTCTGCCTTCCCAGGGCCCTGGGAAGAGCGTCCAAACCCGAACCCAAACTTTCTTTTGCCTCGCCCCTTGTTTATTTGGCTGCTCTCTTCCTTTATTTACTCCTTTTCCCGCTCCGCAGCTCCTCCTGATTAGTGTTTCCAAAGCCTTCCCCTGCGCTGGCCAATTTTGCCTGATCTTTTTATTATTCCAGACAGTTTGCAGTCTGCAAAGTGGAGGGAGGTGCCCCTGTGAGCCTGTGTCAGAGGAGAGAAGAGATTCTGGCTCCTGACTGCTCCCCTGAGCTGCAGATCTGCACAGGATTCACCTTCCCCTCATCCATTCAACTCATCCCCTTCCCAGCTTTATGGCTCCGCTCCCTTCTCCCGGTTCTCCTCATCGCCGCTCTCCTCTCCCCCCAGACTTTCCCTTTCCACATTATTTTCTGTCTCCACCTCCCTGAGGACCTGGACAGGCTCCTGCACTGCCTGGGGGTGCTGCTCTGCTCGTGTCCTGGGACGGGATAAGGGGGGGCTGTCTCTGGGATCACTGTCTGGGAGTGGAGGGGGGCCCAAAATGATGCCTTCCCAGATTAGATTCTCCCTCTTTCCCTAGAAAACAACCCGGGGATTGTCTCAGCCTTGATTTCTGCTCCCGGGCAGCCCCTGTGCTGCCCCAGCCTCCCCTTTGCCAGGGCCACAGCAAAGCTCAGGGGTTGTGCAGCTCCAGAAGTTGCCCTTTAAAGCTCAGGACTCGGCTCTGGGCTGCAATGCCTCCAGCTCAGCGGGACATCTTCCCAGAATCCATGTCCTGTCCCGGCACAGGGAACCATTTGCAGCCTCTTGGATCAAAATCCCACCCGGGCAGCTCCTCGTTAGGTTTTGTTGCAAACCCCAAACTCCTGCCAGGTCTGAGTTTCCCAAATGCCAAGTTCACTTAACCTTTTGTGCTCCCCGGGAGACGACACGTGGGAGGACAGGGGAGGGTTTTAAACAGCCCATGGCCCTGGAACTCGCCAGCCCCTCTTTGGGAAGCTCTGGGGGACAGTGTGGAAAAGCCCTGTGCGTGTCTGGGGCAAAGGGAGCAGGAGGGTCTCTTTGGGACCCAAAGGAGACTGGGCAGTTGTTTGGGTTCATTTCTCTCACCAGAAAAGCCAAACCCAAAGTGGGTGGATGCCAGTCGGTGTGTCCTTGAGGATCCTCCCTCAGCCAGGCAAGACATGAGCTCATGAGCTCCAGGCTGGCTTCCCTCCCTCAGTGCCCACAGGCTCTGGCTGGGGAGGGTTTTGCCCGTGTTTTTCAAAAATCTCTGGAGTTTGAACCCAAACACCAGCAGAAAACCCAAAGATTAAAAGCTCTACCTGTGGGGAGAAAACCCTCAGGGCTCAAAGAACCCCAGAATGGATTGGGTTGGGAGAGACAATCAAAATCATCTCATCCCACCCCCTGCCATGGCCAGGGACACTTCCCACTGTCCCCAGGTTGCTCCAACCTGGCCTTGGACACTTTCAGGGATCCAGGGGCTGCCACAGCTCCTCTTTTCGTGCCTAAGTCAAGATCCAGTCAGCTGAGCTTTTCCCAGTGGCCAGTGTGGGCTTCTCCAACAGGAGTCAGGACTTGGGATGGGCTGACTCACCCCCAAGAGCCCATCCCTTGCCTTCTGTGGTGGCCAGGGGCTGCCACCCAGCTCTGCTCCTAATTTAGGTGCTGTGGGAGGTGAAGTCGGATGAGAGGAGTCTGAGCTGTGGCAACAGTGGTTTGGGAAGGAAACATAAACCCTGGGTCTTGATGTCTTGTTTAATTACAAGCCAAAAGACCTGATTGCCTCAGGAAAATTCTGTTCCTCCCCGGTTCCTTGAGGCTTTGGATCATTCTTTCCCCCCTCCTGAGCTTTGTGCTGCCCAGCATGGCCCCGCATTCCCCCCTCCCACATCCACAGCATCCGTGTGATGGGGGGTTTGTGTCATCTCAAGTTGTTCCGAGGGTCTCAGTGTTTCCCACAGTGCAGGGACCTGCTCCTTGGCACGGGGAATGCCACCCACATGGGCTGGGACCACCAGGAGCCGTGTTCTCCTGGCCATGACCCTGCCAGAGGAACCCAAATCTGTCAGCAGGGATCGAATCCCACACGGGGGAGCAAAGCCCTCCTGGCCCGGCGCCTGAAGGGAATCAGAATTCCCACTGACAAGGAGCAGCTTGTGCCTGAGGGGGGGTGACGGTGGGGGTGAAGGTGAGGCAGGAGATGTGTCCATCCTTCTCTCAGGTAGGGAGATCCCAAGCCAGCATCCACCAGGCACCTCCCACCGCCCTGGAGAGCTCAGATCCCTCCTGTCCTGCCTCAGGAGTGGAAGCTGCCCCATTTTGCTCCATCCCTGGAGAGCTCAGATCCCTCCTGTCCTCCCTCAGGAGTGTAAGCTGTTCCATTTTGCTTCCATCTCTGGAGAGCTGGGATCCCTCCTGTCCTGCTTCAGGAGTGGAAGCTGCTCCATTTTGCTCCATCCCTGGAGAGCTCAGATCCCTCCTGTCCTGCCTCAGGAGTGGAAGCTGCCCCGTTTTGCTTCCATCCCTCCTCCATCTGCTTCCCAAGGTTCGGCCTCCTCCCCACGGAGCACATTTGGCTCCTGTCTGGGGCCGGGAGTGTGTTGACAGAAGGGGTTTCCTGTTGCAGGGCTTTGTGTTGGGAGTGACCAACTTTCCAGATGGCAGAGGCCACGTTTCCCCTTCTCCCCTTCCCCTTCCCCTCTTTCCCTGCTCGTTACCTGCCAACTGGGACTCGTTTCCTGCTGGGAGCAGCTGCTCTGGGAGTCAGGAGCGTGGCTGCAGGGCTGGCTGTCCCATGGGGTGATCCCAGCACGTCACTGCTGGGCAGTTTTCCCAGGGAAGACACAGGGCTGGCTCAGCTGAGCCCAGCTGGGAGCTTTGCACCCCAGTTCCCATCTTCCAGGACTGTCTTCGTCCCTCAAAGTGATCAAAACCGGGACATTTTAAGACGACAGGGAAGAAACCCCCCGAAAATCCCTGTGGTGTGATATCCCTCCCTCTCCTCCATCCACCTTTATTTTCTTATCTCTGAATCCTGGATAAAGCCTGTGTCATGAGGGGTGTCTAAACTGTCCAAAATAGGCTTTTTAAAAATCTAATCCTCTGAAGAAATAAGCTTGGTTTGGTTACATGTCCACATGTGTGCACATGGGTGTATTTGGGGGTTGGAGATGGGTCATCTTTTAAGGTCCCCTCTAACCCCAACCATTCTACGCTTCTGTGATTTTCCTGTGCAACCATAACCTTCAAGGAGCTTGGGATATTTTGGAAAACTGAATAAATCTGACTTTTGGTCGAGGTTTTAAAGCCAGTGCCAGTGCAATCTGTAAAAATCACCTGTGAGTTAAGAGCAGAGACATTGAACCGGTTGCTGCCCTTGAAAGCTTAAATTTAAAACTCGGTTTTATGAACCATTGAGGCATCCAGAGGCCCTGAAATGCCAGGTTGGAGATAAATTGGAATTCACTGCGTATTTACTCAGTGATCTGCTGGCACGGGCTATTCCTGGATACAAAAGCCTGTTGAACTCCAGACAGAATTCCCCCCCCCCGGTATTCCAGCACGTTTCTCCCGGCCAAGATGAGGTGTCTCTTTTTTCAGGAGGCATCCAACGGGTTTTTTTTTCAGAGCAGTCTGTGCCCTGTGCTAAATTTAAGGCGCAGACAGATGGATATTCATCATCCCAGAGTCACGGGGCTGGGTGTGCGCCGACATTCCCGGTGCTCCTCGGAGCATTCCTGACTGGGGGAACCTGTAATCCGAGCTCTGCACGTGCTGATAGCCATATCTGCCCGGATATTCCTGGATACAAATCCTGTATTGTGGCTGGGAGAGCGCTGGGATTCTCAGCCGGTCTCCCAGTAAGGGATCCTTCCCCAGCTGACGTCAGCGGGGGGGTTGGATTTCCACCACCCCAAAATCCGGGTCCATTTGCTGTGGGGCTGGAGATGGTGGGAGAATTTGTGTCATTCCACTGCCAAATAGCCTGAAGGAGCGGGAGGAAATGCAGCCCTGCTTTTCCCAGCTCGGGGATGAGAAGTACAAGGAGAAGATGCAAGTGGGGGATGGTGTGGTTTTGGAGGAGCCCCAGACTTGCTCGGGTTTGGGTGACTCCAAATCAGCCCTGGAAATGGGAGGCACAAATGGCCCTTTTCCCCTTGGGTTTCAAGCTGAAACAGGGTGGATTTAGCTGGGATTTGGGGAAGAAGTTCTTCCCTGTGAAGCCCTGGCACAGGTTGCCCAGAAAAGCTGTGGCTGTCCCATCCCTGGAAGAGTTCAAGACCAGCTTGGAGCAACCTGGGATGGTGGAAGGTGTCCCTGCCCATGGCAGGGGGTGGAAGTAGTGGACGATCCTTAAGGTCCCTCCCAATCCAAACCATTCCATGATTCCCTGATGTGTGACAACCAATCCAACTCCAGCTGTGCCTGAGGTGATTCTGTCAGGGGTCAGTGTGTGACCAATGGGTTGGGGGACACCTCTAGATCTCAGGAGGAGCAGGAGCTGTTGGAAGGGCTCTCCTTCCATCCATGGAATCAGCCTGGGGACACCAAGTGATGTCACAGTGTCTCTGAGGTGTCTGGAGAAAGATGGGATGAACCCAGGCTGAGCAACCACCATGGAAGCTCAGCAGGTCCATGAAAGCTCAGCAGGTCCACATGGCCACAGCTTTGGTGTCAGTGCTGAGACAGTCAGGCCTGAAGTGCCAAATAATCCAGGGAGCAGCTGAGAGCTGGGATCAAAGGATCCCACCTTGTGCATGGACCCTGCAGAGTTCCCAGCCCAGAGACAGCGAGGACTCAGGCTGGTGGTGACAAGTTGGAAGCGTCTTGTTTCCAAAAAAAACAAAAATTGAGGAATGGCCTTTTTCAGTTCAATTGTGAACCCAGAGCTCCTGGAGCACCTTTACAGATGTGGCCAAAAGTCCCAATCAAGAGTAGTCACAATTAAAAATAGTCACAATTAAGAGTAGTCACAATTAAGAGTAGTCACAACTAAGAGTAGTCACAATTAAGAATGTCCCCTCATGGCAGAGATGGAGGATTTTCAGAGCCAGAAAAAAATGATTCCTTTCACCTCTGATTTCTAAGTTTCCCTTTCCTCATCTTCTGCCCAAAACTCCCAGTTCACCTGCAGAGGATAAATGCAGGTTGGACCTGCCTGGCTCAGGTTTCCTGTCACAGCATTGTTTCCATGTCCTCATGATCCCAAAATTCCAGAAATGGGTTGGAAGGGCCTAAAATCTCATCCAGTCCCACCTCCTGCCAGGGGCAGGGACACCTTCCGTTATCCCAGGTTGCTCCAACCTGGCCTTGGACACTTCCAGGGATGGGACATCCCTGCTCCCTCTCACTGCTCTCTGACATCCTCAGGGTTCCAATGGAATTTTTTCCCCTCTGCTCCTTGCTGACACATCCAAAGCAGGACGTGGCAGGCCCTGTTTGCCCCTCCCCAACCTCACCCCACGAAGGAGCTGCTTTTTCACATGGACAAAAACTCACCCGTCGTTTCCCAAGTTCGTTGGTTGGTGTTGACTCGGTTGGGAATCCAAAGGGAATTTTGGGAAAAGCTTTCATCCGCAGAGGACTGGGATGGTTAAACACAGGGAGATATTTTTAGTGGGTTTTTTTAACTAACCCCCTGCCTTTGGATGTGCTGAGAAAATCAAGTGCATCAGTGACTTTTGGCCGCGACGGAGACACCGACACCTCGTTTCTCCCAGGGCAGGGAATGGGGTCTCCAGTGGGAGGGTCTCCATCATTTCCAGGAGAGCTTGGGGTTGGAAAAGCGGGTTTTGCACAGGGAAAACAGCAGGAGAAGGAAATCATAGAATCAGAGAATCAGCTGGGTTGGAAGGGACCTC
>NW_021940807.1:803379-806582 GCF_001715985.3 Manacus vitellinus | reverse complement strand
CACTTTTTGGTGGATTATTTTTAGGCCAGAATATCCAGGGAAATTTATTCTGATTTTTTAAGGCATCTGGAAAATCTGGCTTTCAGAAGAGCTCAGAACCTCGATAAAAATAATAAATAATAATAATAATAAAAATTAATCAAAAATCACAGACATGCTCAGGAGAGCCAAGATTCCTCTGAGACCTTTTCCAAGCAGAAGGGATGCAGGCAGTGCTGCCAAAATCTGGGATATTGATCCCTGGATCATTATTACACTACACCAGGACTAACCAGCAGGATGAGCAGGAAGGTTGGAAATCAGAGAGGAGATTCCCAAGGAATGGACAAAGTTCCTGAACATCCTTCCAGTCAACAGCAGTGGAGGTGAAAGGGGCCTAAAATAGAGGTTTAAAATAGGCTGGGACTGCCCTGGAATGGGTAAATCCTGGGAATCCCTGGGACTTTGGCTGCTCCTTCAGTGAAAAACTGGCCCCTTTTTCTGGGACACACTGAGGAGCTCCAGGTGCCCCTGGAATGGGGAGTCCCCACAATTAATATTCCAATTTGAAAAACAAGAGCACTGAGGAAGAGGAGGAGATTCCATCCCTGCCACTGAGCTAAACTTGCAGCAATTCCCGAATTTTCTGCTCAGGAAATTAGAGGTTCCACCTCCCCTCCCCCCTTAAATTTTTCCTTTGATTTGGTTTTTGTTACAAGTTTTTTGCTCGGTGTTTTTATTTTGTCCTGGATGAAGCTGGAGAAAAAAAAAAACCCTTTTTGGACTGTTCTCTGGGGGGAGAGTAAAAACTAAAAAGGAACACAAAAAGATGAGAGAAAAGGAAAGAAAAAAAGGAATTTGGGTTTTTTCTCCATGGGCAGGGACACCTCCCACTAGCCCAGGTTGCTCCAACCTGGCCTGGGACACTTCCAGGGATCCAGGGACAGCCACAGCTTCTCTGGCAAATCCATTCCAGTCCCTCCCCACCCTCCCAGCCAACAATTCCTTCCCAATATCCCATTTAACCCTGATCTCAGGCACTTTAAAGTCAACTGTTCCCAGTCTCCCCCTGGGAAAATCCTGGATTGTTCCTCATGCTGATTCCCCTCTTCATTTGAATTTTTCCCTCTGATTTGGTCCAACCCCTTGTTCCCAAGTGTGGGATCACATCATGTCCCCTCCTGAGGGGGATCAGGGGGATGGGGCAGCTCTGCTGGGAGGAAAGGCTGGAAAAATTGGGATTGTTCAGCCTGGAGAAGAGAAACCTCGGGGGGAACTGATTGTGGCCTTCCAGGACCTGAAGGAGCCAGAGGAAAGATGGAGAGAGACTTTGGACAAGGGCCTGAAGGGTCAGGACACAGGGAATGGTTTCCCATGGATAAAGTGGAGGGTTAGATGGGATACTGGGAAGGAATTTTTGGCTAGGAGGGTGGGGAGGGACTGGGATGGAATTCCCAGAGAAGCTGTGGCTGCCCCTGGATCCCTGGAAGTGTCCAAGGCCAGGTTGGAGCAACCTGGGCTAGTGGAAGGTGTCCAGGGGGGTTGGAACTGAATGATCTTGAAGATCCTTCCAACCCAAACCATTCCATGATTCTTCTAAATTATCCCGAGCACGTATCCATGGAATCCTATCAAATTGAGCTCTGGGCTGTGAGGTGCCACCAGTATCCACCTGTCCTGGATCCTTGGGAATGGCCAAGGGCAGCAGTGAAGTGCCAGCACTGGTGTCGTGGAAACGCCTCCCTGCCTCCATTCCCAAAGCTCTGCCAGCTGGAAAAGGAGAAGGAAAGGCAACTTCCTTGTCCCCTGGTGGTTTTCCTTCAGGGGAATGTCCATCAAAGGCCATCTTTGGTCACCCTGGTGAAAAGGGTTGGCAGATCTCAGGAGATTCCCAAAGCCCAGGGAGGCACAGAAGCAGAGGAGGGAACCGGGATCCCGCAGGAGGTTGGAATAATCAGCTCCCAGACTTCCAGAATTAACACAGCCACTAATTAAAATTGCAAACACCACTCATTAAAATTAAAATTGCTGCAGTGGCAGGTTGCAGTGCAGCAGCTGGGCAGAACATTTCCCTCAGCAATTTTGAATTCCCAATGGAAAAACAATTTCTGGATGAAATGGGAATTTTCATTGGAAAGTTTTTTTTATAGGGAAAAAAAACCCAAATCTCTTTTTTACCTTTTTTCCCTTTTTTTTTCTTTTTTCTTTTTTTTTTCTTTTTTTCTTTTTTTTCCCCTCCCTTTACAAAGAGCAAAAATTTCAGCTTAAAATTTATTTAAAATTCATTAAAATTTAGGCCTATTTTTCCCTTCAGGTCTAAAATCACATTCCCACCAGGAAAGGAAAAGCAAGGACTCCTGGCAACAATTCCTGAGTGTTTTTGTGCGTGTGTGTGTAAAGCATTTTACCCAAATCCAAGCCTGTGATTCCCTATGAACTTGCAGCTCCCAGGAAGGCCATAATCCTTTGGCATCCTTGAGGTTGGATTTTCCCTTGGGAATCTCTTTCTAAAGTCACTTTAGTGCTCAGAGTTGCTGCTGGGGGGGAGAGAAGGTGCCAGTGTCAACACTGTTATTCACATTTTTGGGTGGAAAAGGGAGTGAGGATGCAAAAAATAGGAGAAATCCCCAGCACAGGAATTTTGTGGATTCCACAGTGCAGGAATCTTTTCCTTAGGGATAAAGGAGATCTTGCTTGTGCTGTCAAGGGACATGAGGCACAGAAAGGTTCACCTTAAATTAAAGTTGATCAATCCTTGGCTTCACAGGGAGTGCAGAGCTCAAGATCTAAATCACCTGGTGTGGATCCCTGGAATATCCCAGCAATTCCTATGACTGGGAATATCTCCCTTCCTTTTCCTGTGCTATCCCACCAGGTGCCTGTTGCGTTCTCCTTGTCCCAGCAGCCTTATCTTCTGATAATCCACCTTACCCCACTGCTTTTTTTGATCTGTTAGATAGAATTAATCTCTTTTATTAAAGAATAGATCATCTTTAATCTCCCTTCCAACCCCAACCATCCTGGGATTCTCAGGATTTCCAAGATTACAACTACAAAAGGGATTTGGAGGGGAGGGAATTCGGGCTGGAGGGACTTATAATTTTGTAATATAACTTTATTAATTTCTATTCTTTATAAATAATATTATCATTTTATTTACATTTTATTATTCATTAAAATTTTATATTCTAATATTATTCATTTCTATTCTTTATAAATAGAAT
>NW_021940807.1:800977-802224 GCF_001715985.3 Manacus vitellinus | reverse complement strand
TTCCAGCCCAACCCATTCCATGCTGGTAGAACAGGACACTCGGATTCCCCCAGGCAGATCCAGCTTCTTTCCTGCCTGTGATTCTCTCCCCCTTGGCTGGAAGAACCTTCTGCCCTGGACCCACATCCCTGGATCCTTCCCGTGTTTGCAGCAGCGCCGGGACGTTGGACAATGCCCAGCCTGGCCTTTGGGTGGGATCAGCTTCTCCCACTCGGAAAACGCTTCTTTTCCTGCCCTGACCCCTAAATTTGGGTGATGTTCAGCCCACTGATGGGCGTCTGTGGGCACAGAGCGACCCCAGCAGCCTCACCCCCCCTCCCCAGGGCAGCTCCCCCCACTGAGGGACCATTTCCCTGCCCAAATCCAGGCTGGCATCTGTCCCTGCTGTCCCTTCAGTCGCTGGGACATGAGCCACATGTCCCACAGGGAACAGATATTCCCACTCGGAGCTCTTGGAGCTTTCTGGGACATGACCCACATGTCCCACAGGGCACAGATATTCCCACTCGGAGCTCTTGGAGCTTTCTGACCTTTGGGCTGTGGCTGCTGGCCCGTGGAGCAGAGGGGGATGTGGCACCCAGCCCGTTCCTGCCCGGCCTTGGCACAGAATTCCTCGTCTCCCCACACTCCCAATCCCACTGGCAGACGTGACCTGGCACCAGGAGATCCCAAATGCCCACTGGGATGTGGGATGGACCATTTGCTGCAGGAATATCCCAGGAGCATCCCCCAAGCTCCTTCCATCAAAGATGGGAAGGCTGAGTTTTGCTTCCCGCTGGATTTCTCCAGGTGGGGGAGAAGGAGCTCGGGGCTGGGGCTCTGCTCCGACCCCACGTGCCTCTGGAGAAGGGAATTGCTGGAATGGGAGGTTGGATGCATCTGGATGTCTGGCACTGGGAGGGAAAGGAGCAGGTCACGTTGACCTGGAGGCTCTGTGGTGTCCCAGGGCTCCGAGATGCAGCAGGGAAAGAATCCCTGCCAAGGCTTTGCCTCTCTCTCCCGAAATTCCTGGGCTACGTGAGGCCACGGATGTTGGTCCCCAGCCAGGGCTCAGCAGCCTGGTTAAGGTGAACAGTTGATGCTTTGGAGGGAGAAAAAAAAATGAAAAGGAAGCAAACAAGAAAAAAATCACACAAAAAAAATCCCCCAAAAAACAAACAAACAAAAAAAACCCAAAGTGAAAATAGAAAAAGAAAAAAAACACAAAAAAAACCAAAAACCAAACAAACAAATAAACAAAACAACAA
>NW_021940807.1:791194-800762 GCF_001715985.3 Manacus vitellinus | reverse complement strand
AAAAACAAACAAAAAAACCACAAAAAAACCAACAAAAAATAAAACCAAAAAATGAAAAAAATAAAACCAAAAATAAAATAAAAAAAAAAACAAAAACAACAACAAAAAAAGCCCAAAGAAAACAAAAACAAACAAACAAACAAAATAACAAAAAACAAACCAAAAATGGAAAAAAAACCCCAAAAAAAACCAAAAAAAACACACCAAAAAAAAGGAAAAAAACCCCCAAAAAAAAACCAAACAAAAAACCCACAAAAAATCAAACAAAAACAAACACAAAAAAACCAACCAAACAACAAAAACAAACAGAAAAATTATTGAAAATAAAAAAAAAAACAGAGAAAAAAGGGGAATCAATCCCAGCCCAGCCTGGAGCAGCTGCCTTGGAAATTTGGGAATCCAGTGGAGCCTTTGAGTAGAAAGGCTGAGGATTTGCCAGAGGGGAGGTGGGAATTTGGGCTGATTTCTCGTTCCTTCTGCAAGCAGAGCCCCCACCCCGACCCCACTGGAAGGGGATTTAATGCTCCTGCAGCTCCTTGGAGCTCTGAGGACTTCCCAGGTGGGAATATTGCAGGAGTGCGAGGGCAGGGGGGATGGAAAGGGCCCCGGATGATGAAGTGGGAATGTCCTCAGTGTGGGATCTTTAGAGGCAACCAAGGCCAGTGAGTCAAGTTGTCCCTAGAGCACGGAATTCCAGAATTCCAGGATGGTTTGGGTTGGAGGGAACCTTAAACTCCAAAAGCTTTCTCCCAAAATCCCAATCCTGGCCCAGCCTTGGCCGTGCCTTTGGACGAGGCTGGAGAGTCAGAGCCGACACCAGGACCATCCATGCGTCTTTCCAGGGAAACCAAGTGTGATTTATTGGGAATATCTGATTGGGTCACCTCTGCCCCGCTCGGAAAAACTGGGATTCTTCTCCCTTTCGTGGCAAATAATGGGAAAATTCAGCTTTTCCCTCTCCAGCTGCACCTGGTGGGAATTTAATGATGTTGTATTTTAATTTTGATGACTAGAGGAAAAGCTTGGTTTGGCTGGGTTTGAAAGCAAAACAAAGATATTTGGAGGTGTGGGGTTGGGAAAATGATACAGAACTCGTTATTTCTGCAGATGAATCTGTCTTTTGTCTAATTATGGCTATTTTTGAGCACCCAAAGCCTGCTGAGGTGTGACAGTGGGCTCTAATTATTGGTATTCAGGGACCAAAATCACCAGAATGAGGTTTGCTGTAATTACTACTCAATAATAGGTAATTAATTCTGTTGTTTCATAGATATTTCCTTTAATTGCTGTCTTAAAATACCTCTCAGTTAAACACTCCACTGGGAATCTTTCATTAATGGTATCGACCTGGTTTCAGACAAGCAAGAAAATCCCATTTCTGGGAATTTGGAGAGCTGGGAAAGGCTGTTGGTGTCATCCTCCCAAGCACATTCCCACCGGGAATAATCTGCTTTATAACCCCCCTGCTCTTTTGTTGAGGAATTAAAGTCAAAAATCCTGATTTTCTAGAGCTCTGCTCTCAGGATTTAACAGAGATCTTTCTGCTGTGCTTGTTTTTCTAGAGCTCTGATCTCAGGGTTTAATGGAGATGTTTCTCTTATGCTTATTATTGGTATTTTCCATGGAGGAAAACATGGGAATACGTGTCAGGGAGCATTAAGGAAGCTCTGCTGCATCCTTGGCCCGGTGACTGCAAACATCTGGCTCGTGTGAGGCTCATTCTGAGGACGTGAGGAAAAGGCTGAACTCCAAATTCCCTGGAAATTCCTAGAAAGGCTTGAAAAAAAAAATATATATAAAAAAAATAAAAAATGAATCACTGCCTAAAGCTTTGAGGAGCAGGAGAGGACACTGAGAGAGGGATTTGGGGTTGGGAGGTGCAAGGAAGGAGCTGGATGTTCCCGGGAGGAAAGGAGGAAAATCCATTCCTTGGGTTGCTCCGTCCCAGTGTGTCTGTCACACAATCCAAGAGGGCTTTCCCAGAGACATTCCAGGCCCTGGAATGCAGGGGCTGCACTCAGGTGATCCTCCTGAGCATCTCCCAGGTCTTGCAGCAGAATTCCTTGGATCATCCCTTGGAGGAGAGAGGAAGCGACAGCGCGAGAGGGAACGGCCTCAAGCTGTGCCAGGGGAGGGTCAGGTCGGATATGAGGAAAAATTCCTGCATGGAAAGGGCTGTCCAGCCCTGGCACAGCTGCCCAGGGCAGGGGTGGAGTCCCCATCCCTGGAAAGGCTCCAAAAACACGTGGATGTGGCACTTTAGGACGTGGTTTAAAGGTGCACATGGCGGGGTTGGGTTGAAGGTCAGACTCGAAGATCCTGAGGGTGTTTTCCAGCCTGAAGGATTCCATGATTCCATGGGGTGTGAGGGCAGGAGGAAGAGCTGTGGGAAGGGCTGGCACAGCCCCTGGGGGTTGATCCCCCGATCCCTGGAGCCATCCTGCTGTCCTGGGGCTGCTTTGGGAAGAGGGCTCAAGGGATTGAGGCAAACCCGCCCACTTCACTTACCCTCTGGAAAGCTGGGAAAAGCAGGCAGGAGGCAGAGCAGCTTGCGCAGTGACCTCTCAGTGCTTCCCCAGCCCGTGGCCAGAGTCCTCCTTCCTCAGGATCCAGCCAGCTCTTCCCTCTTCTTCTTCAACTCCTCTCCTTCATCCCGAGCCTCCTCCTTTCACCCTTCTGTCCTCGCACTCTCAGGAGTTGTTTGTCCCTGTCTGGGGTTCAGGAGCCCAGTTTTTAGAAGGAGTGAGACCCCTCCTGAGGTTGATTCCCTCCAGCACTGGGGCTGGTGGGTGAGGGACATGCTGGGTGGGCAGTTCAGCCACACAGAGAGCTCTGCTCAGCACCCCAAAACCCCAATTCCTGCCGTCATTTCCACATCCCTGCGGCTCAGATTTGCCAGGGGGAGACAGCACTGGGTGCCTGTCCCTCCTGGGGCACCCCAGGGTCCCTCCAGTCCCGGGGGAGCTGCAGCCCCAGCAGCAGGAGGGGCTTCCAAGCTCCTTTCCCACGCCTGGATCCGCCCTGGGCCACCAGCTCGGGGTCTCCTGCTATGAAAGGACCTTCCTGCCCCTCATGCCCTTCCCCACCCTGGTGTCCTGAGCAAAGCCCAGCTCTGTGGCTCTGGAGAGCAGCTCCTGGCACTGCTTCCCTCCTGGATCTCCAGCTGGGCCAACTGGCACTTCAGCTTTATTTATTTTTAAACCTTTCCAGCATTAACCTGAAAGGAATTAGATTTCCAACCTCTTTTTTTCCCCCCTCCTAATGGTTGAAATACTGTCTGTTCAGTTCAGTGAAACCCCTGAGGGCAGGATGAGTTTCACTCCCTGCTCTCCCCCCCTCTCCAGCTCCTCTTTCCAAAACAAATTGCCCCCAAAGGACTTTTTTTTTTTTGGTGGTGTTTTTGTCTGTTTTAGTGCCAAGGCACTGCAGGCAGACAGAGGCAACGAGCACAGAGGTAGCAGTGAATTAAGGAAGGGAATTCGATTATCTGAGCACTGAGAAAATCCAGCATTGCCCAAATTAGAGGGGAGCAAACATTATTTATCTCCACGAGGGAGAGGCTTTAAGGCAGCACTGAAACACGGGGTTCTGGGTCCTCCCAGTCCAAACACGAGTTCAGAGCAGCTTTTAGGGAGTGAGGGATGTGTTTTGTGGGGAAGTTTCAGCTTCCAGAGCCGTGGTGGGGTCACGATGCCCTGGTGAGCCCAGCCCGGGGTTTCCCCTGCCAGGGAGCCCCGAGGAGCTGCAAAGGCCCCAAAATGGAAAAGCCAAGGCTGCAAATCCAGCAAATCCCAAGCAAACCTGTGCAATGCAACAGGCCCAGGGCACAGTTAATCACCAGAGGAGCTGAGGTTGGACAGACCCTGCCGTGCTCCAGGCCGGGCAGCAGAGCCAGGAACAGGGATTGCCCAGGGAACAGCTCGTCCAGGCCAGCACAGAACAAACCCTGCTCCTTCCAGCCTTGCCAGGGCCCATCTGGACCTGAGGGAACCAGCAGGGAGGGTCAGGAGAGGCAGGGCTTGCACAAACCATCACTTGCAGGAGTGCAGGAAAACAGAGACCAACAGAGTATCAACCCCAACCCCCCAACAACCCGAAGGAAGGCAACTCATTCCCAAAAAACAGGGGTCAGGATCTCAATCCTGCACCACCCCACGTGGCCACCTCACTGTTGACCAACCTCATGCAACACCTCATGCTCCCAAACACCTCCAGCCTGGATCTTCTCCTGCCTCTGAGCAATTCCAGTCGCCGGGAGCTCCCGACTGACCCGGCTCTGGCTCCTCTGCTGAGGCTCCAGCAGCTCCTGTGGGTATTACTGAGCTGTGCCAGCCTTGGCTGCAAGCCTGGCATCAGCACTGGCTTGTGTTGAGCCCAGCCTGGTGCTCTGATCCCAGATCAGAGCGTGGCAGCTGCAGGTCTCGTGTTAGATCGGACTTACGGGATCACAGAATCCTAAAATCCTTTGGATTGGGAGGGACCTCAAAGCTCGCCCAGTGCCACCCCCTGCCATGGGCAAGGACACCTCCCACTAGCCCAGGGTGCTCCAATCTGACCTTGGACACTTCCAGGGAGGTGTCCCTGCCCATGGACAATCCTTAATGTCCCTTCCAACCCAAACCGTTCTGGAATTGTAATATTTTCATATTTCCTTTTTCTCCTGAGCCCCCTCCTTCCTGCACCCCCTTTCCCACTTCCCACCAGTGATTCCTGCTCTCCTGCAAGGTGTTCACCAGCCCTCCCTTGCCTTGGGCCTTCCTGATGCTCTCCAAGGAATCTGCTGGGCCTGGAGCTGCTTTGGGAGCAGCTGCCAGGGAAGGCTCACAGGAAAAGGACAGTGTCATTTGGGAAAATGAGCCCCAGAAACGAGGCTGATTTGGGAGATTTGGGGTTTGCTTCAGTGGCTGGGAGATCCCAGAGAACATCAACCCCCCCCGGCCTCCTGTGGGGGCAAAGGAAAGGGAAAAGGGGGGAAAAATATGGAAAAGGGGGGGGAAAAATGAACCAGAACTGATTGACCAGCCTCTGGATATAATGTTGTTGTGTCCCCCTTCCCTGCTTGGCTGTCTCTGAGCAAGGAGAGGGATAAAAACAACATTCCTAGATCTCTTCCCCACGAGGAGTTTTATTTTTCTGGCAGAAAACAGCCCAGGGAAGCCGAGGGGGGATAAACATCAAGGAAGAGGAGCAGAGGGGGTTTGATCCCAAAACTGGGGAGCCCAGGGAGGAGTTTCCAGCCCCTCCAGCTGCAACTGGTCCAGGGGAGCAGGAGGGGAGGACAAACTGTCCTGAGTTCACCTGTGTGCTGCCCTGAACCCCTGGAGAGAACATTTATCCCTGGGATAACTGGATTCCAAGAAATTCGCGGCAGGAATTTACGCAGGAGAAATTTCGGGAAGGCTCCTTTGGAAAGGGATTTCCTGGCAGTGCTTTTAGAGGGATTAAATCCTGCAGGGCCACGATAACCTCGACCTCTTCCTTCCAAACCCTGGGTCTGGGAGGTGTCCCTGGGGGTGACACTGGATCTGATTTCCCTCGGGGGCTTCTCTTGCTCCCAGAACTCCCCAAATCCCCTCAGGGCTCCAAGTGTGGCCAATTAATGTGAAAAAAGGGATGGGGGGAAAAAAACCCCAGAGCTGATCCAATTGATTTCAGGAGGTGGGATGAGGATGGAATGAATTCCAGCTGCTCTGTGCAGTTCAGTCCTCAGGGATTGCAAGAGGACTGAACAGCTCAGGTTGGAAAATCTCATCCTGGATGTTCCCAGTTGGTCACCAGGGCAGGAATTACATGGGAAAAAGATCTAATTTTGTTCCTTTTTGTTGGTGAATGAGTTTAAATGAGAGATTTTGGGTGGAAAACGGGCTAAATAGTGCAAAAAAAAGAGGGTGGGGGAAAAAAATAAACCCAGAGTTGATCCAACTGATTTCAGGAGGTGTTTGAGCATGGAATGAATTCCAGCTGCTCAATCCTCAGTGACTGGAAGAGGAGCTCTGGGTGAACAGCTCAGGTTGGAAAATCCCATCCTGGATGTTCCCAGTTGGTCACCAAGGCAGGAATTACATGGGAAAAACATCTATTTTTTTTCCTTTTTGTTGGTTAATGAGTTTAAATGAGAGATTTTGGGTGGAAAACGGGCTAAATAGTGCAAAAAAAAAAGAAAGTGGGGGAAAAAAATAAATCCAGAGTTGATCCAATTGATTTCAGGTGGTGGGATGAGGATGGAATGAATTCCAGCTGCTCTGTGCAGTTCAATCCTCAGGGATTATAAGAGCAGTGAACAGCTCAGGTTGGTGAATCCCACCCTGGATGTTCCCAGTTGGTCACCAGGGCAGGAATTATGGTGGTAAAACATCTATTTTTGTTCCTTTTTGTTGTCTGCAGGATGAAAGGTTTTGGGTTGGAATGTGGTTTTCACTGGGATGAAACACTTTTAGCACTTTTTATCTCCTTTTTCCTGGTCCTGGACAGCAGGGAATACACAGAGTGGATGGTGCTGAGTGTGTTAAATTGGAGCAAATTCTGAATTTAAATGTGATTTATGGGTTCTCAGCAGGGCACGAGGTCTCTGTGTCTTAGAAAAATAGAAAATCTATGGAGATATATATATGAAAATAGGCTTTTTTGGTCAATCTTCTGTCCTAGACCATCCCCAGTTTGAGGAAAAAGAAGGTTGTTACCTTCCAGCTTTTGGCCATCAGCAGTTTCAGACATTCCTGTATCTAGGAATTTTGCATCCAGGTGGCAGTTTTTAACAGCTCCTGGTGGATTTGCTAATTTAATAATTCATTAAATTGTCTGATACTCTGTTGGATCCACTCTGGGATTTGCTTACAGGAATTGTGCTGCATTTTCACCCCTCCTTGTTCCTCCTGGGGCTGAAATTCTGCAAAATCAGAGGAGAAGGGGGAAAATGTGGTGCTGAACAGTTAAAGTTTCTCCAGCAGCTGGAAAATTTTCCAGCTGTGGGTCCTGTCCCACCTGCTGTCCCTTGAACCCAAATCAGAGCCATCCCAGTGCCTGATAAAGCAGATTATTCCCAATCCCTGGGGGTCACTCAGCCTGGTTGTACTTCCCAAGCCTCAATCCCTGAGGATTCCTCACTGGAATTCCTTGGCAAGGGCTGGAAAGGAGGGTTGGGGACAGGAGGGGACAAATTCAGCCCCACCAGCTCAGCCCAGTTTGTCTTGGGTGTTTGATGGGAGTTATTCAGCATTGGGTGTTTAATGTTTAATTAATCTAGGGATTAATTTTCCTGCAAATCTCTTGGGAATAGATATCTTCAAGTGGCAGGATGGAGTGAAAATCTATATATATGTGTTTAAAACCACGTCTCAGCCTCTTTGCCCAAGAAAGACGTGCCTTAAATACACTTTTACCACGAAAATCAGTTTTTCCGGGGGGAGAGGAGAGAATTTGGAGTTGGTTTTGGTGGGTCTTTAAAGGTCTGGCAGGAAATTTAAGAGCTGTATCCCAGTTGTCCTGCCCAGCTCCAGGCACAGCACCTGGAGATTCATCTCCTTTCCTGGGAATGCAGGCTGGAGGCTGCACATCCCTGGGGCTGGAGCTGCCCTGCTCCCGGGGCTGAATCCTGGGAATGCCGGAGGTGGGAGGGGAGAAATCCCGAGGATTTGTGGGATCACTGCGGGGCTGGGCAGGAATGACAGCGGGCTCTGCCTCCGGGGGGGGAATTCTGTGTTTCCCGGGAAAACTGAGCTGGGGGATGTTCCCTTAACTGTGGACGGGCCAAACATCTGGGAAGGGGCGGCTTTGTTGTGCATTAACGTGGTTTGGGAAGTGACTCCCACCTGGATTTAGTCCAAGGACACGACAAACTAACACCTGTTTTCCTCGGAGTGCCCTTATCAGACCTGCCCCTCCCTCCGCCTGTCCATCCCCACTCCAGCTGCTCAAACATCCCCGAAAGGGGTTCTGGCTTTATTTTTAATTATTTTTTATTTATTTTTAATTTATTTTTTATTCTATTTTTTATTATTTTGTATTTATTTTTATTTATTTTTATTTAAATTTTTTTATTTTTTCAATTCTTTTTTTTATTTATTTTTATTTTATTTTTATTTTTATTTATTTTTATTTATGTTATTTATTTATTTTTATTTATTTGTATTTAATTTTTATTTAGTTTTTATTATTTATAATTTTATTTTTATTATTTTTATTTAATTTTTTATTTTATTTATTTTTATTTTATTTATTCTTTATTTTATTTGTATTTATTTTTTAATTTTTATATTTCATTTTTATTTATTTATTTTATTTTAAATTCTTGATTGTTTATTTATAGTTGTTATTGTTTTTATTTTTTATTTATTTAATTTTATTTTCATTTTATTTTTCATTTTTCTTTTATTTTTTTATTCTATTTATTCTTTATTTTATTATTTTTATTTTGATTTATTTATTTATTTTTTATTATTTTTTTTTTATTTTTATTTTTTTATTATTTTTATTTTTTTAATTTGGCTTATTTTTATTATTTATGGTTTTATTGTTTTAATTTTTTTATTTGGTTTTATTTGGTTTTAATTTTTTTATTTGGATTTATTTTTTTTAATTATTTATTTTTATTTGTTTTATTTTATTAACCCTCACTGTGTCACTTGGAGGGAGTTTTGCTGGAGAACCAACCGGCCTCCAGCTGGTTCACGTTCCTGCCTTTGCAAAATGAATGAACTCAGGAGGAACCTTAATCCTGGAGAGAAAGGGCTTGGGGAGTGCAAGGAAATCCTGGAATGCCAGGATGGTTTGGGTTGGAAGGGCCATTGAAGATCATCTCATCCCACCCCTGCCAGGGGCAGGGACACCTCACACCAGCCCAGGTTGCTCCAACCTGGCCTTGGACACTTCCAGGGATCCAGGGGCAGCCACAGCTTCTCTGGGAAATCCATTCCAGTCCCTCCCCACCCTCACAGCCAACATTCCTTCCCAATATCCCACCTAAACTTCCTCTCCTTCAGCTTGAAGCCCTTCCCTGTGTCCTGTCCCTCCATGCCTTGTCCCCAGTCCCTCTCCAGCTCTCCTGGAGCCCCTTTAGGCCCTGCAAGGGGCTCTCAGCTCTCCCTGGAGCCTTCTCTTCTCCAGGGGAACTTCCCAGGGTGATGTTCCCAATGGCTTTTCCCTGAGTTTTTGGGGTGCTGTCACCTCTGCCTGGGGCATCCCCCCTCTGGACTTTTGTAGAGCCTGAAGGTCTCCCCGAGGAGGTGGAATTTGCGCTGGAATGATGACGACAGGTTGAAATCCTTAAGAGGAGAACATTCCTTGCTCCACCATTATTTCCTAGGATCTCTTTTCCTCATGGATTGGGGCACTCAGCTCCAAAATTGCTGCCTTTTTGTGCGTGTGTGACGGGAGCAGCTGCTCCTTTGCCGTGGAGGTGGATGATTCCAGGCGGTGCCTCGCGGGAAGCGTCGACTGGGATTGCAGGGAAAACTGGGAGTCACCAGGCAAGGCTGGAGAGGAAGGGCCCCTCAGCTCAGGAAGGACACTGAGGGGCTGGAGCAGGTCCAGGGAAGAGCAACAAGGCTGGGGAAGGGACTGGAGCACAAGT